>NC_044572.1:95134554-95448077 GCF_901933205.1 Camarhynchus parvulus | reverse complement strand
TTGTTTCCTGAAATATTTATTTTCAAGATCCTGACTTTGATTTTACTCTAGTGATATCCTATGAGGAATCTTCTTCATTTCCTTCTTTCTACTTCAATCTTCAGTTGAAGAAATACTGCTTTTTTAAGCACATGGCTCTTTTGAGATGCAGATGGGTGACAAATGGTAGTATCTAAATTGATCTTTGTATCTTTGGGATTTCTGTTTGGCTGGCATCCATTCAAAGATTTCCATCATATTGTTTTGTAGAAATGAGATATGCAAACCTCTGAAATATAAATCAGGGTGTTAAAATTACCTCTGGGAGCCATTCTGTGAGAGGAGTACATGTTTTTACAAGGGATTAAAGCAAGAGAGTGGACAGTGCTAAAAGTAGATGGGAATGCACAAGGAAAATGGAAAATGCAGAACAGACTTGCTTTCACACATCCTGCTCTCTTGTAAACACGATATGTTTATAAACACTAATGAAATTTCCCATAATACTAATATGAAGAGATTTCAACTCATTAATGGGAAAAAGCTGGCAAACAAAAATGTAAACAAATGAGTTTCCAACTGAACATTTTGTATTCCTAAATTAATGCCTTTAAAAGGCTGGCCTCAATTTCCTTCAATAAAATAAATACGCTTGGAATATGCAGTTAAAAGTCCAAAGGAATATGTAATTAATATATTATAATTATCAATATTAATAGATTTAAACTAGAATATATCTCTTTAGTTTAATTTATTAAATTGAAAACCATTCTCATTAAATAAGAAAGATTTTTTCTTGTTTGCAATGTCATCTGTGGTCTTACCAGTATTATTTATTAAGCTGCAACATAAAACTTTGTCTACCTAATTGACACTTTGAGAAACTAATAGTAATAATGGAGAAATTTGCCTGAGTATCCTGTTTGCCTTTCATTAATTTACTGCTAATAACAGACAAATAAGAAACATAAAACATTTTTTTTGTATAAAAAATGTCAAAATAATTTTAAGGTATCTGACTGCCCCAATTTTACTATACCATAGCAGGTTTGATTAAGTAAAATAAGCCTATGGCTAACTTAATTCAGTGAAGGGATCCAAATATTTATAAGTAAACACACAGCCTTTATGCTCCTAACCTGGAGCTTTGATAGCTAAATTCCAGCTAATTTCCACTGGAGCTCTTCTTGTGGATACAACGTTTGACTTTAAATTTTATACTGCAGAGCTCTCTTGCATCCTGTCCCTCCACATGATGACTCATGGAAGTTAAATATATATACCAACAATCAGTTCAGTCTGTCCTTTGTGTCAGTGAGGACAGGCCAGCCAGGGAGTATTTGCTGTTGTTCACTGACAGAATTAGAAGTGATTCTGTCTCTTTTTGGGCATGGATGTTATTGGGTAATAGGGCTGAAAAGATAACTTGTTTCTTTTATTGTTAAATAATCAATGCCAATATCTGTCCAGATTTATCAATATCGATCTCCATATTTCTATCAATATCTATAGGTAGGCGCACAGAAAAGATTTAACGCCCTTTTCCCCAGCTTGCTGGCCATAGAAACTATAGCATGGTCCTGAACATTTCTGTTCAGTACTTGGTACTTTTCTTTTCAAAGCCTTCTGTAATGTATATTACCTTGTGACACTTGCAGACTGTGAGGCCTCTCTACTCTCAAAATACAGATACTGGTGAAGTGTATCTGTGTGTCTCAATTTAAAATTAGTCACTGTAATGACTTTAATTTAATGTAGCTGCATACACTTAACTCATACAAAAATCCAGGTAGGGTATTAATGTGTAAAGAAATGGTTCCTGTTGTCAGGCACCTTAGAACATATTGTGCCCTGGCATCACAGAATTTATCTGGAAGTTTCTCCTAATGCCTTCTGCTGAATTCCTGAAGAAATCTCTACACTAGCACTGTTCTGGGTCTCGCTGGGGTGGAATTATTTTCTTCATAGCACTCCATATGGTACTGGTGTTTTAGACTTCTAACTCTTGTTATTAGTGTTTCAACTCACTTTGCTATTTTCAAGGTACATAAAGGTGTTCTTCCATAAATATTTTATCTCTGCATGATTCAGTTGCAATAGAGATTGGAGAAAGTGATCATTATTTTAGTTTTTCTACTGGGTAAAACCATTATCCTGGAACTAAGGACTGGTTATTTACATCATTGATGAATGTGTATATGCTACAGTGTACTCATAATTCAAATAAAAAGGAATTTTTAAGAGAAGCTAGTTGGCTTTTTGAAAACAAAAATATTTCAGTATATTTTTTATCAAGATCTAGAATTTTTACATTTCTTCTTGCTGAAAAGAAAACTTTTGTTTAAACTTAGAGGGAAAAGAAGCTAAATTCTGACTTCGACATTGTCACTTTTTGTCTCTGCAAATTTTTATGTCATTCCCACATCTTTTTATGACTTTGTTTCTGTCTTTTGTACATTGACATGTGTGGAAAAAATTGAGAGAGTTAAAAGCGTCTTTGTCTTCAGGAGAAAATTGTAGCTAATGATTTGTACTCTATAAACAACAAAAGGCAAGATGACAGCAATGCAGAGGAGCATCACCTTTTCCTGGGCTGTATGAGCCTGTGGCACCATCCTGTGAAAAGTGTGGTGTATTTCTTGTCACACTTGAAAATCCATTGCAGAACCTGTACACTACATATTATTATATAGCACCTACCTCCATATTTTTTAGAAAACTTATTTTCTACCGGTTTTAGGATGAACACAGATTTGTTATCCACTGTCTAATGAAAAATACAGTGTGCAAAGAGGGGACTTATTGCTTATTTCTATATGCTTGGTTACCTTCTTATTGCATAAAATACAGCAAAACTGCATAAGTGGGAATTATGCATTGCTCCTTTATTTATTTATTTTATAGCTCATTCTTTATTCTATTGTTTGATTAATAACCTCTCACCTTCTGCTGGAATACCTTGGTTTTCCCTTTTCTTTGTTGTTGTCACTCTTAAAAAATGCCAAACACCTTTGATGTTAAAGCACAGTGAATGCACATGGGAGGAGAAAGTCAGAAGAGGCAAAGCAATAGGTATCTAAGATACCTACTGAAAATAGATGTGTCACCATCAAATGGGAGAAGGATGAGAAAGAGAGGGTTTCTTTATGGTCATTTTCATTTCAAAAAACTTGGAAAACCAAAAATATAAAGCTGGCATAGTCCTTAGGTTCCAGAGTTAGAAATGCCATAGTAATTTACATTTCCTTTCATGTTCTGCCTGTTATTTGTACATGGAATTATATGTGTTTTATGTGAACAGCCAATACAGAGAGAATCCTATATGTTTAAATGTTGATTAATTTGATATTTGCTTTAAATTTAAAATAATTGAATAACAGAAATTAATTTAGATTATTTCTGGTGTTATATTAATGAGTTTCTATTAATTATCTCCTTGAAAAATTAGGAAAGTTGAATATTGGGTACATGTTTATGCGGGCACTTTAAGCAACTAGTAGTCTTGATCATATACAGAATTAAAGTTACAAAAAGAGAACTTTGGAATCCCTTGCTAAGTCTTTTTGTCTTCTGTAGTGTAACTTATCAGAGAGGAGGAAGTTCTGTAATCTTTATTTATCACAGTGGAAGTAACTTCCTTAGGAAAGACAGACAGTTAAGCCCTGATATGTCATCAGAGAGATAAAGCTACATATGGTGATAACTGTTTTTCTTTAGAACATTTTTTTGAGAGGTCTTTGTGACCTGGAAGCAAGCAGGAATCTCAATCAAACCATTTTATTTTCTGTATGAAGAACAATGTTTTATTTATTGTTCTCTCTCCAATAAAATGAAAATGTATAAAGACACCTTGAGAACACCACTGCACTTTTTTCTATTATAATGAGTGAAGAAAAACCAGAGACAACCTTTTTGGTTGCTTTATGTGTAGGTATTTAAACTGCATTGCGTTTTGTCTTTATTTTAAGAATAAGTATTTTCCACTACCACTAGGTGTCATCGTATCTATTATTAAATCCTGTACAAGAGCTCTTCCCAGTAGCTAGCAGACAAAGTTGATGACTTAATCAGCTGCATCAAAATATTTCAGTTTAAAAAGAAGCAGAAGAGGTAAAAATGTGAGACAAAATGAAATTGGAGAAGTTAATTCCTGGAAGCTCAGCTACATAGAAAATAAAGCATTCTATAAAATCAGAGACTTGGAAATTTAAATCTGAAACACTTATTTCATTAATTTTGCTACTGTTGAATACAGAGCTGTTTTTTAATCTTCATCCCCTTCCATACCTCCCATTACTGACTATTCCATCAGTCAGATTCCCAAAAGCACACAGGCACATAGCAGAATGGACTTTACCTTCCTAAGTACAAAGCTGTGACATGAAAGACCAGGCAGCTCCCTTGGACTTTTAATACTGGAAGCCACTCCTCGTGGCAGGCACGACCCTTTGCTCTAAACATCTGTAGATCCAGGAATGGATGCATATGCTCACAAAGGTGTTGATGCCCAAGGCTGTGCTCCAGAGTGCTCCAGAGAGCTCAGCCCAGGTGCTTTGAGGGTGTCAAGCTACCAAGTGTATGTAACACCCATGTAACACACTAGGTAATACAGGACTTGGTTGCCCAGCCAGAAGAAGAAATACTTTTGTGTTGGTTTTCTTTTTCTTCAGACACAAGGGAAGGTGAGGCAATATTTCTGCCTTTTGTAGGATAAATAATGTGTCAGTCACATGCTCAACAGCTGATTGAGCATGTCACAGGCCCTGGTAACACTGTCAAAAGATTCCTTATCTGTCTGATGCCAGATTAGTTTGGTATAATTTTCATCTTTTCCATGAGTGACTGGAGAATCAAAGGGCTATAAGGGAGCATGGAAATCAGTTAATGTTTCTAGCTTGTCATGATATCCCCTTGATTCTGATTTCCAGTCTCTGTGCCTTGGAAATATCCAGGTATTTTTTGTTGAACATACAGACTCTCTATTGGTGATGTTCTCCCCTAGACACCTGCTCTCTCAAAACCTCCTAATTATGTTTCCACCAGAAAATACTTCATTCTGAGGCATGTTCTTTTTCATAGGAACCTTACACCAGAATCTCTTGGCTAATTACATCTATATGCCTTACAGGGAAAACAGAGACCTCAGACACTGCATAATGTGGGACTATTTACTTAAAATTCAGCAGAAGTTTAAAGGTGGCCATTGGGAAAATGAAATTGTGAAATATTGAAGTTATTCAAAGAAGCCAAAGCAATTCCACCCTCATCCCCATATTTACAGTAATTTAAGATACTTATTAGTCTCTCTTCTGTCATGATTCTACCTTTAAGTGAATTTAACTAAGTGTACCAATTATGTTATCTTAAGTTTTTTTTTCAAAGCTGAAGCTGTCTTAACTCCCAGCATGAGGAACTTAGAAGGTGACATTTCACTAATGACTGCTCTGAGAAACTGACAGAGATTGATAGAGTGGTTTTAAAGATGTCCCCATGAGAAGCATCTTATATAAAGTGAAAATGACACTGAAACTTTTAAAAGCTAATTCTGTGTTGTGCAAGCGGTTTTATTTACAAGAAAGTACTGGGATAGAGAAGCACTTCAAAGTAGTTTTTTAAATGCATGGAATATAATATTTTGTTTAGAAGACTGTTCCTTAAACAATAATTTAAAGCTTAATAACAACTCACAGAAAACTCTTTTTCACCTTCCTGTATACCAGAAACATGCACATTATGGGACAGGCTGTGAATTGGCACCTCAAAGAACCAATAATGAGTTGGAAATTTTCTGTTGAAAAACTTACAAGCCTCAGCATGAAGGGACACATACAGCACACCCCTAGCCAGCCATGCGTTGGGAAGTAGAGTCTCACCTCCCAATTTTCTGTTATTAAATGCATTGTCTCACCACCTCAAGGTTTCATTAGCACAGTTGGTGCATTTAAGACTTTGCTCTTCTGCAGGAGGCACAAGGACCAGGAAGATTCTTTAACTTCTCCCTATTTCCCTCTTCCTCAATCTGGCAGGCACAGCAGCCAAAGGTTACCGTGATTGGAATCATTCACATGATTCCAGGTGGAGGATACATATTGAAAAGCGGCTTAAAGAGATGTCAGTCATTGCTGCTGTTTCTTGAATTGTGTTTTGAAGTCATGCATCTATATTTCAGGCACCCCAATATTAATGGAGCCCTCTGCAGCCAAAAACCAAGCAGATGAAGACACTATCCTTCATGGAGAGACCAGGAGCAGTTTTGGACCTGGGACAGCCCAGCCCAGCCCTGCTCAGCAGTTCAAATGTGCAGTCATAGGACACAATGAAAAGAGCGTTTGATCTTTGTGATTCAGTGTGATTTTTAAAACCAATTGAAAATGAAAGCTAATATTCATATTCAGGAAGAATAATCTGTGCCTTTAGGTACAGGTAAATGCACATCATGGGAGGTGAGTGACGTTCATCTAAAAAGGGTAGAAACGCCACATTATGTCAGCTTGGTGTAGATTTACCTGCTTTGACACCAACCTTCTCTCTGGGCAGGAATCAATTTACCACTGAATGTTCCTTGACTTTCATTAGAGAAAACAACTTTGATATTTAATCTTTTTTACCATTTCAGAAGTAAACCCCGCCACTCCAGATTTAGTAGTTAAAGTAAAATTAAGCAGGATATAAGTGCTGGTAGGAAATCTGCTGTTCTCCAGCTTGAATGAATTCCTTCTAACATCCTCATCATCACTTCAGAAGAAATTCTCTTCAGAAGAAATAATGAGAAAGGAGTATTTTATTCTCCCTTGACTTAGATATGATTTTCAGGTCTCTGTTGGTCTAGTCTCTCTTTTAGAAAGAAAAGTGTGTGAGCATAAGTATGAATGCCAGCTTCACTGATTCCCCTGTATCTTCTCTGTTCTTGAAAAATAATTAAAACCAGAAATAGAAGAGAGTACTTGAGATGGGAATTGCCATCTATGGAGCACATGATCATAATTGTACAGTTCTGCAAGGTTTTATACACTTCATAAAAATCTATTTAATTCACATGATTTCACGTGGATACATATTGAAAAGTGGCTTAAAGAGATGTTAATCATTGCTGCTATCTGTTTCTTAAATTGTCTCCTGTAAGGTGCAGTGTAGGTTTAAAAAAACCGATGTCCTTTTCTTATGGCTATATCAATGCATTAAACTCTTCTTTGTGAGAAGTATTGCCAGATCAATAAGACATTTTATCCACATTTTCATGTAGGTCCCTTGAGCCCCCAGTTTCCATCCTAGCTATTAATTGAGCCAAATGGCAGCCGCTATAAAAAAGATTTCCAGCTCCAAGTCCTTTTACAAGTCCCACATTGAAACCTTTCAAAATTATATTATTCAGTTGCTCGGGTGCAAGTTTTCTGCTTTATTTCTTTTGGACAATAACATGCCCCCTTAATATTTTTCTTATTATTATTCTTTACCACCAGTGGGGTAACCATTACAATGACAGAGACTTTTTAGGTCCAGTCCTCAAATCTGCAATTGAAGGCATTAGGACACATTTTTACTTAGGCAATGTCAGCATGGGTTTCCAATCATGTGAGACCTCTTAGGATTTACCTTTATCAAATGATGAGATATCAGTGCAATGTTGTACATCGATGTGACTGTCTATCCACTGAAAGTTCATCTTTTGAATCTTCTTGTCAGCCTGGCTTTGCAATGACATACCCAGGATCTCTGGTTCCCATGAATCACTGACTTCATGTACCTGCCTTCCAGGCTTCCTAGCCTTAGGCATGTAAACTACTTTGGTCCTGCTGATAAGCCCAGCTTTCAAATGAATCTAATCTTCCTCTAAAGAATACAAACATACCTGGACACTAGTTTATAAGAAACAAATTAAGCGAAAGAGTAAAAGCCATGAGACTTGGTGCATACAACCGGTAAGGAAGGAAATTTGCCTTTTTAAGTTTACAGCTTGTTACTGTCAAGGGATTATATATGAAACACTGTGATAGGGACCAGTGTTTCTTCCTGTATCTACCAGGTAGAACAGTAGAGAGGAGCACACATTTATCATAAGGATCAGTCAGATAATTTTTTTCTGAGTATTACCAACAGCTACATTTAGAACCGGCATGTCTCATCTGTACTGTGTATGTTTACCAGCAATATGCACATAATCCATTCTATATCTTGACATAGAATGGATTAAATGAGGTAAAAAACCTGGAAAATATCATGGGGGAATTTAGTGAATGAGTAGAAAGAACTGAACAGAAGCAGTTGTGGAATTAGAGAAGATGCAGCACAAAGATCAGACAAGATACAGCACGAGACTATCACAGCCGTGTATGGTATATGGGTGGTGTATATGGGTGGTATATGGGCAAGGCATGGATGGGCAGATGGCTCAGGCGAAGGAAGGTGGAAAAAAGGGCGGAAGCTCCAACTCCAACAGTTCAGGAGAAGAGCTGCTATGAATCAGAAAGTATTCTATTTGGAAGCAGGTTAGTGTGACCGTGTTTCAGGTCACACTAACCTTTGAGAAAAGGACGCTGTTTATCTGACAAGAATAGACTGTGCTGTACTGGTTTCCTCTGCCCAGGCTAATGTGGTTCAGTTGGTGCTAAATGCCAAAGAAACAATGTGCTTGAATCTGGGAGCAATACTCAATCCCACATCTCTGAAAGCAGGGCAGGAACTTGCTGTGGTTTGGCCACCAGTCTTTGAAGAGCACGTGGTATGTGCAAAGGCTGCAGCCAGCACCAGGTTTCTGTGTGAGGTGAGAGCACTGTGACATCTCTGAGTCCTTCCCTTGTGGTCTTCCCACAGACAAATAATTTCAGATTATAGCCACAAAACCCTAAAGGCTTCTAGCTGTCCAACAGATTCACTGGTTCAACATCCCATACTGTCAATTTTCTCAGTAATTGTTATGTTTTTCTATAACCTCCCATCCACATGAACTTTGTGATGACAATTCCATCTCTCTCCAGTAAGAAAAAAAAAGATATGATAATCTTTCTGTGTCCTGTGGATGTGACAACACTTGGTAAGAAACATAAAAAAAGAAGAGAAAGATAAAAATAGATCTAGGTATCCCATCATTTTAAGTCAATGTTAGGGCTGGGGTTTTTTCCTTTTTTTTTAACTTTTTTTTTCCCAGTGCTTAGGTTTGGCAGTGTTATTAAACTGAATGAATGTTTTATATTTCATGATGACAAACTGGAAAAACAATCAGTGCTAGTTTCTGAAGAAAGAAAACACAGTAGTATCAGCTCTTGAAATGACTAGTAATTATCTTCACTTTGCTAAATTTGGTATTTTCAAATATCTGAAGGCAAAAGATGTTAAAATTGGTTCTGGATATGAATCTATGTTGTAAAAATATTTAGATACTATTACCATTACTATCACCACTACAGATGTTAGTATCCATTGGCAGTAGACACAACCCCAGAGAATTTAGAGTTTAAAGGAACATTATTGCTAAATTTAGAGCAAAAATGAAAGTTGAAAGAGAAAGTTTAAGTAATATCAAGGAAAACTAAAGTGTGTAAAAAACCCATTCAAAATCCTTGTTTTTTTTTTTTGGTAAATTACTATTGAAGCACTGATTTCTCTCTTGTTCTTGTTTTTAGTACCTCTGGTTCATAAAGAAGAAAATTCAGATAATTTCCATTTCTACATGCTGTTAGTTTGTAGATGCTACAATAAATTCTTTGAAGGCTGAATTCTTGAGTGAAATGCAAATAGAATTCAGCTTTACTTGTAAGTGCACAAGTGATGTTTTCATAGCTGAGAAACCCTAAAAGATTTCACCATAAGCTTCAAGACAGTATGAGGGAATCTTCTGAAAGAGCCATGCTACAGTTTGTAAAGTTTGTGCAGTATGCCAGCAACATGCTTAATATGCCATTTTCAACATCATTATTTTCTGGTTTTGATTTTGTTTTTCTTTTCACTGTAGGCTTGCTTCCTCCCATTCCTTTTTCATTTGTCTCTAGGCTTAGCCTTTCCATGCTTCCTTAATTTCAGGTTTTTACTTTTGCTTCTCTGATTAATTCTTTGTGACTTTTTCTTTAACTATCCATATTCTCTAGGGGTTCTCTGAGGGCATAATTCTGAACTTCATGATCAGAATGACTAGACTGACCTTCAATAACATTAAGTTCTTTACAAACTTTGTCAATACTAGCTCTTCAGTTTTTCACTACAGATTTAACTGTATAAATGATAATATGACACCAGAATTTAGAAAAAACTAAGCACATGTGAGTAACAATAACAGCATCAATAAATGACTACATATTAACATAGGAATTAAACTTTGAAACACAGAATTTTTCTGATAACCTAGATAGGACAATACTGCTAAATATAGATAGGCATTTAAATCTAAACACCTTGAAAATTATTAAAACAACCTAAAATCATTAGATTTGTTTTTAAACAAAAAGTTTAGCTTCTCTTTATCTAACAGTGTAACCTCTTGAGCAAACAGAAGGTTCATTAATTGCTACTTCAAGAAGTGAGAACTGACATTGTCAAGAAATAATCTGACTGCAATATTGGGAAATGGAGGAAAAGCACCAAGCAACAGCAACAACATACAAAAAATTACAAAATGGAGTTTACACCAATTTTTTGTGTTACAGATGGGCCATTGCGTGTCTATGACACAGTTCAGTAAAAATTGTTGGAAAGAGCCCAACTCCAGGGCTGCATCAGTGGACAAATGCCAGCATGGCACTTTTCCCAGGCTGATGTTTGTTACCTCTCATGACTGTACATGCCCTGGTTATCAGTTTTGCTCAGCACTGATTACATCAGAGAGACATACCCTCAAAATGCTACCTCATGAATGACTGCTTTCACATTTAAAGCTGCCAAACTGGACCATAAAACAAGTCAAACTTATTTTGTGAAGTTATCAGTGCTACTGTTCCTGCAAGTGCTGGTTTGTCTGAAAATAACTTCAGGGCAGCCTGGCAATTCACTTCCATCTGACACAAACTATACCAGTATGAAAAATCTTTGCTGTAAGATAAATATTAAATGTTTTGATTAGATTTTAGAGAAATGGAATTTTGGATCATTCATCTACACCTTTTTTCTTGTCTCCATATATTACTTCCTTTGCTTCATTATAAGGAGGTTGGTGTAGACCACTGTAGCAAGTTTCTCTCTCATTTTCCACTCTAAATGATTCACTCAACTTTTTCCTATGACAAGGAGTAGCTCTTCCTTTTTAGCATGACTCTGGCTACCCACAATAGAGATGTTCTTTTGTCTTCCAAGATGCTCTCTCAGAGTATTGAGACAGTAGCTCTTGGGATACAAGGCCAAATGCCCTGCTTCAGGGTTAGCTTGTACTGTAGTTTCCTCTTTGCTTGTGTGCTTTGTTTCACTTGTGATGACAGGACCATGGTTCCCAGCACATCATGATATCAACTTTTTCTCTGTTCTACAAATCTCTCTAGGTTTATTTTCAGCACTTCCAGGGGCACAGCTTGCTGAGTCTGTCCTGCATCTCTCAGTTTCTAAATGCAGGATCCTTTTTTCTTTGCAATATCTTTTGGGCTTGCCCTGGACTGATGACCTGTGAGCATAGTAGCTGCTTGCTTCAGTGGGTTGGTCTTAGCCTAATCAAGCCTGAGGACATTGTAGAAGTCAAGGGAAACAACTTACAGTAGACAGATTAATCAGAGCATGCATTTTTATAACATTTACAAAACAACAGACTGCCTGCAGTTGTTGCATTTCTTCTGTCTTAAAGCTGAGGAGTTCTACCTGCATCTGAACCTCCTTTTCACTAAAAAAACAAATGTTATTAACTGTAAATATAGGCCTGAGATGTACACAAATATCTGATAAACTGAGTATTGCACACATTTAATGAAGATACGTTGTGAGGTTGATTTTGGGCAACCATGGACTCTTATTCAAAATTTATAAACACTTAAAAATAATTGCCCGTATATAATGAAATAAAAATTGAAGAAAAAAACATTAGGAAATCCTAACCACATTTATATCTCATTTCCATTTACATTAGAAGAAATATTTTAGACTCCATACAGAATTGAACCATTTTGCTATGTAATAAACAGATTGCTTGTGTTCAAGAATGTTGTCTGTGTTTATTTTTGTTTAATTTATTTTTTCTTGTGCTTTCCCTTATCTATGTATGTGAAATAACAAGTAGCACAAACAAGTATTCAAGTAAGATTTTTTTAAAGAGAATTTTGGTCTCTGACACAAATTATGGTTGATATGGCCCTTAAGTTAAAGTTTTTATAGCTTCAGTTGTTCTTCTTTAAGTATGAAGCTGTTTTTAGGAATTTATTCATACAGAGAAATTGAATATTTCTTTACCTCATAAGGTATAGAGGAAAAAAAAACCCTGTGGGAAAGAGCCCACTTGTTTCTGCTATAACTATTTACATGTACTTATCAATTATGCATTACTGCATACCATGGGGCATTTATTCACCTTAAAAACAAGAGCATCGCCACACAAACTTAGGACTGTACCATAATATGTCAGAATAATGGTTTTATTTCAGCACTGTACAGTGTCCTTATGCATAGCAGGGAGTTTTTGGTTGATATGAAACTGTACTTGAAGAATTGTCCAGAAGTTTCTTGTGTCATAAAAATACTTGTTACATCATCAATATTATAAATATTTTTCTTACTTTTCGTGTCATGTGGGATTAAGAAATGGAAAAATTGGTGTTCTCAAATATCTTGCTTTCTTGATATAGAATTCTTTCTTCTAGAATAGATATATTTTCTTCTAAAATAACCAGTTGGCCCATGGAACTTCATGGGCTATCCATGGGAAACTCACAATAAACTCAGAAACTCAATGAGTCTATTTTCTTGATATGGCTCACCCCACTTGGTAAGAATATGCGTAGGGTGAAAGAATCTTGTTGCCAAGGGCATGCAGTCAGGAAACTTTTCAATGCAAAGGGGGATCAAAAGTAAGGGGAGAACTGGTAAGTGGGTAATTATTGGGCCACCAAGAAACTGCAGGCACAAAATAGAAGAGGAACAACCTGAAAATTTTACTGATATGAAGGGAGAAACATGTGGAACGTGATGATTTGAGATATCCAAGAGCAGCTTGTGGGACAGTGTAAGACTTCTGAAAGAACACTTAAGGGGAAGGGATGGGGTGGAACAAAGAGGAAATGTAGCAGAAAGGCATATAAAAGGGGTTTGGTGTGTCTAAACTGGGGCTGATCAGTACACTTCTCTGACAAAGCCTGGTGTCGGATCACCATAGTCTGTCCTATTTTCTCATTTAATAATTTCTTAAAAACCTCTGCATAATCTCACTCTCCATTTCCTGTATCAGGGTTGTGAGGGCTGATTGCCAGCTACTGGTGAGACCTATGTGAGTAGATTTGGTGCCAGCAGCAGGAGTCAGATCAAGGTGTCCCATGGCCAGAGATGCCAGCCACTAAAGCTGGTGGAGGTCTCAGCCCCAGCCATTTGGGTGGGACTGGTGTAACTACTGGGGAAATTGGGGTGAACAAAATGAAGGGGAGCCTCAGCAACAGCAGCTGGAGCAGAACTGTATGTCACAATGTGTGTACCTGGTGGTGGCTGCTAGAGGCTAACAAAGTCTTTGCCTCTTCCTGAAAGCCAGTGTACATGGGAGCATGTGTGTGCAATTCACCAGCAAGCCTCGGGCTGGACCAACTGGAAAGTCTGGAAAGTAAGAGAGCTGTGTGGAGTCAGATCACCTGGGATCCAGGCAGAGCTGCCCAAAAGACAGAGAGGCTCTGCCAGTACATGGAGGCCCTGCAAACGTGTGGAGGCTTGAGAGCCTGACCTTCAGTTCTGAACACTGGAGTCCCCACATGCGTTATAGGAAACTCAGAATGAACTCAGAACTTCAATGGGATTACCAAAGTGCAACTATAATGAAGAATTAAGCTCACAGGATCTGACTCATTAGGTAAGCATCCTGTCTGTGGCACTATCTCTGTCTCAAGTGCAAGTTTCATTTATTTAATGAATAGTGATTCCATTTTAATTAATTTGTACACTACACTGCCTTTTTTTCTTTCCTGATTCCTTTCCAAGAAATAATCAAAGAGAGAAATTCATGAAGCACTGGTCAATACTGAAGTCACTTCTAGTCAATTTGTTCAATTCATATTAATTCAGTGGTTTTAAGCCCACTGGCAAAACTTTTGTGTATTTTTTCAAGACTGGGGAAATCTAAAGAGAATAATAATAAAGAGTGGGGCATACAATTTGCATGGTTAATCATGCAGCAGCCATGAATGATACCAGGCTGCCTTCATGGTGAGGCTGTAGATTGATAGTTCTTATTACAGTCTTTGTACACAGCTCCATGCTTGGACTCAATTGTCAATGATTCATATATGAGAAAATGTGAAAAGATTTATCTGGGATTCAACCTGTTATACCAGCCACATTTCTTATAAACAGCACCCTCAATTGATTAATTTGATCCCAAAAGAATAGATTTTTTTAATTAGATTTTTTTAAGAAGAAATGCTCATTAATTCCCAAGAATTCTTCAAAGGATACTTTGAAACAGAGAGAGAAAGGTAGAGCTTACAAGTTTCATGTCATTCCAAGCAGATTAGAGATTAGATAAAATATTTTTGGGAACTTTTTAGCAGGCACCAAGGGGAAATTGCTAAGGAAATTTTCTGCAAAGAAAAATGAAAGGAGAGACAATATTGAAAGGGCTTTTGTAAGATGAAGAGCAATTGATTGAAATTGAGGTTAAACGATTGAAAGAGTAGGACAAAGAGCTAGCAGGAGCATATCCTGCATGACCATTCAGTTTTAAACTTTGCAGTCAAGCTCTATGTAACAAACTTGTGCTAAAATTAAAAGATCCATCACTTGCTTAGTCTGGCCTATCTGTAATATACTTTTTTGAGGCAGTATGGGGAAAATTGGAAAGAAAAGAAGTGAAATAGGACTAGTTTTTCTTCTATTTCATTGCTTAGAGAACTAGTTTTCTATAATACCAGTATGAAACCAGAAATTGTCAATGTCATTAAGTTGATTCAGATGATCTGTTGCTCTATTTAGTTAAAAGAAAGGGTAAAAGGTCACATACACAGAATGATTTACCATAGGCTCTTGCTTTCAAAGGAAAAAAAAAGAGAAGAGAAAACATAAATCCCCCTAAACCCCAAAAGTTTACCTGTAATAAAATATTAAAATAATTAGACACATATCTCTGCCTTTTATCTGCTAATTTTTCATAGATCCATCTTCACAGTGAGTCATTCCTGAGTTTTTTTCTGAGAAATATTATGTGCTACTCAATGTTTGCACTGTAACTAATCCTGAGGGTCAATCTTATAAGATATAATGAGCAATAAAAATTATCTGTGATAAGGCCTGAAAACAGTAGTTTGAGCTTGAAGTTCAAAAGTGTTTGAAGGGCTGGATTTTGTGAGGCACTCAATCTGATTAAATAAAGTTTTTATCAACTCCTAAGAAGGCAGAACTAAATGAAACAAATTTGTGCTTGTGAAAAAGGGAATCCTGAGTTCCTAAGGCAACTCAAATTGTTTAGAAATTGATATTTCTCCTGCAACTATCAAGTTTCTGATTCATACAGACACGAGTCTAAGTTCGTTAGCTCTATTACATTTTTGCTTTTACTTTTTCCTTTTCATATTTTTTTCTTAATTTAGGTACAGTTCTGTTGATAGCAGGAAAAGTTATTATTGATCATAATATCATCAGCAATTTCTTTTGCCTTCTGAATATTTTTCTTCACTCAATTCCATTCCAAAAAGAAAGGGCAAATAGTTAATTAGACATTCCAGTTTAAGGAGTTTTAAATTTTCTTTCATGTAGTTTGTACTTTTTTTCCTTCAATATGGTTTTAAGGGACAGATCTTGTTATATTTTTCTTTAAGCTTTGTTTCAATGATAACAAAAATTTCACATTTGCAAAATAATGTGCAGACACTATTGGTAGTGGGTTCACTACATGGAGGACACAACAAGAAAAACAAATCAGACATGCAAGGGAAATTTTGTGTCCAGTTCAGTATGATTATTTATGTTTTTAAAACTTTTCTTGATAAATAATAATATACCTGCCTACAGATGTGATTAAGCAAAGTTAAGAAAAAACATTCCCCTTGGACCTGCCTGTTATGTCTGAATGGTATTGGTAACTGCTAGTAGGGGAAACCAAGCCATGACTGCAGTGTGTAAGCACTGCTAGAAACAGAGCTGGAGAAATGCAGTCAGATGTGCAGATAAAGCAAATGCCAAACATAAAATTCACATCTCGTAACTATAGCTAGAAGTCTTAACTACACCAGTTACCACAGCTGGTTTTATACCCAATTGAAAAAGATCTGTCCAAGAGAGAAGTTATCATATCTAGTGAGGACACTAAATTTTTCCTCGTGCCTACAGATATATCTAAATATCTAGCCTTAATGAGATGAATAAACTTTAGATGTAGAACTTAAGGCCAATATCAAAGCAGAAATAGTTCAATATCAGACTTTTTTATTTCTTCAAATTGTACAACTGAAAAGCAGCTATGATATCATTTTTATTAAAAAAAAGCCAAATTTGCTAGGGTGGAGTCTCTTCTTTTGAATTAATATGGTGCTAACAAAAGTGCTCCTGGAAACAATGGTTTCTGTGTTTAAATCGGTTGTTGCATATACCTTGCAGTTGATACAGCTTTATGAAATACAGAAAAAATAAAAAGACCAAATTATCTGAGTCTTAGAGAAAAATGCGCCAGGTAAAAAAAATCTATATAAAGACCCCAGTGCCAGAGTATATATGTATGTGTGTATATATATATGTATGTATAAACATACAGAATATGACATGTTCTTTATATTTATATTTGATAAAAGAATACTGATGTTTTCTGAAAAATAATGCAGCATTATTTAAGGTTAGAGTATCTCATGGAAAGAATATGCAAAATTAAATAGATTTAGGAGTGCCGATTTTCTTCACTCTTCTTTCACTTTTCCTGAAACTGGAGCACTGAAATCTTAAGATTTCTTTAACAAAGTTTCTTTGCATGTCACAAAATGTCTTACATTCTTATTCTTTCTTCTCTTGTCCCACTTTTCCCACTGTACAGACCACTCTCTTTTTCTCTTGTTTTTCTTTCCCTGCTGGGATATCACTTATGCAACACCACATAGAAAGGCAGAAAAAATTGAAATAAACTAATTTTCTTTCTTTCCTTTCTTTCTTTCTTTCTTTCTTTCTTTCTTTCTTTCTTTCTTGCTTTCTTGCTTTCTTTCTTGCTTTCTTTCCAACATACTACTTATGGTATCCAATGAGCAGTTCACTGAGAATTGCCAGGTAAGCACCTTATGGTGTTTCTTCCATGAAATCTATCACAATTTAATGCACATGTCTCTAAGACCAATTCTGAGATTATTCCAGTGTAAAACTTCCATCTGAATAGTTGTGTTTTTGAGACTCTGAAATCAGAGTCTTGGATTCTTTAGTATTTTCAGCTCTTTTAAGATTAAAACCAAGGCTCATTGGTGAGTAGGTCAGATTAAGTCAGCCATGAATGGTTAAAAATGATGTGATTTTCTTTACTATAATTTACCTGTGCAATTTGAAAGATTTGATAATGTTTTAATCCAAAAAATAAATTTGCAGAAAGGAGTTGTCTCAGAATAGCTTTTGCTGCATTTAACTTTTTTATTACATGCATATCGTGTGTGCTGGTTTATTTTTTGTTGTGTTAGTGCAATTTCCCTGCAAACCATTGACCTGAGAGCCTTTACTGTAGACATTTTCTGCTTCAGCTGATGTGGCAGTGTCCATATTTAGCATATTGCTGGGTACAAAATGAGGTGTAGCTGGTTTTGAATCCCTTTTAATTAGCTGCAGCTTTGCAACAGCATTCATTACTTTGCAGAGTGTACTAGAGCTGATGCTCTGTTACATTTCTTCTAATGGTTGCTTTAGCTGACCTGAGATACCATCTGTCTCAGGTACTTGTAGCCACCATTATTCTAACAAACTTTTCTCTTCTCAGGTCCAACAAGATAGGGTGTGTGTTTATGCCCATGTGTGCATGTGTTCTGATGTGTGTCTACTTTCTTGTGTTCCCACCTCTCGCTGAGAGTTTGAGCTACACGCTTTGGTAGCTCAGCTGAGGTTTGGGTTTCTGAGGCTGGCACCTCGAGATGACGGTACCCGCCTTATAGTCCTTAGGTTTTTTACATCATTTATACCCATGAAAAGCTCAGCTGCTCTCCTAATGTTGGTGCAGAGCTGCCCCTACCTATGTGTTCAGTGGAACTAACACAAGTGATGTGTGTTTATACTCTCCTAGATATCTGATGAATAACAGTGAGTTCAGAGCTTCATTAAGAGTTTTTTATGACCTGTGCTAAAAGTGGCTTGTATGCATCCACTAAAATGGCTCTCCTCTCCAGTTTCCTTTGACGAACAATATAAGATTGTACTAATAAAGCAACATGATGCTCCCAGGTAGTAATTTTCTGGGTATCAGGTGTCAGAGACATCTTTGACAATATAAAGTTTTCACGTAGGTAGAATTCAAGTTCATAAGGGGGGGCTGTCTAGAAATTAATTTCAGTGAATTATGGTCAATAGGTCATCAACCCTACTACATCAAAAAACCTCAAAACAAAACAAACCCAAATGAATAGGACTTAACAACAAAGCAGGGCATAAATCCTGTGAGAATAGAGAAGAGAAGGTATACAACACCTTTGACTGACAGAGTATTCGAAGGATTGGAGATGAAATCACTTTTGATACACATAGCTCACCCCTATTCTTAATAACTATGCAGGTTAATTGTCGCAGGTCAAAAGTCAGAACATGCTAAACTGCATTGGAGCTCAAATTTTTATTTGATTGTAAAGTCAGCTGATGGGTCGGCAGTTGAGAGCCTAAACAAATGCAATGTGAATATATAAAGACTGATGTGAGTTCAGATTTGAGCTGCATTGACTACAGGCACAACAGCAATACTGGAGTCAGATCATAAAATCATAGAATGGTTTAGTTTGGAAGGGATCTTAGTAATCATCTAGCTCCAACCCTGCTGCTATGGGCAGAGAAAAATTCCACTAGATCAGGTAGCTCAGATAGGAATTTCGGAAAGTGCTAGGGATCATCCATTGGATATTTTTTCCTTCAAGCTGACTCTTCTCAAGCAGCTAGAAAATGAGATATTAATTGTGGATATTCTCTTTTGGAAATTCCAATCTGAATGGCTCTAACTTCCACTCCAGAAGGCATCAAGAGCCTTCAGATTCCAACAGTTGAGTATCAGATCTCAACTCCTTAGTCTACAGCTTTCTTTGTCTGTACTTACTTGCATTTTACCGTAATTGTTTTTCTTCATTAATCCACTTAATTAATTTTACATGTGAGCATAATTCACCAGAGTTTGTAAATTATGATTTAGAAGTCTTTAATTTTTCAGAGTAGTCACTTTAAAGGAAAAGGAAAAATAATGTAATGAGAAAAATAATATATTATTTGTGAGGGGATAATTTAATTTTATTTTCTGAGACGACTGGTTGCAATTCCTCTTCATATATAAGGAAAGCTCACTAACTACTCACTAATGTTTCTTGCAAATGATATCTTGAAAATTAATATTGTAATATGTAATCCCCACAGCTGTGGATGTACATCAGCTAATATTTTAAAGTAATGCCCATTAAGATCAACGTCAATTAACCAGAATTCATTGTTTGAATATCGATCAAGCATATTTAATTTACCATTAGTGTTAACAGAATGATGTATTAGTCAATTAAGATAGCATTGACTGAGAATCCTAATTAGATATTTAATTCTTCAGCCAGATTTAAGAAAAACCTAACCATTGGTTTCAGTGCTTTCCTTTTGTCTAGAATATCTGCTTATATTACAAGGAAAGTTACTGACATGCATCAGTTTGAACTGTCTTTTCTTTTTCAACTCACACTGATTTTCCCCGTGCTTTAATTTATCTCCTGGAATTTCATATTTCCATCAAAGATTTTCTAAATCCTGCACACCAGTTTTTTCAAGCTAAATAGGCAGATTGCAGTGAGCTATTGCCCAGCTGTGGAATGGCCTTTTCCAGAGCAATCAGGAAATAATTCCCAAGACAGTCAGTCACTGGCTGCTGAAGGAGAAAGAAGACTTGACTGGAACAGAAACTTATGATCCCTAAGTATTTGTGCAGAGGCTATTGGAGACGTTTTTAAATAAGCTGAAACCGTCTCTGTGCCTTATTTGCTAAGCAAGCTGCATTTTCGTTTAGTCTGCAGCCTTGGTTCCTAACTCTATTATCCCTTGCCACCTTTACTCAAATAGACATGCCTATTTACCCTGCACATCCCTGTTCTGGCACTCTTGTGACAGACTGAAGTAATGCTTTCTCGATGTGTTGAGTGGTAAAGGACAGCAGACTTTGGATTTGTACTATTTAGACAGGAATGAAAAATAAGAGAAACAGAGAGAAAATATTTTATTAGAAATTTAATTCTAAATACAGTATTTTCTATTAGCAACAAGAAACAGAATGGGTGAAGAAAACATCCTCTTTGAACTGGATTGAGGCACATAACTTTGTGCCTCAAAAAAACCCAAACTTCAAAAATGGAAGAAAATGTTTCAGCATTGTTTATATTCAATGTTTAATCAATATGAAATATAACTTGTTTTTAACATTTGATTCTGAGAACTTTAATATTTGGAGGTTTCATTGCAAAATGGAATGAAATAATTCTGTCATCTCATGAAATCAAAGTTTCATACTGCTGCATTTAGGAATACTCATAGCCGAAAAGAAATTAAAGACTCATTCCAAATGGAGAACAACACTGCATTTCAATTTAAGACTGTTTTATATAAGACTTTAATAACCAGCGCCAGTTAATAAAAACTCAGATGAAGCAGCGAGAAATAGGTATTGCACATATATAAAGTGGACAAACTCTTTTATTTATTTCAGCTAACCACCGCTGGGACAGCTGCAGTTTTACAGGATCATGAATTCTGAATCTGAATTGGCTAGGTTAATTTTCTCACATTTAACATTTTTTTTTTCTGGTTAAATTAAGGTGTAACTGCTTCATCCTCATATGATTTATTGTTAAATTGCCTCTTACTTGAATAGAGGTTTTTTTGTGTATTGAATCCTGAAAGAAGAAAATTAAAAATCACTTATATGTAACTTGGTTTCAAAATTTTTTTTCCCAGCAATTTTAATGAGATGCTCTTTGTCCTTTCAAAGGTTCTACTTTTCTGAAGTGGATAAGAAAACTGCTGTTTATCTTCTAGGGCACATGCACTGGAGGTACAAGCATTACAATGTTGCTCCTGATCTCCAGGTGCAATGATAATCTTATTTTAAAGATTTTGCAAGGGAAAATCATATTATATTTGTCCTGTTTCCTGTGATTTTCCCTAAGTACACACTAATTGACAACATCAGACATGGAATTCCAAGTTGGGTGAAACATTGATTTAATGATGCATGTCAGTTCTTTCATTCTTATGAAGGTAAATTTTATTCTGAAATATCAAGAGTAAGAAATGACAAGGCACTGAAGAGCTTACAAAAACTGTAAAAAGAAAAGAGGAGTTTCTTAAAAGATTACAATCTTACATAATGAAAATTAAAGACTCTATACATTTCCACCACCTGCCGTCAAGAAAATGCTCACAAGAGACTCTTGGTTCCAAATATTTCTTCACCAGTGTGCTGGAAGCTGATTTCATGACTTTTCTGAGTTTTCAGTAGCACATAGCTTTGAAAACAATTCATGGACCTGTCTAAGCATCCTTTTAGTACCTCTGTGAAAACGTTGTGTAGTGGTTTTGGTTTGCCAATTTTAGATTTCCTGGCCAATGCGTCCCATAATGTGGTGGGTTTAGTGATGGCCAAAATCGCCAGGGTACCCACTAGGATTTATTTACCCATTTCCTTCTGCGAGGTGGGATTAGGAGAAGAGTAAAGCAGGCTCAAACTTAAATGGTATAAAGAAAACTTTATTAACAGAACTAAAAGAATAATAAGAATCATAATAAAACCTTCAGAACACTTCTCCTCCCCCCTCCACCCTATTTTCTTTCTCACTGACAAAGTAAAGAGACAAAACTTGGGATTTTCAGACAGTTTACCACTTCTAGAGTAGTCTTATATCAGTTCTCTTAGGGAGAGGAATTTGTCTTGCCATGCCATGGAGACTTCTCCACAAGAACAAGTCTTTTATTTTTAATTTCCATGAATAGCCGTCACCCAGAAATCTGCAGTTGTGAAGTCCCTTCTATCTTTTTTCAGCCTTCCCTTTTTCAGCTGTGTTTATGGGCCATGCCAACTTATGGGGTACTATTTTAAGGAAGAGCTGCTCAAAAACAAAAGTTCACTTCATCTATCTCTGAGATCATCTTCATCTCAGAACAGAGGTCTTCTTCTTCCTTCCCTGCGGGCAAAGGGTCTTCATCACTCTTCTCTCTCTGTTCAAACTTCTCATGGGATCACAGCTGCTTCAATATTTGCACGCTTCAGCATGGGTGCCCTTGCCTATATCTACAGTTTGAACACTCCATCCTCCCATTCCCTATTTCCATTAATTACAAGGCTATTTCAGTGTATCATAGTCCATCACCATGGCCTTTAAAAGAATTTCAGCCAAAGACCAAAGCAGCTCCCTGCGACAGTGGTCACTGGGGTTTTTGAATGAGGCAAGAGACGAGAATGTTGACTCCACGTTCAGAAGGCTTGATTTATTACTTTATGATCTATATATATATTACATTATAACTATACTAAAAAGAAATAGAAGGAAAGGTTTCCTCAGAAGGCTAGCTAAGAATAGAAAGGAATGAGTAACAGAGATCTGTGGCTCAGACAGAGAGTCCAAGCTATCTGGTCTGTGGTTGGCCATTAATTGTAAACATTCAAGATGGCCCAATCACAGACACACCTGATGCATTCCACAACAGCAGATAACTATTGTTTACATTTTTTTTTTTCTGAGGCCTCAACTTCTCAGAGGGAAAAATCCTAAAGAAAAGGATTTTCACAAAAGATGTCTGCAACAGCTCCCCATTCTCCCTCCACCTGGCATTTAACTCCTTCTTTCCTGACCTTGGCATCTTCATGTGATTTCTGTACGTGTCTTCACTCTGTCCTTTTCTTTTCTCTCCAGAGAGGATTGAAGGTCTGCAAGTCTCATCTGCACAGTAAAAGAGTTAAGATCTCACCTGGGCCCTACAGATGGTCATGTGATTTCCTGCCAGGGGCAGTGACTGAAGCACTCACGGTGAAGGATTTTCAGGCCATGCTGGGGGTGCTCGATTGGGATCTCAGGGGGCCGGCCAGAACAGCAGTGGCTGCTCTGGCTGCATGCCTGCTCTCTGGCCCCTTCTTTGTTCAATTTCAGCTGCAGGCTGATGGCTTCCCCTCCTCCTGCCCAGAAGTTGCTACAGGGGAGGCTGGTATCTCAGCAGCCAGGCTAGGACTCAGCAGCAGCAGCAGCAGCAGCAGCACACCACAGGCTGATCTGGCTGCAGTGGGGGGTGGATGCAGCTCAGCCAGCATTGCATCAAGACAGCAAGGCCCAGCCCTGCTGGGACTGGGCCTGGTGAACCCCAGCTCAGCCAGAGCTGGCAGCAGGGCAGGACTTAGTGTGGGCAAGATGTTATCGGCTGCAGCCCAGCCCTACTTTGGTGTTGCACTGGAAAACAAAAAATGAAGCCATCACCTTCTGCAGGACAGGTGGCTTGTGAAGACTGACTAATTAAGGGGAAAAAAATTTTGGGGAGCTATCAGAGAAAGGTATGAAAGTCTAAAGTTATTTCCATTTTCTAACATACAGAAAAGTTGAAAGGGTATTGCAAAAGATATTTTCTAAGTTGTTTTCTGGTGTATTTAGTGATAAACATGAAAGTTATGCCTCACCTGCTTGCATCACTTCTGGGAAATCACAAAATATTTCAGATTCTCAAAATAAACAGCCACTGATTTTAATCTTAATAATAAAGAAAATTTGGGAATAGAATCACAGAAGAAACCCCAAAAGAATATGACAGCTGTTTTAAGAGGTAGGTGCTAAAGCATTTGCACAGAGGGTTAAAGCAGAGTTGTCTTAGTGACTGAGAGATGCTATTAAAACTTTCCACTGCTGCCCTCCCAACAGATGTGAGGGATAAAACTCCCACGCTGTGTATTGGAAAAAATCAGATCAGAAGTCTGTGCGGAAAAAGAATATTTTTTTCTTAAGACTGTGATAAAATTGTCACTGATGATTTTGAATTGGAAGCAGCTGCACATCAAAAAGCTCTAATCTGGTACTTGTGTCTCTGAATTGGATCTGCATGAGCAGGACCATAGACAGGGGATCACCATGCTAGAGGTGACAAACATAAGTTCTGAGGCTGGTGCTGACACATGAGGACACTTGGTTGTAGGGCTGTTTAAACATTTGTGAGTTGTGGGGCTGAGGACCCAGGCAGCATCAATGGCACTGAGCCACCTTTGTGCTGTTGGCCAGCACTGCTCATAGGGATGGTATTGTATGGGAGTACTGAGATATCCTCAGAGCTGGTGGCTTTGGTACTGTCACAGCAGTGACAAATGGCTATTGCTCTAGAATTCTTCTTATGGCTGAACACATCAAAGGACAAAGAAATCTAAACATCCAGATAAATCAGAGGACTATGTATCTTGCTCAGAAAACAATCCCTGTGATATACATTGTTCCTGAAGGACTGTCTGGCAAAGTAGGAAGAGAAAATCTCACAATATCAGTCCCTAGGACTGAATTCAAAACCTATTAAAGAAAGTAGCAACCATTGCTACAGATCCTTTAGAGATTCTGACCAAGGTTTTGAAAAACAACTTAATTATTTGTGTTTTCCTCAGTATGCAGTTTATAAAAAGCTGTAGTTTTGAACATCCATATTACAGCATTCCTGGAGCCCTGATGCTTTGTCCTGGAGCTTTGATGATTCTGATCAAAAAACGGAACTTCATTAATCTATAGGAAGCAGTGACTGCCTATGGGATTCCTCAGTTGATTATTCATATTCTTAGAGCACCAGAAAAAAAAAAAAAAAGGAATACTGCTTTACAGTATGTTTTCTTAGGTGTGTATTGCGAGTTTTATATGGTTGTTATAGGGATGAGGTTTAGAGTCTAGTGTAGCTCTTAAATGTTAAATGGTAGGTTTTCTTTGCCTTTAGCTGGAATTGGAGCATACTTTTCATATAGACAAGAAGTGTTTCTAATGTATTCATATTACAATTTAATCTGTTTGATTTAATTTTATACTGATAGATATATAAAAGCCACCTGCTCAT
Source organism: Camarhynchus parvulus (assembly GCF_901933205.1). NCBI lineage: Eukaryota > Metazoa > Chordata > Aves > Passeriformes > Thraupidae > Camarhynchus > Camarhynchus parvulus. The sequence continues at coordinate 95,422,757 of NC_044572.1, read as the reverse complement.
GCAAAAAATATTCAGCACCAGATATTCAGACAGAAGAATCTGCTGTAAAAATGAAAGAAAAAAATATTTTGCTTGATATGTGTACAAAAGGAAGTTATGTTTTAATTATTTGATTAATAATGCAATAGATGGTGAGAGATATGATCTTAAGCTGTTTGAATGCATTTCTGAACAAAAATATCCCTTCAGTTTAAACAAGATGTATTTTGATAAAGCTTTCTGTGTTTATTATTCTTGAATATTGCCCTTTTTTCTTGCAGTCATGCTCTGCAAGTACTCTTAAGTATCACTTTTTATCCTACTTGTAGGTAGAATCAAAAGGAAGATAAATGTGCATTAATTTACATAGTTTTGAATTTAAAAAAAAGTGTTTAAGTTTTTTTTTCCATAAAACTAATATTTCTGAATATTACTCAGATTACTATAATTAAAAATCTCAGTGAACTGTATCCATTTAGATAGATAAGTAGATTTTATTTTTAGGACCGTGATTACGTCTGTAACCACATGAAGTCATAGTCATTACAAATGTTTTTTAAATAAAAGGGTTAATATAAGTAGCCCTTAAATTCTACATCATTGGACAGGCAGCACTTACATTTCAATGTGTTTCAAGGGACTGGAAATCAAAACCAGTACTGCCATGCCCTGGTCTGCCAGTGTTGTCAACAGGACGTATTTCAAGCAAAGATGACACGACAAATGATAAGATGCTTGTGAAGATCTATACTAGGTAGATGCTAGTGAAAATAGAGTCAGAGAAGGCCCCAGCATCTTGCTTGAATTTTGGAAAACCTGTATAAAGATCTGAACCTAGAAAGGTCATAGTTTTTAGCTGATTATGTGAAAGTGAAGAAAAGGCGGTTGGAAGGCTCTGCCAAAGGATTTGAGCAGACTGAATTGGTGGGCTGAATCCAAAGATATGGGGTTAAATGAGGCCAAGTGACAGGACCTGCCCTTGGGTCACAACAACCCCAGGCAGTGCTACAGGCTGGGGGCAGAGTGGCTGGAATGATGCCCAGTGGAAAAGGACTTGGGGTGCTCATCAACAGCAGCTGAGCATGAGCCCAGGTGGCTAAGAGGGCTAATGGTACCCTGATTTGTATCAGGAATAAAGTGGCCGGTAAGACCAGGGCAGTGACTGTGTACTTGGCACTGCTGAGACCACACCTTGAATCCTTTGCTCAGTTTTGGGCCCCTCACTGCAAGAAAGACATTGAGGTTCTGGAGGGTGTGCAAGGATCAACTGAGCTGGTGAACGGCCTGGTGCACAGGGCTTATGAGGAGAAGCTGAGGGAGCCAGGGGTGTTTAACCTGGAGAAAAGGAGGCTTAAGGGAGATCTTATTCCTCTCTAACTGAAAGGAGGTAACAGTGAGTGGGAATCAATCTCCCAGGCACCTAGTGACAGAACAAGTGGTCAAAAGTTGCAGCAGGGAAGGTTTAGAGCAAATATTTCAAAGTTGCTTTTTTTTTGGGGGGTTGGGTTTGTGTGATGTTGGGGTATTATTTTTTTGTTTTTTTGAAAGGGTGATTGGGCATTGGAACAGGCTGCCAAGAGAAGTGATTGAATCAGCATCCCTGGAAGTGTTCAAAAAGCATATGGGTGCGACACTTCAGGATGTGGTTTAATGGTGAGCACAGCACTGCTAGCCTGATAGTTGGACTCTGTGACTCAGACGTCTTTTTCAATTTAAATGCTTCTATGATTCTAGGATATTGCTGAAAAGGGACATGGAAAAAAGCTGCCTGTTGGAAGAAATGTTGGGGCAGATGAGTGCCCTAATGAAGACTGGGATTTCAGTTGCAGGGTCTGGTTATATCCTACTAAATTTCTGTCACCTAAATGTGATTATTTTCCCATTGCACCTTTGATTAATTGCCTTGTCTACTGTCTTACAGGTTTCAGGAAAAAAATGCAAAATGAAGTAACCTGAAAAAAAGCTAACAAATTCTTTCTAAAGAACACCCATAGACTGATGGTCTATAAATAAGAACTAACAGAGGACTTAAGAAACTTCGGTAACTTGAGGAGTCTTAATAATGCTATCTTACAACCTTTTTTCTATGTCTGTAAATTTTAGAGAGAATATACAGAACTGAGCTACCACCAAAATTTCAGTGATAATTTTGTTACATTTAAAATGTTTAAAGTGTAGCTCTGGAAGACTTTTTCCTGCTTGATCAGTCTTTTTCATGGATTACTGTCTCAGAGCAGCAATTGTGTCTTCTGTGTGGGGTCACCATCTTTCACAAACTGGCCTTCAGCTGCAGTACTGATCACAAAATCTCTGTGCTTGCTTTGTCTAGTTTACATATCTTTACTTTGGATGTGTTTGCAAAATAAATACCCAACAAAATAGCTAAATGTGTTATGCATTCTGCAGAAATGTTTTTAATTGTTGGTGTAAAGATAGATAACATCTAGAAGGTAATAGAGTCATGCTCTTATGACTAAAGAATTAGTTTTCATCTCATTACTTTCTACTCCTTCTCTCTTGTGGCACATAATTTTAGTGAAAAGCCTGCAACAACTTCCCTTCTATCATGATAACCATTTCTTGTTAAAATTCATTCTGTAATTCTGCTGGAATGAAAGAAAGGAGGAATAGTACCAGTCAATAATATGCAAGTGCCTGAACAATCTTCTATAATTTAGGAATAAAAAAAACTCCCAAATATATGTGTAAAATATAACTACATAAATGCTTGCTTTAGTGCCTATTATGTGAAAAATACAAGCTTTCAAAGACATAATTAGCTGACAGGCATGAGGCATTTTAGAATGTCCTTCCAGAATAGCTGTGGACTAATTCTTGCTAAACTAATATTAATGTAAATCAGAAATTATACCTGTAGTAGCTGGTAAATTATGCCAACCTGATAACAGTGTAATTGAAATAAGAATCTGACAAATTCATGAAGTGCAGTTACCCCAAAGGCACTTACAAAAGCTACAGAAGCTGGAATTAAACTCATAAAACCAACATAATTCAGATGTAAGTCCAAAATCTATTCCTAAATCATCTCACTGTGCCTTTGTATTGCTGTGTTTTGTTGTGAATACTACTGAAAGTCTCAGGTAGTATCACAGAACACAGGAAATAAGTAATCTAGAATGATTTTCTTCTTTGTAAATGTAAAGAGTTATTTAATATTTTGATTAAGTAACGATAGAAAAGCCTGTCTCTTTTAAGCAAGATTGGTGAACTTTCAGAATATAGGTGAAGTTAGCTTCATAGTTGAAGAACAAAATTTTAACATTTTAATGCCATCTCCACTCATTCTAATCCCTCAGTAATGTTGTGCAATAGATAACAAAGTCCAGGCAATATTCTGCAGAGGATAAATGTGTAGCTCTATCAATCTCTCTGTATGTGTTCTGCATCTTGTCTGGTAAACTCAGTGTATAAAATACACATTTATTCCATTATATTTAGTCTTACAGAATTAAAACAATTGAAAATTTTAGTTTTATCCACTTGCTTTTTATTCAAGTACTTCCTCTAACTAAAGAAGTGTAAAAATGTTGACGAACATATATAACATATATATGCACACATATACATATATAAATATATATATGAAATAAGTGTAAGATTGCCTTTAGGACAAAGCTGATTGCAAGAGAAACTTAAAGTTATAATATGTTTCGCCATGTTCTTAATGGCTCATATATGTGTGAAGTTATTTCAGCTTCTATGTAGAAACTTTTATTAGGACAATTATTCTAACAGAATAACAGCTGTTACTGTACTGTTGGCATCAGCTCTAGGAATTTGCTTTAAATAAAAGAATTGTAAGTAAAATAATTGTAGATTAGATTTGAGTATAAAGAAAAGCTGGTTTTCATCAGGTTGGTTTCCCCTGTTATGGTTTCTTGAGATGACATTCAAATATGATTTCTTTATCAAGTTAAAATAGATTGAAAGTATTTGCATCTGCAAAGAGCAATTCAAGATTATTTTAGAAGGAAGTAGAGAAAAGAAAATCTTTGGAATACAGCAGAGGAATGGATGAGAGCATATAGAAGCCAACCACCAACTTTAAGTATACTGGCTTTCATCTTTTGTGCTAAGTCTAGAAGAAAAGTTCCTTAAGTGCTCAGTGAGAACTGCTTGAATAAATGAATTTATTTGACATTTTGTAATATTTGACATATTCCAGAAAGACTGTTAATCTAAAAGAAAAATATTTCATGACAGCCTTTTCTTTTTATTTCGAATAAATGAATAAAAAACCAAACAAAAAATTGGATAGTTTAATAACTACTTTAGCCATTCTCCATGTCTTGTTCAAAGATGTTCCCTGATAAAGTCCTAAAATTTCCTCGTCTTCAGAGGATTATTATTATTTCATTAAATGCACCATCAATACCTCATTTTGTATAACCATAAGCTATCCCAGGTTTTCATTGCAAATGGCCAATTGACTTCTTGGTGGGTGGGATTTCTTGCTCTTCTGCCAACACTCTGAAGAGGGCATTTGGAACGCTCTGTGCCCACACTTCATACTTGAATTGCCAAAATTTCTAGGTTAATCTGTTTCTTTCTTATTTCCTGCACTGTTAAGAACAGTCTTGCAACCTTTAAACTTCATTGAGATCCATGCACTACTGTATTTTGAAGTTTGCACAACATATGCAAAAGCATATTTAGGTCTACTTTGAGGCGTTTTTTCCCCATTTAATCAGAGAGGGTTGAACCATGCATGTGCATATAATATTTAACCTTTTTCTATTGTAGTAATTTTTTATTGAGCTCATATATACCTTAAAAATGGTGTAATAAAGCTATACAATATAATTATTGCACTGATCAAGCTTACAGACTGCAGAAGAGAAATAAGCAAATAGATCATAACAGAGATATATGCCACAAATTATTTTACTGCAACTAGGAGTACAGTCAATTTCTTTTTCTCTCTTTCCCCCTTTTTCTCTTTTTTATGGTATAGTGTCTACAAAAGTTTTTGAATTGACAGCCCAGAAGATTGAAATAGTCAATTTATCCGCAGAACAAGTACCATGCAGTTGAAGTAATAATCCTTCCATATTACCTCAACCCTGACCAGGAATGACCAGACAGAGGTTGTGGTTTCATTTCTATTGAGACCTTGGCCTTTGTGCTGATTTTGCCATTGAGAAGAGCTAGCTAAGACTTGACTTTTTTGAAGCAGATGCCTGCCTGCTGTGATCAGTATTGATACCAGAGACAAAATAAATAACATTTCCAGACCTCACAAGAGACAGAGTAATAGCAAGAGCTGCAGTAAGCATAAATATAATAATAAATTTTATTTTTCTCTCTATTTTTTTTTTTTTGGTACCTACTACTTGGAATCTCACAAGCTTGTTTGTTTTCTGTGCAACTGAGCTAAATGCACATTGCAATAGAGACTTTACCTGTGGCCCTTCTCTATGCTTAATCCAAAATCCTCTGCAACTTTTCATCTGTGCTTATGGATATTCAGTAATCACCTCTATAGAGAAACAAGGAAAAGCAAAAAAAGAGGCTTATTTTCTTCATATCTTTCTTACTAATTGCCAACTGAAGTTTTTCATAATCAATTTGTGTGAAAATATCATGACTATCTTTTTGAGTCACCCAAGGAGCTTTGTCTGAGAGGGGTACAGAACGGCAATTTCTGTCTTTTTCTGAAGAAGGAGAAGTAGTAAATATAATTAACTCATGGGCAGTTCTGCATGAGTACTCATCTATGCTCACCTTTGACCAGCATTGGATCACTTTTCGCTCTGGTGCCTAGCTGCTGGTATGTCAACTGGATCAATCAATTAAATGAAATGATTGAGTATTCTGTCTAGTTTCTGTTGTAACATGCCAAATGTGTGAAGAGGAGAGCTTATTGAGCATCCTGGGTGGGTTTGTGAGAAGAGGGTAGGAATTACACCAAATCTCTTGTGCAGAGAGCCTGAAACTGAAAAAGCTCTACCTGGGGGAGCTCTTGGTTTTGTGGCTGTCCTGCACAAGAAACAGTGCACAGAAGAATCAGGAACCACTGGCCCTTCTCTGCTAGATTCAAACTACTTCCTACCACAAGTAGTGGATGATCCCACAGGAAATGACATGCTGATTGACCTCATACCAACAGAGAAGGTCTTGATGGAGATTTGAGACTGTGGGCAGCCTTGGCTCTAACGACTATGAAATTGTGGAGCTCAGTGCTGGGCAAAGAGGGAGTAGGGTAGCAAGTAAGATTACTCATATGGACCTCAGTAAGGCTGCATCTACAGTGCTATGTCCATTTCTGGGCTCCTCAGAACAAGAGAGACATGGAGCTCTTGGAGCAGCTCCAGGAGAGCGCAAGAAAGATGCTAAAGGGCATCCCTCTTACAAGGACAGGCTGAGAGAGTTGGGCCTGTTTAGCATCAAGAAGATATAACTCAGAGAGGACCTTATCTATGTGTATAAAAGGAGGGTGTCAGGAGGATGAAGCCAGGCTCTTCTTGGTAGTGCCAAGCAAGAGGACAAGAGGCAACGGGCAGACCCTGATGCACAGGAAGTTCCATATATATATGAGGAAGAACTTTACTGTGCAGGTGACCAAGCACTGGAACAGGTTGCCCAGGGAGGTTGTGGAGTCTCCCGCCTCCACAAGCTCCTATTCACGCACCATCTGGACTTAATCCTGTGAAATGTACTCTAGGATGAGTCTGCTTGAGAAGGGAGGTTGGATCAGAGGATCTACTGTGGCAGTCCTGAACTATGCAACCTGACCCATTCTATGATTCTTTGAAAAATGTAACATTGCAGAGTAACAGACCTTTCAGTCCCTCATGGTAGCTGAAGGACTGAATGAGGCAAGCTGTGGCTTACAGGGGAATTTTATCTCAAAGTGTCTATAAGGACAACAATACGGGAAAGAAGGAATGCAATTTTTATTATTTAAAAGAAAAAATATGTGTATCTTTAGATTTGGTTATATATGTATGTATTATGTGTTATTCATACTATTCTTTGCAATTCATTCAGTAAGATATGCTTAAATGGAAGGAAAAGAGACGTAAAGCTCATAAATTAGTCTATATATTTTAAAGGAAAAGAAAGTATATCTCTTTTGTTTTCGTTGAAGCAATTAATCATATCAGACTAAAGGTACATAAAGCCCAATAATCTGTTTCTTAGGGTGGACAGGAACACATGCCTGGGAAAGGAATAAATCAGATGTGTGCTTCCCTGGGATATCTGACAGCATATGTATATAGCTTCTCTGGACGTCAGGGCTAGATAGAATGATTTTGTGGGTTTTAGGCTTGAGTGGATTTTTCTTTCATATGTTTGTCCTGCTACTTTTTCAACCAGTATGAACTATGACCCCTAATATTTTAAAAATATGCCTTTGACTCATGTGAAAGATGATGAATAGTTGTTATTTACCTTTTCTATGCCTACAGATCCACAGAACTACATCTCTCATCATCTCTCTTCTGTAAACAAAAAGCTTCACTATGGTTGTCTCTTTGTGCTGATAGTTTCTTTACTTTTCACAACTGTTGCTTATCCCTTTTGAGGGAGACACAGCAACATTCTATGGACACTGCTGTTGCAACTGGAGCTGCACGTAGTGTTGAGGACTTCCTGCACTTTGTACAAAGAAGTAACAAGGTCTTCAGATTTGTTCCCTCTTCCTTTCCTAAACATTCCTAACACATTTTACTTCTTGGATTGCTGCAGAGCATAAGCTGCCATTTTCCCAGAAGTATCAGTTATAACCTCACCAATGAGTGCATCATTCTACATTTTTGTCCACTGAACTGTAATTGCCTTTTCACCACTCAGACAATCTGTTACGTGACATTATTTGGATGGCAAAACGATTTATTTGGGGTTTTTTTGGGCTTTTTTGTGGATAGCAAAATTGTACTACATCTTTTGTAGTTTAGTTAAAAGGAAAAAAATCAACAACAACAAAAAGCCCACTTTTGTTAGAGACCATGCCATTTATCTAAGCAAGGAAGTAGAGTGTGCTGCAGTTGACTCTGTTCTCTGAGGATTTGTGAATATTCTGTGTATGCAGTTTCAGCCTGGCTGTGTTCCTACTATCCTAAAGAATGAGTGAAATCTGCTGTCATGAGAAAGCCATAGAGCTTCATTAAAATAACTTACAGTTTAATTAAAATAACCATATACCACTGTGACTATTTTAGTGAGGTAAGTTGTTCTCATGCTTACATAAAACGATAGCAAAGCTGGCACATCTGTGTTGCAAAAGCACCCCAGACACTAGAGTAGACATATGCTCACTGACATCTTGGTGGACTCTCTCACCCTCCCATATACTCAGACACGAAAACAAAACCTTGCAATGTTATTCAAGGGAGCAAGTGGATAGATATTTCATGAGGCTGCATAGCCAGAACTAGAGTGGGAATAAGAGCTGATCCAGGCAGAGAAGAAATGAGACAGACAGCAAGCAGTCCTTCAGTATAAGAAGAATTGGTGCTAATGCGACACTCCAAATGCATATATTCTTCCAATTTCTCTTCTTTCATCTGTAAAACTTCAGGAGATTTAAGAAATAATGAAATATGAAGGAAATCAAACCATTCACTCTCACTTGGCAGCATGCAGTTATGTATCTCAATAATCAAGCAGCGAAGCATTCTACCCCCAACAAAAGCTCAACCCCCTAGCAAAATTAGAGGTACTTTAAATGCAGTTATTAATAGAAACACTAACTGGAGTGACTTACTGCTGAGGCAAGCTAACTGAACAACTTTGCAGCTCAGAAAATGACAGCCACTCAGTGCCTACAATTGCCTTAGGATGTGTGCTGACAAAGTCCATGGAAATGTTCATTAACTCCGACATATGTTCATTAGGTCAGCTCAGTCTCTCCAGACATACTTGATTACCCTTTTGCCCATTGCAGACTTAACAACACCAGGGAGGGAAAGGGATACACCAGATGTAGGGCAAGATTCTCTGGCCCATTAAATCTGTGATAAACATGTCAAAACAGGCATTTCAATTAAGAATGGAGCCTGTTGATGGTGAGAAATGTTTCTTATTCGCAAGGTAATGTTGGGTTTGCCAAGTGGCTTGTCCTGTATGCTGTGGTTATCGCCCTGGAAAAGTAGCAGGGCTTTGGACCCTTACACAATCCATAATACCAAACTACTCTGTATTTATTTCAGTGGTCTTAACTGCAGCCAAACTATGAAGTAGAAAAATTTCTCAAATCATGCAAAATTATTTAGAGGAGCTCATGCTTGAGAAAATGCTAAGGAACTTCAGAGAGACCCAGCAAAATGAGACCCAGCAAAATTTAGTCTTTCTGACTCAATGTCAGAAAGATGTATTGGTTCAATTCAAAACTAGCCATAATCTTCAAGAACTAGAGATATATTTCATGAGCCAGCAGGTCTCCTTAACTCAGTCTGTTTTAGACTATTTTATGAATACTTCTGATAGGCCTGGTTACAGAAGAGACAGCTTTTTTTTTTTTTCAGAGACGAGGAAGAGAATAGATGGCTTCTGGAAGCAATATCATAGATCAAGCTTTTTTAACAATAGGTTTTGTTTTTCTGAAATACAGGCATCCTTTCCCAAAGTTCTTAAACATCTCTATCATAATAAAATTAAATTTCATTTTCCTTTCCATCAATATTTTAATCAAGACATTTCCCAAAATATATATCTGTGTGAAATGTCCCATGGACAATAATAGAAACAAGAGAATGACTAAAATATTATATGAGATCCATCTCCTTTTTTGATATGAAAAATTTCAACTTTTTTGAATTTTGATATGCAAAATTTCAAATTTTATAATTAAATGTATGTGCTGAAAATTCAGTGAACCAAATTTCTAGGAAAAGTGAGAATCTCTATCAAATGTCTTTTCTTCCTGGTGAATTATTTCCTTCCAAAATTAAAAGTTAATAAAAAAAAATTGGGTTATTACAAAAACAAAATTTTTACTTAAATCCTTGTCAAATTGTATAATTTCAGACCTTCCTTTTAAACATTGTATTTAAATAATTGAAAATTGTTAACACCAGATCAATTATTTACATTCTTTCCCTTCCCTAAAACAATTTAATTCTAATTCAGTCACCCATGCAGCAGTATTCAAAGATTTTCTTCAGCCTTCTAGATTTTTCTTTAGGAAAGGGAAAGAATTCATTAGCAATCATATCAAACTGTGGAGATTTGTAGTATTTAAGGGGTACTTAACTGCTTAGAATTTACAAGGACCATGGAAACAAGGCAAGAAAAAGGCCCTCTAGGTATTTCCAAAAGAAATATAAAATACCTATTTTGAAATTTCTTAAAAAAACTCAAGAAAAGTATATATACACATATATACATATATATGTAATACTAACTGTATGGTCCACTTAAAGCTATATTATTAGAGTATCTGAAGCACTGTATAGAAACCCAGATTTTTATTTCAGGAAGGATGGTGTTTTCACTTTTACAGTGAACGTGACAAGTAAGAACTCTGACGTGTCATAAAGTAAGATAGTCTGAGAGTTTTGTTCAAATGTTGGCTCCAATGAGCAAAAAGACAGTTATTGCTTCATTGTTTGTTATTCAAATTTAAGTTTTGCAGTGGTAAGCTATCTTTAATCATATTAATAAACATACTGCCCATTAGTTCATTAAAAGCACTCTACACTCTAGCACATGGAGCTTAGAATATATCAGCTACATAAAATGTGATTTCCAATGATAAAAACACATCTCCTGTAGCATCCTAGAGATATTTGAGGATCCTGAAATGTCAGAGAAAGAAATCTGTCATAGGTAATATAAAAACATTGAGTAGTTTGGTACTTGTCAGAACAGGTATAGAAATAATCTCTATAGATCAGCACCATTACCAGTGAAATTTCCTTAGTCTCTAGTGCAAGTTTCTGATACAAGTAGTCAATATAATCATCTGAGTTTGGTCTTGATTTTATCACTGTCCTAAAAATTTTAAAAGGGAAACAGACATATAGAAAAGCACATATACACTTTTTTAATGGATGTATTTCTTTATAAATCTCACCCTCGGTGTGCAGGCTCACAGCTAACATTGTCATAAAGTAAAAGTTTATGACAATTTAGGTCAGAATAAGCTCCAGGAAGTGTTCTGGAAGTTGCTACTCAAGACTCCAAAGTTAGAGTTAATTCCATCTCCAAGGACTGTCTGAGGAGCTTCTCTTAGCTCAGAAAAGACCACAATATAGAATGACCATACTATTCCTATGATTACTGTTTTCCAAATAGTGTAGTATTCTAGTTTGTCTTTCCAACACATGTAATAAATTAAAGTGCATTCTCTGTATTCTAGAAAACATTCAATTCCTTCAGAAATATAGATTCTAGTTTTATTTCCCTCACTAGGAGCTTTTTTAAATGCGTGGGCCTTGAATTATGCAGACTTACATGAATGCATTTTTTGCAGCTGTCAGACTGAGTTTATTTTGTAAAAGCTTATTCTCGAATCAGTTTGGGGAAAAGTATTTTACTTATTTGTTCAGATGACTTCATGTTTTTACTGAAGCAGTTTTGTAAATAATAGTATCAAGCAGCTCAGAAGTAAACAAACCAAGTTGAAGAATTTACTACTGATTTTAGCTCATCACATTTTAAACTTTTTTGGGTAGAAAAAGAATAATGTAAGTACAATTTATGTGAATTTTTTGTGCTTTTAAAATTAAAATTTTGTGGTTTCAAAATTAAGTATAGGGTTAGAATTATAATCGTATACATACTTTTCTCCTCTCTTTGCAGTCTAATGACTGCAGGAATATCTGGAAGTTTAAGGGGGCAATAACATTCCAACATTAGCTACACAGAGTTCATACAAGAAGCAGACTATAATAGGAGGAGCCAAAGTATCCAAAATCCAGTGTGGGCATACTTGCTTCCCAACTGGCCCCAAATAAAGTTTCTGTCCTCTGTCCCTACAGCAACTTCTCATTGTCCTCCCCAGGAGGGATTATGTCCTGTCAATATCCTTATCCCTGACCTCATTCTATCAAGGGGTTTACAGAAAGGTAATGTTAGAAATGTACTAAAAAGTGATTTGATTCACCAGGGTAATTTTTCAGAAGTGGCCAGGAAGGAAGCAGCAGTCACTGGGCGAATGATCTGTGGGGAGGGTGGTGTGGGCTGCTGCCCCACCAAGGGTGGGTAGCAGTGCAACAGTGCCGTCCTTGGCTGGCTCCCAGTAAAACCTGCTTTCAGGGGTATCCTTTAACATCTCAGTATCTTGTGGTCTCCACTGCTGAATTAAGACTAGTGCCATTTTGTGGGTATGATGCAAAGCTTAATTAAGAGCGACAAAGTAATTTTGTGCCTCCTCAGAGAAGAGCTCAAATGGTGCAAAACAACATCAGGTGCTGATATTATAAATCCTTTAACGACAGAGCCTGAGACTCCTGAGATCTTCCAAGAGGTGATTAAAAGAAGTGCTGAGAACAATTGTAATGAGAATACTACCGGTAAAAAAAAAATAATAACATTGTACCAAGATACCAGTTTGGGTCAGATATTCCCACTGAAGGCATTAAAGAAAAAATTTCAGTGCCTTGGCTTAATTTGAAAAAAGAAAGTATATAAATTCTTAATCCTAGAAAGTATACTATTAAACTGTATTTAAGTTATAAAGGTAAGAAGATGTGGGTAAGTCATCCTTGTGAGTAACAAAATTAAAAAGTGGTTCTTAATGACTACAGCAGTTGTTCAAAAGTTGTCTCAAAATGTGGGTTAGGTTCTCAGTCACAGTTCTGCTGAAGTCAATGAAGGTGATTCGTTTCCCACCTTCACTTATACCAACCATGAATGCCACGACTGAATCTTTCAAACACCATATTTACAGAGTCCTTCATTTAATAAGAAGGATTTTTTTCCTTGGCTTGGTAATTTAAATTATTTTCTTCATATGTTACTTGAAAAAAATCTGAACTTATAGAACTCATCCTTTGACTGCTTTAACAACTACCATGTTTACTATTAACACTATCCTGTGCACCTGAAATGAAAATTGTTCATATATTTCTATTTTACAGGAAAAATTAACATAATAAGTTTTGTTTAAATAACCTAGCCTAACTAGGCCAGTCCTAAATTGTTTAGTAAAATGAAACAATTTTACATATCTCTAATCTGAAAACATTATAGAGGGAATGGCTTTCCTGTTAAGAGAATGAGATGTATAAAGTATTTTTATAAAGTTCCAAGTGATGCAACAAGCAGTAAAAAAGAGAGGTAAAAACATATAAACCAAACCAAACCTGACACACATTAAAGTTCACACGGTCTGTATTTCATGTTGCAACGTATTCAATAGTTATTCCATTTACCACTCAGCAACCAAACAGCCTAGTGAGGGAGAACAGGATTTTTTTGTGACAAGTATTACAAGAAAATTTAACATAAACTTCAAAGAAAATCTGAAAATTTTAAACAGATCATTTTGTTCCTTGCCCATCTTAAAATTAGTAATCATGATTTACATTACTATTGTGCTTCAGCTGTATTTAGTACATTTGGAAAAAAATATTAATAAAACATGTGAAGCTAATAGATAGATAAAAAGAAGTGAATACATTACAAGCAAACCATTCCTTAATAACTAATACATTTTTAATTGCAATTTTCTGAAATATAGGAAACTCTCCTCCCTGTGCACATACTTTTTTTCTGATAATATGTAAATGAATAAAAAACAAGATTAATAGCAAAATAATTTAGCTTTCTTACTTTAAAAACACCACATTATGAGCCTATCCTCATTTATTACTTTAATCACTGTTTTGCTTCAGATTGCATACACCTGCACAAATAATTAAAGGTAGCAGTTATCCACATGAACTAAACAAAATATATCCCTTTAGCAGTATGTTCAACTACATGTACGAAACCAGAACGGCACAAAAGATAAAATTCCTGTCTGTTCACATTCCATACTCTACATTGGTGCTCTTAAAACTACTCTGTAGCACCTTGTGCTGCTGGAATTTGTGTGTCCTAACACAGAGAAGAGGATGTTGCCAGTGGAACAATGGGTTCAGGAGGAAAAAAATCTCACTTGTTTTATTAGCTTTGCCATTGGTCTGATATTTAGTTAGTACCCATAACTCCATCCTCCGTGTCTCTGTTCCACTAGTTTGGAGCAGAGAGCTTTTCTTATCTCATCTTTTCTTATATTACTTAGGACTTGATATCACTGAAGAATTCTGGAGAGTGAGGTACAGTGTCAGAAAGGAAAGAACAATGTACCATTTACCCTGCCGGTCTGTCTCTGACTGGCAATACTGGAGGGTGTTTAAGAAGGGCACACAACCTTGGTCCCTTTCTACTCTCTACTGATATTTAAACTCCAGAGCATCTTTGATCATTTGGCATTGCAAGGACTATCCCCTTCTATTTCTTTTTCCATCTATTTATGGAGTTATTGTTCACAATTTGTCTCATCTCCTCTATCCTGCCGATACTGTCTGCTGCTGTGATCCCTCTGAGAGGAATTTCCAGAAGTTCCCTGCCCCCAATATGGAAAAGTGCTGTACTTTATTTGTTTTGATCTCAATTTCTACTAGTTGTACAGTTTTTCTCTAATTACAGTATTGCAGGTTTTGATGGAAGTCAGTTCTACACAAACCATATGCACCACATTAATTTGAGAGAGAAGATACACAAATGCTATTTTTATTCTCTCCTGGTAAGGGATTTTTTCCACATTCTTGCTCATTATATTTGCCCTTCTCTACATTTTCTTTAGCTGTACTATATCTTTCCAGAGATGCCAGCGACAAAAGTAAAAGTACAGACAGTATTTGTAGCTTGTTAGGTTTTCATTCAATGTCAAAAGGATATTTTCTGTCTTGTTTTCAAGAGTACCATACAGATAATTAGCTAAACCATATGAAAAATATATAGGACTTCTGAACTGGTGCTTTCAGACCTAGGATCTCAGGCTAAACATGAGATTTATATTGCTGGAGTCCTTGATCCCCTGAATTGAAAGGGGCCCATAGCAATTCATTTAGCAGAGCTGCAGTGCAAAATTTAAAATCCAGGGCAGAATGACTTAAAACCACAGCATAGACTTAGACATATTCTCAGAGCTGGATATCTGAGAAAGAATATCCACAAAGGCAAAGTATGAAGCAGAGATTTGTGAGTGCCGAGAGCCATGTGAAACCACACGCTATGACACTGGTGCCTATGTTTAGGTATGGCTACCTGTCCTGCAGTCACACTCCCCAAAGGGTGCTTGGCATATTTTTTGCCAAGACTTATCAACTGCAAAGCTGCAATTTAAAGAGGTTTAAATTCTTTTCTTGAGTAAACATAAAGAGACTCACCTCTCACCTCAGAAGATGGCAAAATCACCAAAAAAGAGGTCATACATAAATTTCAGTTCCCTGTTTACTTTGTCATTCACCCAACACACATGAAAACAGAACCACAACGATGCAAAACTTTGGAGTTTCCAACACTATGGGGAATCAATTAAAATAATTTTTTCACCCCTCAAGAAAGGCATTTTGCCTGTTTTCAGGATAGGAATAATTGAACCAAATCTAGTTTGACACATTGCTGCTCCCTGTAAGTTTTCACCATCTTCAGATGGCAATTGGTATAAGATATGTATTTCAGATATAAAGTTTCAGAAATGCCATCCTTTTTCCTGTCTATGGGAAAAAATAAATCAAAATACCATGACTCTTGTGAAATATAGACAGTAAAAGAAGCCCTTTGAAACTCTTGTTATTACTTTTGAGTTAATAGCTGAACATTTTGAGAAATTGATCTTTTAAAAAAAGCTAAAAAAACAACCACTAGTTTCCAAAGTAATCAGGACCTGTTAGAACTAAAACCTTTTAAATACTAAGGATCTAAATGTAATTTTGTCAGTACATTGCCTGTTTTGAAAAAAAGAGAATATCAAGATTAAGGATATTAAAATTAGATCCTAGTATTAGCTTATTTTGAAATTATCTTTGAAAGGAAAAAAAATCCTCATGGATGTTTCCCTGTATAAAAAGAAAGTTGTTTATTGTCTGCTAATTATCGAGATAGAGTTGGCTGAAATACTCTCTACAGTTAGAGAAATCACAAAAAGCTTCACATTTATACAGTAACAGATTTTTTTTTTAAGCTTGTAATTATACAGATACCAGGGCAATCTATCACTGGGAATTGTTTAGTTGCTACGCAGTTACATTGGGTGGTTAATCAGAGATTTGCACTGGCAGATGGTAAACCTTATAAAAATTATATGTGTGCCATTTACTTTCATTTCCTGTCAAATCTTCTTCATTGCATGAGAAGAAGTAGCTTTTCTGTGTAGACTGTTTTCCTTTACAAATGTGAGACAAATTCTTTGCTCAGAATCTGCCATGAAGCATTCCTTTGTCCAGATCCTTAAACCCATGGAAAGCCAAGTGTGTCAGCAGAGGCAGCAGGACAGGAGCTGCCCTGTACTGGATGACTCTGTGGGATGCCTGATTTACAGGGTTGGTCTCACAAGAAAGAACACCTCAGCTATATGAGAGTAGAAATCTGGACCTTTATGAGGAACAGCTAATCAGAGGCACCCATACCAGACAAACAAGAAAAACTCTTCAAGATAATTTGGTCTAAGTCTAAGCATGCTAGTGGAGTGCATGGACTAACAGTGATCATGGTCTTGGGAAAAAACATATCTTGACTAAAATTATTATTCAGTCATTAATCTAGAGCTCCAATTCAACAGGACTTAAACTACTACTGAATAAAATGAAACAATTGAAAATTTAAAAATTGATTTTTTTTTCTATATGTGAGTAAGTAGGCAAAAAATTAACCAAGTTATAGCAATAAGGAACTGAAATGCAACTATTACAGGACATGAACCAGGAGATATCCTATTGCAGGAGAAAAGCTCAAGATTCCAGTAATTGGTATGAAGTTCATGTTTGGAAAATTTTGCTCCTGAGAGGCCAAAGAAAACCTTTCTCAGCATCTTTATAGATTACATACACTTGTCTTTTCTAAAATGAAAAGTAAGTAAGATCTCACACAAGATTAAAGAGTATATTTGGTCTTAGAAACCAAGAAAATCCTATATAGAGACCACTTTTCCCAAATAATTTTTTTTTTTGTTTCAGAATTTCATTTATACTAATGACAATGTAACAGTCAAATTCTTAAACCTGTACTTACGATGTTAGACTAAATGGGCTAATTTGCAGAACTCAAAAAAATTAAGCAAGATTTGTTTGTGTTTTTTCAGAAACCTGCCAAAACACTTTAATTTCCTCAGTAATAAAGAGCACCTCTACAAAGTGAAAGCTTGGAGTATACTCTCTCTTAATTGCAAAACTCTGCATTTAGACATTTACCTTAGGGACTAGTAAGTGAAAAAAAAAAATCCTGCACTAGCTATTTTATGTAGACTGAAGCTTACAGAATGTTTCATTGTCTTCTTGAGTGCTTTTCCTTTATTGCCTTCTGTATGGTCTTATGCTCTTCCTCTTTTTGGGGAGGGGGGGGTGTGTGAGGGGAGGGAGTGCTAAGCACACGTGCTACCATAGCAACTGCTACCAGTTACAGGACCAAAAATCAGTGCTGAAGTCTAAACCTGACTTTTTGGCTCTGTTCCTTGAGCCTGGCTGTTTTCAGAGTTCTGAGGTTGTTCACAGTCATTTCTAATTATTTCATTCATTGCATTCTCCAGAGGCTCAATGGATGACCTGAAGGAAGACCGCCTGACACAGTGCCAGGGTATTTCCCTTCACAGTCCAGTCTCATCAGTTTTACTGGTTCATCACTTCAGTACAAATTAGCCGCTGAATCACAACTGCTAAAGCCCCTAAATGTTAGAATGTTAATTATTCTATTTCTATCTTTGCCTGGAATTCCCTGTGTTTGATGAGAATGGCACAAAGGATTATGTGCTTAGTACATTTCTGTTGAGGATGGAGGAGACCTTCATATACAGAAAGTTTCTCTTTTAATTTTTTTTAATGACAAAATATTTTGTAATTAATTAATCTGAAGTGATAGAGTAGAATAGAATAGAATAGAATAGAATAGAATAGAATAGAATAGAATAGAATAGAATAGAACTTATTTTCTAAGTGAAAAGAGCACAAAGATCTGCTCTAGCATGATTAGAGATTTCTCTGTAAGGGTTGTATGTAGGCTACAGCCAGCTCTTCAAAATTTTGCTTGCCAGAGTGGACATCACTGGAGCATGCTGCATGCCAGTTTCTGACACAGACCATAAGAAACTGTCCTGCTTGACTTTAAATTCTAGTGAGAGCTTATACTGTCCCCAAATCTGCCCTGGTCTTGGGAATAGAAAGACAGAATTTCTCTACAATGAGTGAAAAGCTGCCACTGCTGCAAGTGTTCTTGAAGTATCAACAATTGTTTGTTGTTTTCATTGGTTAATTTTGTCAGCTCTTCCAGCTGGGAAACATTGTAAAGAGGCAAGCTACTTGCTCCTGAAAAGACTGCTAGAAAATGCTGTCTTCTGTTTCCATAGGATAAAACTGACTTTTACTCCACACTCATCTTAATACATTCCTGTGACATCAGCCTTCTGGAAATCAGAGGGATTGAGCAGCTAAATCACATGCTTACATCTCAAATAAGCAGTAATCAGAGTCAAGGAGAAAGGTTAAAGTTACAGTTTGAAGAATCATTTGAGAGGCTGCATGCTTGAATTTTGGACTGAATGATTTTTCATTTCATGGATATTTTAACAGATACACTTGGTTCAATAGAGTCCTCTAGATATCAGCATTAATACTAAATTATTCCATTATGGTCAGTACAACTATAATGAATGCATGAATCATTAATGCCAATATTTATTCTATAGTTTCTTACAGCAGTAGTTAGGTATTTCCAAGCTAATGCAATTCTAGTACAACTGGTACTCCAAAAAGATAAATTCATAAAGGAACAAATGCAGAAAATGGCTCCTAGGACGATTGCAGTGATAAAGAATCAATTTTATTGTTATTTGTAAAAGTGTTTGACTGGATTCACCCAGCTGAAGGCTCCCTATAAATACCTCAGTGGAGCAAACATCTGAGTAAAAGAGTTGTAAAAAGTAACAGATTGTCCTGGAGCAAGAATACATTATTCTAAACTGGTAATGAATGCATTTATTGGACTCTTTCTAAATATCTAGTCAATTAATTTTTTTGTATTACTTTCCAAATAGCATGGTGAGGGCAAGAAAGTAACCCAGTTTTGAGATGGTTTTGGATAACTATAATTAAGAGAATTACATGGAGTAATTATTTTCAATATCTGAGCATGATATTCTCTAGTACAAGATTTAACTTCAAGTTTCAATTTTTTACTTCATTTTTTTTTTACTGCTTTTGTAAAGAATTTTTCCACAGTGAACATATTGTCTTGTCTTATTTTGTTCTTTCTGGGAAAAAACCAAAACCAAAGTAAACACCTTCCCCAAACCCATAAATAAATAAATAAATAAATAAATAAAGAAGAGTACCTTGCACAAAGGAATCCAGAGACATATGTTGTTGTGTGTCTCACACAAAGGATGCTCTTTGTTAAGGAGACCTGGACACACACCTCTAAATGGGCTCAGCACAGCACTGGAGGTTTGGGAAGAGGAGGTTTCTGGATTGGGAGCAAATTTAAATTGGGTTGAATAAAAGGAGCACCCATCCTGGTAGCATAGCAGTGCTGCAGCTGGGTCTTCCTGCATCCCTCCTCTATTCCTTCATGACAAACTTTCTTCTCACTCCAATAAGTCTGAATAAGCAATTAGGTAATAAATTGTACTTGTACAATTCCTATCTGCTCCCTATCTTTAACTTTCTCCTACCTTAGAGTCAATTCCTTCTTTCCATAACCCAGCAAAACTCCTTCCTCTTGTAAATTCACAAGAAAAGGGAATTATTTAACCTGGTCATCCATAGGCTTTGTCCTATAATTTCTTCTTTGGTATCTTGATAGCCTAATCCAATCAGCACATTTTTCAATTGCATTTGTTGTTTGATAATGGCACTCTCATTTGGTCATGGCACATATGAATGAACTGCTTTATTAAGTCTTTGTGTTTTTATTTGCTAAGAGATTTAATTGCTGTGTATGTGTCAATAGTATTTTACAGATGTTTACAGTAATTATATCTAATTTAATTGCTTCATTTCAGGGATGCCAGGGCAATGAGTGAGGGTTAGCAACATAGCATTTTTGAAAAGGTGGAGTATATACTGTTCTTATTAAAAATATTCCAAAAAGTGAATTTAGCTCTTGCCTGGAAGCAAAATGAAGAAAAAGACATTCTTGAGGTGTATTGTATGTAAGGGAGGGTGTCCAACACTGCACACCCAATGTGAGTTGCCTGTGATGGAGACTGATGAAAACACAGGAAAACGTTGCATTTTTCAGCCCTTTCAATTTACACAGCTCTGGAAAGAACAGAAACAGCAAACGCCTGTGCCTTTGTGTCCTGCAGCATACAGTAGTGTTCTCATAAAGAATTAACAGTGGAAGCTTTTTACAAATTCTCTACTGGACAAAATTCTTTGCTTGAGGAAGAACAGAAGCTTTTAAAAGGGCATAGTCATGATTACTACAGTGAGAATACAGGTAATGGAAAAAGAGAATGGGGAATAAAGCTGGTGCAAAGAAATAGCAGAAACTAAAACAGGGAAATTGAATCTAAGCTTAGCTAAGTGAACACCTGCCTTCTGCCTGCTGGAAAGGAATATTTCTCATTCCACTTTGAGACTGATAATTGATTATTAAAGGTGGCATAATATTTTTCAGTTATATTTAACTTCAACTGCACTGCAGGCAATCATCATGTAGAGAAATAATTTATTCTCAAAGCCTGAGATGTTACAAATAATTACTTTAATAGTAATTGAATTATGTCTTAGTATCGTGTAAGAATTATCTTTGAAAATGGTCTAGTGGTGATATGTAAACTTGTAATTCTACTTAAAATGATACATGCTTCAATTACATGTCAGCTGAAATTTAGGCTAAACCTAATGAAAACTGTGCATGCTACTCTTCAGGCTCTTTCTGAAGTCACTGTGAGTCTTGCAATCCATTGAGTATGACACTAGCATTCATAATGTTGCCATTATGGACACACGTTACATTTTTACATAGGCATCTTTCATATGCAGGTTACAGCACAGGATTCTCTAAACTCCTAGGTATAATACCATTACAGAAATCTGACAAAAGATACTGTTACTAATTGTCTTGACCCAAGTGGTTATGTTAATTCACATGCATCTTGATATACAATTAAAATAAAATAATTTATTTGCAAAACTTGAAGTCTAGAAAATAGTTCAAAAAAGATCATGGCACATCTACAATCTGGAGTTTGTGAGCATAATTCAAATTCTATTATGTACAACAAAAATAAAGGGTGGTGGAATACATCTTTAGTGAAATGGATTAAAGACAATAGGGGTAAATAATCTGATGTATAATTCTACTTCCGTTTTAATTTAATGGCAGAAAGAATAAGGAAAATGTGCAAAAAACCCATCCCAAATCTTCTAATTGTTACTAAAAGTATGTCAAAATAGAAAAGTGAACAAAGTAGAGGGATGGCTTAGCATGTCCAAATTTCTTCATGACTAATTTGAAATGCATTATTCATACATCAAATAGCAATTTAGAAGTTAAAAAATTACACAATAAATGCACATGTAAATATTTTGAGAAACAATTTTATTTCCTTTGTTTTAAACACACTTAAACTGACAGGTATTTTTCTGAAAATTTTCTGGATCTAATGTAGTTCTGCTATCCATATTTATTATGCAAATATTCTCGGATAAACTAGCAAACTTTTTCTGTATGCAGCCTTGACTGTGATGTCAGAAATACAACTGTGTGTAATAACACAGTTTTGAAATCTTGTCTGCAGGTACATGGATATGATTTGTGTTTACACTTCACAATGAGGTTTTGGTACTTTCTACGTGAATGTATCATAAATGATCAGGCTTTAATAAATATATTATTTTGAAATAAGAGGTAATTTTACAAATGCCATGTGATTGTAATGGATATATTTCTTCTTCCATAAAAATCAGTAGGACTTTCAACATTAACTATAATGAGAAAAGTGATGTACCTCATGTTTTTTGTCCAATTTTCCCTGATATTTCATAACCAAATTCAGTGGGGGGATATATACAGAAAGACAAAACAACCTTTTCTGGAGATTTCAGTGAAATAAGATTGGCATAATCTTTATTTTTCTTTTGGAAAATGGAAATACAGCCTTCTCTTTACATAAGTGTAATCCAATACACATGACCTTATTATATTCTTCACATAGTTAATAAGAATACTGATAGCTTCCTTATTTTTATCTTGGCTTTATTTTCTCTTTCTTATTATAACTTATAAAGGTAAATTATTGCAAGGATTATATGTGAAGGGAATAAAAAGCGTGCCCTAATATTTAGTATAGCTACAATGCAGCTGAGTCCTTGTGATTCAGTAATACCTACATAAAGAGCCAGAGGAGTGAAACAACAACAGAAAAAAAAATTTTAAAAAGCCACAATCTGTTTCAAAGCCCACATCTATTGTGACTAAAGAGAAGTGAAGGTAAATGCCAGCCTTGTCCTGAGAAAAGGAATAGTGTAATGATTATCTATTCAAAATTCACACTTCTATAGTAACAGGTTGTTTTGAGACCAAAACAGGCCATTATACACTGTGGGATAGTGCTTGAGAGTTGCTTCCTTCCTTCCTAGTTCTGAAAGGTTCTGGTAATTGTAGAGGTCAGCATTAGAGGCATAATATATGCAGTCCTTTTTCCAGAGAAACCTTTCAGAAGAAAATATTTGAGGTATGGCTAAAATAGACTTTATAAATGTGTTAACTCATATGTTTCAAGCCGACAGAGGCACAAATTTTTTACTCCCTTGCTGAAGTGAAATGTTGAGAAATCATTATTTTCATTAGTGGCTTTAAGTTCTGCTGGCAGTTTTGGGGATTCCTACTTTTTGAAAACTTCTTTCTAATATTAATGCAGCATTTTACTGAGTGTCAAGCTGTATATTAAACATCTGCACAAGAACAAAAGCAAATGGATTCCTGAAAGACTGAGTTATTTTTTTACTGGTTCTCAGCCTGGGACCCAGGTCCAATTTCTTCCTCTGCCTGAAGCAATTTACACTCATGTTTCTCTGTTCCCTGAAGAGTGCCCTCACTATGAGGATATTCAGCCTTTTTGGTTAAGATCTGTCAAATTCTCTTGTTAAAGCTAATCAAACTCACACAGGAGAATCCTACTTTCTGATTAACACATGGGGGCTGTATCAGCTGTATTAAGCAAGTTAAGACAGCACAACAGTGAAAGAAATGAGTCTGACTTCCTCCCCTCTTTTATTGAGTGTGGCAAGGAAACATAAGAACAGCTTCCTAGACCAAAAGACTTATTTTGTGCTGCAACACATTACCACCAGGGCAGTGGGTTGTGCCTGTCAGCTGCAGTGTTAATAGATATTTTAAAGTCAAGAAGTATTGAGGTATAGTGTACTTAGAGAATAATAGCATCAGAATCTCCTTGTGATGCTAACTTTGGGCAGTCTTTTTGGATATGTAATATCACTTAATGATTACATATTTTGTACAACATAAAGAAGGATTGGGATCAGGAAATACAGAAGCAGAGGATTAGACCCAGGTCAGTGAAACCCAAGTACATTTAGATCCACTGAATACTTCAATGAACACTTTCAGGGGATTCTATAATGATGATTCATGCCTCCCCACCTCATCCAAAACTAGTGAGACTTATGAATCTGTGCACAGTTTTTTGAATTATGAAGAAATTAATAATAATTCATGAAATTATTTTTGTTTATCATTAAGACTGAACTAATTCTCAGTCAACTCCATTAGATATGTCATTAGAGTTCACTGGAATTTGATATTTCTCTAAGGCTTGGGTTGTGTTTCCAACTCCTTTTATCTTTCAGGATGGAAATTGTCTTCTAAGGATCCTGCCAAGAACAACACTCCCAGACCATAAAATTTAATAAAAATTTTGAAGCTTGCAATGAGTGTTCAGTAATTGTCAATATATTTTCAAAGAGTCATTCTGTATATTTTAATAGACTCAGCTTTTTCATTCTGTGAGAAGAAAGGAATGTCATTAAGATGTTAATGCTTGAGAAATACTTGATTCTGAAATTAAACTTGAACAACTGTAAAGTAACTGGAAAATATTAAAATAAACTGTGTTAAATGCCTTGCTAGAAACATTCAAACTCCCTTTTCTATTGTTAAAATTTTCTTAACTGTTGTGATTAATGATTTTTCATGTTGTAGTGACAGATTGAGGAGGTTTTACATATTTCCTGAGATGCAGTTTGAATGTTCCCAATTCAAAAAGAAAAAAAAGAGTATTATTTGATGTAAAATAATGTACCATTAAACTATAAAAGTAAAATTTGCATAGCATAACAAACTCTAATTCCCATACTTTTATAAATCTGCATTTTTTTGCTTTTTTCTTCCTAAGTAATGATTTCACTCTATTTAAATAACTCAGTGAAAAACCTCAAAACCGACAATACTTTCAAACTCAGAAAATGAAGAATTGACTTAAGTTTATAATCTTTTGTACAACATGGGAATGTTTTATAAGTTATACCTATATTTGCTTAGGTTTGTTGGGCAGATGTGAAATTAATTATATGTTTAAGTGCCTTGTTGAACAGAGTTCCATTTCTTGTTAAAATCAGATGCTTAAGTAGATGGCCATATATGGGATTTAGTAACTAGATAGCGCATAACAGTATGAATGTAGTATGATAATTTTTATATAAACATTTCCCTTTAGATTACCAGCTCTAGTGATTCACAAACTGAGTTGTCCAGTTAGTTGCACAGTTTCTTGTTTCACACAGAAAATCAATTTACCTCTAAAATATCTTCTCTGAATATTAAATAGAGATAATACAAACAGATGAAAGAATGTATCTGTCCTCAGAAAGCTGGAAATTGAGGATTTTGAACTACAACAGCAACAGCAAAACCCATGAAATTGTGCATCATCTCACACAAACAAAGTTAAGTTTATGGTACTCAAGAGAAAATCTATTACTAAACCCATTAAAAAAAAAAAGAAAGTGACTTTCACTTGTTGCCCATTTCTTCAGGAAAGTGCCAGTAAGTGTTCTTTCCAGCTTGCCTGCAAGGGAGATGAAAGGCTCCTCAGATTAATTACTGCTCAGTTGCGACAGGCTCTGGAGACGGTTTCTATTCCAGAGCCTTTTTTTTCTTTTTTTTTTTTTTCTATGGTGGTTTTCCTTCATTTCTGCCTGATCTCTGACTCACCACTATAGAATGAAAAGAAAAGCTTTCTTTGCACTGCACAGACTGCCACAAATGTTATCCTGATGGTAGAATATGATTAAATATAGGGTTTTTTCTTCAGCGTTTGTATTGCTACTTGTAGCAGACCCTCTGCTGAATGGAGAAGGCCCAAGATCTTTCCCAAAGCCCCTTGACGTCCAGTGAAATATTGGTATTTGAATTAGGCCCTAATCAGGAGCAGCAGAGAAAGTGACGTGTTTCAGAGCTGCCTTTTTTGTAGCCAATTACTCCCGGCTCCTAGTGTTCATGTCTTCCATGTACTTCCTTTAATTAGCACTTTATTAGTTTGGCTTCAGAGAGATGGTTCTGGAGAAAACTTTCCTGATGCTGCCAAACGGTCACAAGCAGGAGGTGATTAAATTTAGTCCTAAGCAATAGGCATCTGCATGAATTCTTTGAATCTCAGTTTCCTTTAAAATTATGTGTTCCCAATAGTTTATGTCCAGAGGGATGTACTGTCAGTAAATAAGTGTGAAAAACTGTCTCACAGTATAAGCACTGTCTTCATGCTCTTCATTTACATCTATTTTAGTAATTGGATTCTTGAGTCCTCCCCATTAAGATCAAGTTCATTTATGTTAATGGCAAATGAAATATTAAATGCAAAGGCCTAATTTTTCATAGATTGGAAGGGGGAAAAAGCATCACTTTCTGTTCAGTAGAATTCTTTTTTATTGCTTCCATTATGAGTAGGTCTGTTGTCTTCATTTTACAGCTATTAACCCCAATATAGGCTTCAGAGACAATTATTAAAGAAGACTGTGCTAGTCAAGAGCAGCATAACAATTGAATAAACACAGATGATTTAAGAGAACACAGACAGGGATATTTTCTCTGCTTCTTGAGAAATAGTAAATGCAGGAGAAGATGTAGTTGTAAATCCTGTGGGTTCTGGTAAAGTGCAAATGATAGCAATGTCAATGAAAATTTTTATATAAAGTAAAGGTTAGATGGCTGGTTAGGCTCTTTAGCCCATCAGATTCCAGCTCTGTGGAATGTCTCCAAGGGCAGGGGGCAGGGAATGAAGTCTGTCTGAGGGCAGATGGCACAAGCAGGAATACTTAGTATGGCCTTCATTCTACTTCTAAGTGACTGATATCGTGCAGATGAATTTTCTTGGGTTATGTTGTGGTTCTTGTTTGGTTTTGTTTTTTTTTTTTAATCACCAAACCGAGTCAGCAGGTCTATGCACAGGAAAAGCAGATCTTCTCCTGGGAAGAAGAGTCTGAGTTTCAGGGTCTCTAGGTGGCGCTTACTGACGGCGATTTCCCTTGTTACTATTGCTCCACAATAGTACTCACTGGAGTTGTAGAGCGGAGGATGCACAGCAGGACCACAGCATTCTAGTCCTGGAATACCCTTTTTGGCAGTTTACTTAAGTTTTTGAATGCTACTGCAGAAGTTATTGGACATGCTCTTCCCATCTAATTGTGGTGTTGTTCATGAATAGGTGACTCATATCTGCCAGTTCACAAGTATGAGTTCTGGCTGAAGTCACTGAAAAAAGATGATTTACTAACAATTTACAAGACCTGTCTCAGAGTTCATAGTTATACTATGGCCTAACTGATTTAAATTAAAAAAAAAGCTAAAAGAATGCAACAACAGTCAACTCCAATAATTTTTTTCTTAATTCATAGCAAAATGAAAATTTTATTAGAGCTAATGAAATCCATAAACAAATTAAGAACTTGATTCACTATCTTGTACATAAATTGCATGCATGAATTTAATAGACTCATTTGTCTGACACAGAGGTCAGTAACCTGTTCTGACATAGACCCTAGACAGTCATTTGTATCTGTACTGAGTGAGTACAAAATGCAGTAGATGGCTAACCTAAGGGCACAGCCCTGTGTTTCTTTAAAAACACCTCTTGATTGCAAAGGAAGTGCTTAGTAAAAAATTGTATCTTAATATGAGCCAATAATATTTTGTTCTTTGTAGACAACATCTTAGAAAGAATAGGAAAGCAAAGACTGATGGTCAAAACAGCCAGAAGATGCTGCTAACTTGTATCACATCCATTAAAAAGAAGTCTTCTTTTCTCCAAGACAGTATATTTTTGTGAGACTCACAAAAAGTACAACAAAAATTCTAAACAGCCCAATTTTAATATCAGTCAATACTAATTTTGCAAAAATCTCAAACCGGAGTGTTTATCCACTTTTTCTGCTATCAGTCATATGATGAATGAATTCAGAGACTTCTATTGCCTCATGTCAGGTGTTTTCAGCTGGCAGGTGCCAGAACATCCCTGGAAATGAGCAAGGAGTAATCTTTACCTTCATTCATCAAGGCCACCAATAGCCACTGTGACTTGGTGAGGTTTGACAGAATCACCAGTACACTCTAGATAAAAAAATGTTGGTGTTGTCTCTGGTGCTCTCATGTCTCATAAGCAGGGCTACTGCACTGTGCATGACTGGATCCACAAACAAACTTGTGAAAAGCAGACATGGATAGTTTCTGCACCCTCTCTGGTGTGTTTTAAAGCCCTCCAGTGTTTAATCTCTTTTGAACTGCAGTTGGTTGCTTTAGAATTGACTCTGCTTGCAATATGATAGCTGCTCCCAAACCCTGGAAAGGAAACCAAGCACAAACCTATCCACCCTTGTGAAGGCCTAGATGAGTCCTGAAATAAACTTGCATTATGAAAAATTAAGGTGAAATTGTTTTCTTGTGTTGTATCTACTGTGTTACATGCAAGAAATCTGTAAATGCACACAATGAAGAAAACCAACAGAAATGTTTAGAAGGTATGAAAGAACTGGACTGTGACTATTAAAGAAATGCTTTTCCTCTGTTCAGTAAAAAACATATTATACACTTTATTACTTCAGTTTACAATGTTAGTCTTTACACTTTATATTCAACAGGAAAAACACCTAAATTTGTAGATAACCATCTGCCTATCTTCTGTCTGGCTGTCATTTTAATTTAAAAATTCTTTCCTTAAATCAGTTTCTGCCATTTCTTTTACACAGGCAGAAAATATTTCATTTATTGGTAAAATGCATCTAATTATAACAGCAAATAAAGATAAACAATACAGAAAACCAGCAATATCCCTAACACAAGATGAAAATGACTTTTTTGATTCAAAATGATGTGGTAATAGTTATTCTTCAAATAATTAAACCTATTGGAATTTTTACAAGTCACCAGTTACTTGGTATGAAAGACAGCAGCTAAACAGGTTGTCCATGGATCAAGCATGTATAATTGAATAGGACAGAGTATAAAAGTTTTGTGTATTAGCATGAGTCACAAAGTGTTTTTAAATACGTAGCCTTTTAAATACTAAGATTTCAGTGTGGTAATATTTGTGAGTAGCAGGAAAAAATATCATATATAAGTGAGAAAATACTTATGACTGAAATGGGTATCTGGTCAGAATAGATTTTAGGAGGTTTTGTCTTTCTCATTTGTGGGACTCTGGATTTAGTCTTGTTTGATTTTGTTCTGTCAGACTCTTTTAAGAAAGATATTAATTAAATTACACGAACTTAAAATATATGAACTAATCTTTCCTTAGCTAGCCAAAATCTGGCAGTAACAGTATAAGATATTACATGGTGTTTAAAAGTCAGTGGCTTCCTGAAATAAATTTCTGTCCATATTTGAAGTTAACAGTGTTCTAGACCTAAATATAACTTTGTAATTTTCTTCAGTAGCAACATCAAGTACTTACACAAGACAAAGAGACAATAATGCACCAAAATTATTTGATTATAAAGTTCAAAGCAAGAATTCTAGAAAGCAACATATTGCACTCATTTTATACATGATATTTTATTTGCTTGATGAAAAAATAAGATTTTTTATTATTCATTATATATGCATAAATTTTGTGCAGTTATCGTATTTATCCTGTCCAAAGGGGAGAATGAGCAGGAGAGAACAAATTAAGTACTTACTGTACTGTGTGGATTAACCATAGCTGCTTCTTCTGAGAGATTAAGGTGATTTGCTTAAAATCAGAAGAG
The DNA here is from genome assembly GCF_901933205.1 of Camarhynchus parvulus. Taxonomy (NCBI): domain Eukaryota; kingdom Metazoa; phylum Chordata; class Aves; order Passeriformes; family Thraupidae; genus Camarhynchus; species Camarhynchus parvulus. Next base: position 95,393,400 of record NC_044572.1, on the reverse strand, counting down.
AAACTGACAAATTAAATTCTGAAATAGTTTCTAGAGTCTTTAGTCTTACTGCCAAATGCCTCACAGCCTTTTAAAAATGTTTTTCCTTTCTGCAAATGGAAAAAATAATGAGAATCTGTTGCTGCTTGTATTTAAAATCACAAATGTAATCTAAATTTTTGTCATTAAAACCAGGATTTTGCTCAATTCAAATATTATAATTATATTTTAATATAATGAAAAGTAAAGAAGAATAATGGATCTGTTTTATAATTTCTGCAATAAGAAAATTTGTATTTCTTTCTAGTTTGATGAATTTTTGTTTCTTTCTCATAAAACCAATCTTAAAAACAGAATAAGAATTTATTTCAGATTATTTGTCACTAGAGCTATGTTTGAGTAAAAAGGAAACATGATCCTTGGGATTCCAGTCATATGAGCAGCTGGTGTCTGCCAGAAAGTGTGAATTTTTGAATATTTTTCCACAAAAAAGATTGAATGAAAAAACATTTAATTTTTTAATATTTTCCCACAAAATTATTTGGGATTTACGGTATTACATAATGCAGAAATAAGTCATTGTGAGAACTACATTTTAATATGTATGAAAAGGCATCAAAAATGTTCATTGTGAATAATCTTTTCTAAAAGATACAATCAATTTTAGTGTGTAATCTCTTTTTTCAGCTTATGAAAACCTCCACTAATAAGAAAGGAAACAGAACCTTTATGTGGGAACTCATTTAAATGAATGCCTATTTTTAACCTTATTTGAAAGTTTGAGTTTTTTTCTAATGCTATTTTTCTATTTTCATTTTCTCTTTTATCATTCTGGTCCCTAGTTATGACATTAAATCTTGATTGGCTCTCTGGAAATCCTTCCTTTGGGGATGTTTCTTGGTCTGCTTCATTTAGTGACTAAGTTCATCACACAGTTTCTCACTAGGTAACAAGAAAGAGAAGTAATGAAAGGAGCCACGTGCAGTCAGCAAGAACAGAAGATGAAGCATCACCATCTAGAAGTGAAGCACCTCAGCTCAACCCAAAAGAATCCACATCTTCACTTTCAAGAACACCACATAAACAAAAATTAAGAAAGGAAATACCTAAAGATCGTAGTAGCAGGAAAGTGGCATTGACTAAAGTGAGAATCAAGTGGCAATGACCAGAGATTTTAGGTGACAGCACAAGCATAGTTATCATCTTTCACAAGGGAAAAAAGAAATATTAAATGAAGGTCTAAAAAATACAAAGAAAAATGTCAAAAGAACTGTAGGAAGACCATATCTCATTCATATAGGATTTTCCCTGAATTTTGTAGAAAACAATATTATCTGGATAATATTAAGTTGGAGTCTTTCTTTTTTTCAGAATTTTCTTCAAAAAGCAGTGATGCAGAAGGAGAGTAACATTTTATGTCAGGTTCTGGAGGGGCAAAGACAAAAATAAAAAGGAGGAAATAGGTAATTAAGATCTCCTGGCTGAGGAGTGTAAAGCATGTTGGACAATTATGAACTACTACCAATTTAATATCCAGAGGTTCCAGATGGATTTCCTCACTAATGTTTCAAGGACTACGCTTTTTTGCATAAAACATTAAAACTCTTGCCTGATTCCTCCATGATCTGCTTAGCATGACTTGAGGGAATGTACAGCTGTTTCAAAATGTTTTTCCTACAATAATACATTTGCAAAATGATCTGGAAAATTTATGTTTCCTCCTCCTTCTTCTCCTCCTCCTCTTCCTTCTCTTCTTCTTGCTCCTTTCCACGGGGTGCAGTCCTTATGAATGGACTGCTCCAGTGTGTGTCCCCCAAGAGCTATAATTCCTGCCAGCAAACCTGCTCCTGTGTGAGCTTCACTCCCAGGACTGTAGTTCCTGCCAGGACCCTTCTCCAGGGAAGGTTCTCTATATTTTTAACAGATATTACCCTACAACAGATATTCACAAAGATTAGCTACTGCACCTGGTCAAGATACTCCAATAAGTGCATCATGGACAGGTAGACACTATGGGCAGTTTGAGTGGGTCCTGCTGAAAAATGTGTGGCAATAAACAAAAAGTGTACTAGAGGAATTGTCTGCTGAACTGGGAAGGGTGCCTGAGGTGATATATATCTGAAGGTTGCTCCAGCTTCTCTTGCAAGTGGAACACTTGGGAGAGGTTATTACTTTCCTGTTTTGCTTTCTCTCTTGCTCTCTCATTTTCATTTCTTTTTTTCTTATTCCCACTCAGCCTCATTGGAAGTGTGCCATTAACTTATCAGTTTGGATATATTCATAATAATTTGTGTATTTGACATCATTGTGGATGTCCACAGCATGCAGTGCAGTTGAAAGCTGCACTGAGAAGCTTTGGTACTATTTGAATGCAAGGCATTCCCACAGACTCTTGACTCAAAATTCATGTTAACTTTACAGACATTCCCTTCAGAGAGTCATATATGCTGTGGAGAATCGCAGCATATTAAATTCTTCCAGCTCCTAATAGTAAACAAGACATCCTATACAATACATTTGAACTATTCACAGTATCTTTATGTTTTATAATAAAAATGAAAATTATTTCCTGTTAGAGTTGCCCTTACCTATTCTCAAGAGAAACCTGGTGGAAGTTTAGTTCTTGAATCAAACGGGTTGATCCAAAAATTTCCAGAAAAGGATACAATGAGCAATGTTTGACTGCATTTCAGTTATTTACTTAGGTCCCTTGCAATTCTGAACCTATGACTCCTTATGAATTGCAGCAAGTACCAATAAGTGATTGTAATATTTGTATTCATTAAAAAAAATAGGTAGCATTAATACAGGTGTTTCACCTGAAACACCTATTTTATTTTCTCCTCCATTTCATTTATTTTTCAGATTTTGGCTGAAAAACTAACAGAAAAAAATCAGTACATTCATTATTTTCATCAGCCATAGGAAAGGATCTGGTTTTTCCTTAGACATTTATGTTTACACATCCAAAATATTTTTATTTTTAGTTGTCAGAGGTTGGAATAGCTTTTCAGCTTTTTTCGAAAGAAGTAAAAAAAATGTAAAATGTGGTTTGTGAAATGTTTTGATGAGGGACAAAAGGAAATAAGCTAAACAGTAGTCATGTTAGTATTTAAGTATCAGTCTTTTACAGTCAATATTGCTAATTGTAAAATTATTTAAAATGTATCTGTCTCTTGTACAGATCTCTGGTCCCTTTTTAGGTGAAATGAATATATTGATACAGCATTTTTGGACTTCATTGTTATTTTTCTTGCCCTGCAAATTGTAATATATGGAAAATACTGCAGACTTCTATTCCCATGTGACCTATTGAGTACATGAAATATTGAGAGTCTTTGGCTTGCATTTTAATAGCTTGCATCTAACCTACATTTGTCAGGCATTTGCTTGTGTGTTCAGATTGAATAGTGATGTTTTTCATTGTGACTTAATCAGAGAAGAATAAAATACTGAGCTGCTCAATGCCCATTTTTCACACACAGCTTTACATTTAGTGGATAAAAATGTTGCTGTAAAAGTAGACTTCTAGGTTTCTAAGGTTTGTAATCATTTACAAACATCTGAAAAATGGCTGGAAGCTACTTGGAGAATCTGAGAAAATAAAAGCAGCTTCTATGAAAAAATTTCCTAATTTCTCCAATTTCTGGTTTCATATAAGTTCAGATGTGGTTGGTTCAGCTACCCAGATTTTCACTGAGATGCTGCAGCCAGCTCAGTACCACTACTGGTATTCTGTCTCACCATGTTACACATCCGTTCTTTTTGCTGAGACACTGCCCGTTTCCTCTTTTGATATCATCACAAAATATATTTGGAAGCACTAGTTATGTTTAACGTTAATCTTAACCCAAACAGCTCTTACTATTGTTTTTAGTAGTTTAAGATATAGATAACCAAGAGGTGGCAGCAGTCCATCCTGCTTTTACTGTGTTTTATCATTACAAGTACATGCTTGCCTTTCTTTGATAGTCTCAAGTATTTCAAATCAGATGCATGAAATATTTTTAACTTTTCAATTGCCTGGTATTCTGAGTATTCAATCAAAGTCTCAAAGGTCTCTGTCAGAAGTAGAGAAAAGTAAGTACCTCCTTTAAAGGCTTCAGGATCTGAAGGCTGTGAAACAAGTGCTTTCAAAGACTGTGTTGGTATGACAGAGACTGGGCTAAGCCTTTGGTCCTCATGCACAGGGGAGGCCACTGAGATTAGTTCAGTTGGTTGGTGCTGATAACACAAATGTTGTGGGTTTGATCCCCATCATGGACTGTTCACTTCAGAGTTGGACTCAACGATCCTTGTGGTCTCTTCCACCTCAGAATATTCTGCAATTCTGTGACAGGTTTATCCTGTTTTCCCTAACTTAAGTATCCTCATGTGGAGCCCTGTTGTGTGATTACATGCAGTTCTACAGCTGGTGTGAGGTCCGTGTCCCAAAAAACCCACTCAAGTATCAGGGTTAAGAATGATTACTGCTTATGATTAGTGCTGAAGTTGTCCCATGATAATCACAGGGGATGGCACGGAAGAGAAACAAAGATGGCTGGCTGACAATAGGGCCTATGTCAGACATAAAGAATGAGTTTTTCTCTTCCCAGTTTTTCTCTGTAGTGCTTAGAAGGGCAGTGTGCGACTGGAGAAGCAAAAGTTTCCCTGTTTTTCCTCCAACATTTCTACTTTTCAATGAGCACTTGGCTGAGTGTGAGGAAGGGCTTCACATGGGGAGCCAGCTGGTGTGAAGAGCTGGCTTAGGTTTGTGAGAACTGCCAGAGAGGTTTTTTATCTCATAAAGAAACTCACAGTCCACCAGGGAAACAAGGTGACAGGCTGGACGTTTTCCTAAAACATATAATTCTTCCCTGTGGCTTTTGTAAATTCAGGGCTGGATGCATGAGCCTTAAGGAAAAAGACAGATCTGTCCTCCATTAGAGGATTCTGGAGGATGATGAAACTATTCCCATGTGCAGGAGCATAAAGACCACAACTAACATTCTCAAAGCCTGTCAAAGTCACAGCAGGAACTTGCCATAAAATAAGCCACCACAATGGGAACTCGAGATAGGCACAGACATCAAACAGGAAGGAGGTTATTCCAGGTGTGATGGAAGTGAAGGTTTGGTTAGCACATCAGACAAAAATTCCCACTCTGTGGACTTTCACAACATATTCAGTGTGATAATTTACAGTCTTAACCAGAATTAGCTACTTCCCTAGTCTGTTTCTGTGGTAAAATGAGTTTTGTCCAATTCTTCAGAAATCCAATCAGAAACAATCTGATTTCTTTCCTCTACCAAGGAAAGGCCTCTGAGGAACAGATGATGCAGCAGCCACCAGGGCTCAGTCAAAAGAGAGGTAGTTATACAGTCCCTAAAAAAAAGAAGAGATGGTCTTTGCTTAGTTATGGGAAAGGTCCAGGACAGTCACACATAGGTCATTGAGTCATTTTAAACATTGATCGCAGATGATGAAGAAAAAAAAGCAATGGACCATTAAAACAGGAAGGCAAGGTTGAAAGAGGAAATGAAGGGTATGGTAATTCTAGAGACTGGTATTTTTTGTAAGGAGTTGCACAATGCATACAGCTGCAGGTTGCACATATAAACCTAAACATAAATATTCAGGTTAGCTAGCGTGACTATTATCTGCAAAAGAACGTTGGAAGGAGAATCTGAACTACCATCCTGTCAGCCTCATCTCCATGCTGAGGAAGGCTCTGGAACAGAATATCCTGAGTGCCATCACAACCCCATGCAGTACTACAGGTTGGGGGAAGGGTTGTTGGAAATCTGCTTGGCAGAAAAAGACAAGCAACTGATCACAAGGTGGCGAAGTGCCCATGTGGCCAAGTAGGCCAATGGCATCCTAGCTTCTATCAGGAATAATGTGGCTAGCAGAACCAGGGAAGTGATTATCCCTCTGAACAATGGCTTCATTCATCACTGGTGAGGCCACTCCTCAAATTCTATGTCCAGTTTCCTCATGTCAAAAAAATGTTGAGGTAGTAGAGCATGTCCAGAGAAGGGCATTGAAACTGAGGAACAGTCTAGAGAGTAAATCACATGAGGAGGGGCTGAGGGAGATGGGGTTGTTTAGCCGGAGAAAAGGAGGCTAAGGGGAGACCTTATCACTCTCCTCAAGTCCCTGAAAGAAGGGTGTAGCCAGGTGTGGGTCAGTCTCTCCCAGGCAACTGGTGGCAGGACAAGAGGAAATAGCTATATCAGGGAAGGTTCTTGTTACACATCAGAAAGAGCTTCTGCTCTGAAAGGGTGATCAAGGACTGGAATGGGCTGCCCCAGTAAGTGGTGGAATCACCATCCTTGGAAGTGTTCAAGAAATGACATGGCACATTATGCCACTATGGTTTAGTTAACATGCAGGTGTTAGGTCAAAGGTTGGCCTCAGTTATCTTGAAGGTCTTTTCCCACCCTAATGATTCTGTCATTCTATGATATAGCTCACATTATATTTGGCTCAGGCTGTGAAATAAGAAAAATTAGTGAGCTGTTGCTGGAAGTTGATAATGCAATTTATCTGGCACAGTTGCACTTTGTCAATTTGATTTTTTTTGTCTGGTTGGTATTAGTATAAAGCACTCACTTCCTGCACAATTTAGGCAGGTGTCTGAGGCATAGGGAAATGTACTGATTTCTGTTTAGGGCTAGACCAGCTCCTTACAGAACGCGATAGTACAGTCTGTGACACCATGACTCCTGGAGCAGAGGTTTCTGCCTAGGGCATGTGATGAGAAGGCTGCATTTGGGCCACTGAGTGCTAAAACCTGTAGTGAGAAGGCAGATCTAACATTTGCATCCCCAACTTCTGCATTCTTAACTTCCTCAACTTAGGGAGGACAGGAACTGCAGGAGTAGGCAATAACTGTGCTGTGCAAAGCTACTGCAGTACAGATTTTCTTCTAATGGTGCCTGCCAGTACCAGGAGTTTGCCTTTTCACAGGCAGGGAGTTATGAGAGGAGAGGGCTCAAGTACTCGTGTTTGTGTTCATGACAGTACTCTCCACAGACATGTATTGTTAAAAAATCTCACAGTAAGTCAGGATTTAATTTGTTCAGGGTTAGTTTGGTTATTTCACATGGAAATAGGGGCTTGTTCAGTTAGGGTTCTTAATGGTGATGTGTGAAATCATAAAGCAATATAAAATCTCCACCTGCAGAGGGTAAATCAGTGGTTTATATCTGCTAAATTGTTTCATTTTATCCTTTTTTCAGGACTGGATTATGGGTCACAGTAGGTGGAGACCAGCTGTGTGATCAAAATATTGTAGCCTTGGCTTGCAGCAGGTTTTCTCTTCCTTTTCTGAGTTTCTCTGGATGGAGATTTATTAGAATGGAAACTGTCCACAAGATCAGAACCATTAAAGTAGGAATCATGACTTGCACTGTGTAAGTTATTGCAAATAGTTCCCAGTAGAATTAATAAGGTTGTGGCTTAAGTAAAACACAAAGTTCTTCATGATTTGTTGTTCTACTGGTTTTTTGGGAAAAATAAATTTGGATCAAATTGAAATGAGATTTTTTTAGCCTGTGTTTTTAAATTCACACATTTTAAAATTTGTACTTTAAAGATATGTATAATGTAATACCTTTTTGTCTTCAGATGGTTATAAATGCAAATTGCCATTTTTCCATATGAAATGAATTCCAATTTTTTTTCTTAACTAAATTTCTTTAGAATTCTAAACTACATTAAAAATAAAAGCACTACTTATTTTTGCAATACCTTTGCCAAAACAGTGGTATTAAAATGGCAATATAGTTCATATTATCACAAGTATTATTAACCATCAAATCATATTCCACAGGGAGCATTGATGAAACAGTATTCATCTGATACCTAATGATAATCCTATACAAATATTCTGATGTGTTTGCTGTAGCATGTTTATGATCTTGTTGTGTCTGGTCCAAGTTTCTTGACATTCTGAGTACCCCTTTGGGGAAATATGACATCTTGCAGTAATGTACGCTGTGCATGTCAAAAAACATTGCCAATCTGCTTCTGCTACTCTGAGTTATAAAATTGGATGAGCAGGCTGCTCATTTTTCAACATATGCAGGATGGTGATGTTTACAATACCAGCTGGAAAAGCAAGTACTTGCACAAAACAGTGCATGGAGACAACAGAAGAGGAGGAAGAAATGAAAATAAAATAGAGAGTCCCACACTCAAATTTTATATATGAAGCAAGCCCCAAAAAATAGGAGAAAGAATATCTCTACTAGCATCCCCAAGCCTTACAGGCCAAAATAAAATGTATCTGAAATACTTCAGGTTATGAAACATTTAAAGAGTGGAACTATTGCTAGTTCCAGGTTTCCCTGTTCATTAAAGGCACCCCCCCCAAATAAGCCCCATTCTCCCTCTAAAAAAACAACCAAATCAATCCAAAACCTAAATGAGAAAAAAGGAAAATAATAGTAAGAAATAAAATAACTACTTGGTAAATATATAAAATAGAATGTGGCCTGGTAAGCTTCATGGAATTTCTTTACCAAACATTAGGAAATAAATTGCCAGATAAGGTAAATAAAATCTTGTAAGTCTTTGAAGTAAGTCAGTTCCAGAGGATTTGATGATTTCAGCTTTCAGGGTTTGATGGACTTGTGGATCACAAGTTCAGCTGCTTCAACTAAGGATCAGCTCTAACTTGCTTAAGTATAAAATAGGTAATGAAAAAGTCTGTTCTGATGTGGTTATACTCCTTAGAATATTTCTACAGGCTCATCAGTAGAAATCTTAGAGATTTCTACACTTCACAAAGCCTACTATCTTGATATTACTCCAAGAATATTTAGAAAGAACATAAAAGAACATTGATATAATATTTTGCGAAAAAAATGTCATTAAACTGCATGTGATTTTCAGCAGCTATCCAGTATTTAGATAACAAATGAACTCAGAGTAAAAACTTCTGTCTTAAACAGCTTTTTCTCAGGCTTCTTTTTATAAAATGACATATAAATTATCTCCTGAGGGATATATGTTCCCTTTGTTAGTCTAATTTTTGGCTATACATTTATTTCTTTGTTGTTTTTATGAAGTTAATTAGGAAGAGAATATGGCATATGCATTAAATTTATAATGCTAACCATTTGAATTTAGTGGAATGCTTAGGAACCTGGGTAGGTATAGACCTGTCTGCCCTCTGTCTTCTTCATTTATAGAGGCTTCTCACTGTACTGCAGCAGAAACCTTCTTTTCATGGTGAAAGGCTACAGTGTAAGTCAAGCTGACAAAGGAAAAAGAAAAAGAAGCAAATGGACCAGGATAATATATTCCTTAGCATAGTGTTTAGTTGTTGCTGTTTTGTTGTGGGTTTTGTTTATTTGTTTGGGGTATTTTTTCAGCAGTTAATTTTCTTCACAGTGGCTGGTATGGTTCTGTGTTTTTGATTTGTGCTGGAAACGGTGTTGATAACACAGGGATGTTTCCATTATTGCTTAGTTCAAGCAGGGTCATGGCCTTTTCTGCTCGTTGCTGCATCCTACCAATGAGGAGGCTGAGGGTGCACAAGGAGCTGGGAGGGAACATAGCCAGGAGAGCTGATCCCAATGGACCAAAGTGACATTCCCTGCCATATGACACCACACTCAGCATATAAAACTGGAGGAAGACAAAGGGTGAGTTGTTGGGAATTTTGGTGTCTGTCTTCCCAAGTCACTGTTATGTATGATGGCGCTCTGCTTTCCCAGGAATTGCTTAACACCTGCCTGCCCATGGGAAGTGGTGAATGAATTATTTGTTTTATTTCGTTTGCATGCATGGCTTTTGCTTTCCCTATTAACCTGTCTTTATCCCAAGTCATGAGCTTGGGTTTTGTCACATGCACTCTTCTGACTCTTTCCCTGCTCCCACTGGGGCTGGGGACGTGAGTGAGTGAGTGGCTGTGTTTAATTCAGCTGTCAGCTGGGGCTAAACCTTGACACATGGTTAAAAGCAAACTAGATATTTACTGCAGTATTTAATAGCAGAGTTTACAAGTTAGGTGCGAAATGTTTAGCATGTCCTGTGCAAGAAAGTGTCCTCTTTAATTTTAGAATAATGGATTGTCTTAGGAAAAAAAAATTGCTTAGCACATTTTGAAAACTGAAGAACTTTATGTAACATCTGAATGAAGAATTAGACTTCTAATTTAAAAACAAACAAAAAAGTACCACAAGTCTATCAGCCATATATAATATGTTGCAGGCTGCAGAAATCATTCTTCTGAATTGTAATAGTCAAGCATTCGATGATCTTACACAATCATTTTTGGAAACACAAGTATCAACAGAATAATACCAAGCTATTGTCATTCAGAGACAATCTTAGCATCAGTCTCTACGGGATAATGTAACAACTGGGGTCATTTTTTGGACCTACATTTAAAAAAATTGTACAGCTCTTCATAGGAATATTTTCCCTGTTGCATTCTGCAAAAGTACTATAAAATAAAACCCTCAGATAATTAATTTTTTGTCTTTGCTCTAAATGAATGAATATGAAACTATCAATAACATTGAAAATGTGAAAATGTAAATCAACTGGTCATTAAAAGATACAGCTTTAGGAATCAAGTTGTCTTTTTGAAGTGGGAATAGGATGGATATTTGAGACAGAAGAGAAATAGGAAAATATATATTTTCTTTTTTTTAAACTTATTTATGAAACCAAGAACTACATGGAAAGATTCAGTACAGTTGTGTAGATTAGTTAGAAAAATATTGACTGCAATTCAAGTTCATACTCCATACTTCATAATCTATCAATAGGATATTTAGACACGATGGTCACTAAACCAAAGTATGAATGTTGGTTTTGACTTTACATCAAAGCCATCCCTGAAAAGGAAAGATGATATATAATATGTTATAAAAATATATTTTCTTTCTTTTTTGTTTTTCTTAGGATGTCTTAAGACAAGATAAAGAGTAAGAACAATGGAATTGGATATCAACCCAAAGGAAAGATATAGAAAGTCATCAGAGTTGTAGAAAATTTCTGACTTTAGAAATATATGGGTGATTGATTAGTTCTAGAATTTAAAACCAAACCCATGGATTTTTAAATTTCTAAAACTGAAAAACACTTGTCTCATGCAGCAGTAAGTCCTCAGGGTTGTCTGTCACCGAGCAATCCAATGGCACATCATGGAATATTCACTGTATTTTTCCCTGTATCATGAAAATAGGTCATTGGCCCAATGGAGCCACTTGAAGTAAAACAAAACTAGTGATCAAGAACTCTAACATCAGACTCCTTAAAGCGTCATTGTTTTTAGGGACAAAGAAAAGAAGTATTATAGTTTAAGGTCTGCAATCCATATGAGTATTTCCACTTGAATGTTTTGAAAATATTTATGACCATTTTTTTTTATTTCTTCCTGTGATTAGTTTCAGGATTTTTACATAAATATTTGTAGGATCAGATATGAAAATTGTGTTTTCCCTAGTGCAAAAGCCAAAAACAAATCTTGATTATATAGCATGTTTTGCTGATGAGAAGTAGGTATCAGAAGAAAATATGAGTATCTTTATAATGATTTGATATAGACTTTTGTACCTCGTGTGGAAAGCAATTAGAGTTTACTAGTTGACTGATAGTTCTATAAACTGCTTGTAAAATATGAAGTAAAGTAAGACTTCCACGTTTCCATTTATAATGGTAAACTGCTATAATACTATGAACAAAAATGAATCAAAACCTTATCCTTACTTAAAATGCTGTCAGAAATGAATTACTGATCATATAATGAAAATCACTGAAGAAAGGCTTATAGAAAATTTAATTAATAAAATAATTTAAGGCTTATAGGAAATTAATATCATTAAAATGAAGAATTAGTTCCCTTTTTTAAAGCAAGATGCATAGGTTAGATTTTGTTCTTATTCTGTACTTCCACAATTAGCAGAAATTCAGTCAAATTCTATGGGTGCAGTCCGCAATGGAGCAAGATGAAAACTGTAAAAAATTGCTTATATAAATATATATATATATATATATATATATATATATATATATATATCCTGACTTAACTTGGGTGGTGTAACTTACTGCCTTGAACCTTACAGAGAATGCAAAACAGAGTAGGCACTGCATAAACAAGGTAAGAAACCTCTAATGTTCAAGCATCTCATTGGACATAAAAAATTCTTTACAATATCTCATCTCCAAAAGGGGAGATGGAAGATATTAAGAGGGTGGCCTGTAACTGACATATTTTAACTTTATACTTTATGTGTATATATACTATGTATACTATATATATATATATGTATATATATATGTATATATACACACACTATTATACATATGTGTGAAAATATTTGCAAATCTGCTCCCATTTTGCTTTCCTATGTAAAATTTTGCAAGTTAGTATGGCTGTAGCTGAAAGATTAGACAAATGTACTCAGAGAAGCAAAATAGAACATATTGAGGGGAACGGAAACAAAGGGAAAAACAAAAGTCAAAATCCATAATTTTAAGAATTAAAGGGGCTCTTAAAACACTAAAGATTTGAAAAGAAGATATAGAAGGATTTAAGAGAGCATTTTTATTCTAAGAGCAGTAAAGACATAATTAATATTTAAGATGGAGGGCCAAGGTCTTTGATCCATCTGACTGGTGCAATATCAATTAATGCCTTGTCCGGAAATAGTTCTATTCTTTTCAACTTCATTAAAGAAGAGAAATGGTTAATGGTTCAAAGCTATACTTGTTTTTTTCCTTAAAAATCACTTTGAATCATTAAATGAATTTTGCCAAAAAAAACCAAACATAAGCTGGAAGGATTTTCAGTGTATTCAATTAAACATTTCTTTGGTTTAAGTTGAGATTATTTTATTCAGAATTTTTATTTTACAAACCTTTGTTTCTAAACTTTTCTTAATTTTCACACAAAATTAAAAAAGGTGTTTTTTGAGAAAAAGAAAATTTACTAGATTTTTTCTAATTGTAATAGCTGTACCTCTCCCATCATGAAAAACCTATTTTTGAGAACATTACAGTAATACAGATGATTTTTTAAAGTATGAAAAAAAGCACCTCTTTAGTGAACAGTCTGACACTTTCCAAAGTCATAAAAATTAAAATTTTATTTGACTAATTTTGGTATGTCAGGTAAATAACAAATCTCCCCTGTCCTAAGACAGTATTACTACAGTATCGCTGTACTGTTGAAGAAACTGTGCCAAAATGATCAGGAGGAAAGAAAGAGTGGTTTATGTGGCACAGCTGTCAGTCTTTGAGTTCTGAGGTAAAGGTTTAATCGTTCCTATATTACAGTTATCTATTTCAGTATACAGTTTTTAATCCAAGGTGTTGAGTTCCCTGTAGCTGGCACTTCGGAAGCAGTTCTGACTGCTCAAGTTTCACATTTTATTCATGATATCTTATTATTAAGTCTAACAGTCTGTGAGACAAGAAGACATTTTATAAGATAATAGGAAAATACATGACTAATACCAGGTATCAGTGCATCAGTACCTTTATTATTATTTGCTAATGTATAATTAGCACTGCTAATAATAATGACAGAACTTTTATCCCATGTTTAGTGAAAAGTATCTGCAAAGGCTGACAGGAAGACTTCCAAATGATCTAGTACTAGAGGGCAGATCTTTATGAATAATAACTTTGTTTGAGCATTGATAGGTGATGGAAGTTTGGAAACACCCTCCTTGAGGAAATAGAATACCAAAGCAAGTGGGATGAGCCCCAGGGTGTGCAGGAGGCTGCTGAGCTGTGAGACGTCTCAGTGTTCCACACAATTAGGTTTTATTTTCCAATTTATGAAGAAATCACTTTGATTCGCCAGATTATTGTAACTCTCTTCATTACAGTTGCATCCTATCTCCTCAAGTACTGGTGATGCAATTCTTTAACAGTACTTAAAACCTTTATTGCTGATTTCTGTATATATGGCAATTTTATTCACATCTTAGAATAATGAGATAAAATAGATATCAAAATTAAAATATCCCACAGCTTCACAGAGGGTCAAGACATATGGTAACTCACACCTATATTACAGTTTAATAATCCACTTTGCTGCAACCACAGAGAATACAGACTAGAACCAATAATAAGTTTAATAATAATGGCATAAGAAGACAAGCATTAAAAAACTAGATATGCTGCATTTGATATTCAAAAGGGCCATACCATGAAAATCAGAAGGATGGAACTCTTTTCCTTTCAGACATTCTCTTCAATTCTCATTTGAATACAAGCTAGAGAAATGCCTTGCACTTAAAAAAGAGCGATTTTCTTGGCAAAGGACATGTGTGCTATAGCCTGTGTTCCAGTAATACCTGTCCTTTTCAATAAATGGTTTTCACCCCTGAAACTGGGCTGCAGAGCCTTTTTATAGCAATAGATTTTCTGCTGTTGATATACTGTTTGAGTTCTTTACTCTGTGTTCATCAGACGGCTGTTCCACAGGCATCATATTTTCTGCAGGACTGCTCCATTTTGAAAGCAGGGAACGGTAAGAATTAAAGCAAATTTCTGTAAGATTAAGTGGAAAAAGAAAGAACATAAAATAAAAAAGAAAATCCAAATACACTTTCTAAAGCCAACAGAAGTTATTTAATTATTAAAATTATGGCAATGGGCCCAAGGGTACACACATTGCCTATGTGTGTAAATTAAATCAAATAAATAACAAAGAATTTTAATTTGAGAGAAATGAGAAATTTCCATTCCATGTGTTTTATCAAGATATAAAATAATGATACAAACCTTTCCCACTAAATTAATATTTCTTTGTCACTCAAATAGAAAATAGAGGGCACATTTTCCAAAGAAGCAGCTTCATTAACATACATGAGTAATATTATTGAGATATTAAGGAACACATTTTCAAATGCATAGGAGAGAGAAAGCAATAAACAGTAACATTAAAACCAAAGAAATTTTAACCACTAAGATATTGCTAGTACTACATCAAAAATACAAACGCAGTGTTTCAAAATAGAGTGATTAATCTAGATCTGATTCTTGTTTTTTCAATATCATCATTTTTATCTGAAAAAGTATTTTCTTCTATGCTCAAAGCTTAATATTTCTGTTGGCGGAAGAAACTTGCAATTTTTGATTGTATTTCCATTTTCTTTATGAGTGCTATACCTTATTCAATAGAGCATTTTGAAGCGGTTGGTTGTTTTGGGTTTTTTTTTGATTGCTTGTTGTTGTTAGGTTGTTGCTGTTTGTTTTGTGTGGGATTTTGGGGATTGTATGTTTGGTTTGGTTTGGGTGTAAGTTTTTACCTGCCCTGAATATTTAACAAAAAATAAAAAGGCTATTTTTAGGTATGCAAAACATCACCAGGTGCTTTGAAGCTCCCAATGCCTAGTAGTGTTTCTGAGATTGTAATCCTGGCCAGCACTTTGCAGAAAGCAGACATATTGGTCAACTTGGTCCTGGATGCAGATCTGAGTATACATCTCTATGTGGACTTAACAAGCTATGCTAACACTAAGGAAAACCTAATTCCATTACATTTCCCAGGCACTTCTGTGCTCTGGACAGGAGTCATTCAGGAGCTACCTTAGGCCTTCCATCATTTTTGCAAATATCACCAAAGTCAAAAGATTTATTTTCAGGGACATGAAGTTGGAGAAGTGTTACTTGAAATACTGACATCAACACCAAATTCATTGTGGCTTTTCCTTTCTTTCTTCACAGAAGGGGAGGCTTAAAAAGTCAGCTAACATTAGAGTCTGATCTGATTGATCTCAGTAAGGATAAAGTTTGAACAAATTCATTTGGGAATTTGAATGTGACTGTCATCAAGTTTGAAATGACTACACCTACCTATAGGAACAAAAGATCATAGGATAGCTCCAGCTGGTAGGCTTCTCAGCAGTCTTCAGTCCTACCTTCTGCTCTCAGCAGGACTAGCTCTGAGGTCTGTCCTGGTTGCTCAGGGCTTTTATCTAGGGTCTTGAAACTTCCACAGAGAATGCATCACCTCTCTAGGCTGCCCGTCCCACTGTGCCCTGTCCTCAGGGGAAAAATTCTTTTCCTTACATCCTGTCACAACTGCTCTTGTTCCAGTTATTTCTTGTCCTCTCACAGTACATCAGCATCAAGAGCCCAAAGCTGTCTCCTCAACAGCCTCCTCACAGCTGCTGAGGCGTTCCTGTAAGGGGCCCCTGAAGATATCCCTTCTCCAGGCTGAACAATTCCTACCCCTTCAACCACACCCCACAGTGCCAGCTCTACAGCTTCCCTCCCCACAGTCCCCCCACCCCTTCCATGTCTTGGTGTCTCTCTCCTGAACCTATTCCAGTTAGCTGAAGTCTTTCTTGCACTGGGGACCCAAATACCACCATATTCAGGAGCAGATCTTGATTCCTGCTGTGTCCTGTCTCTGGAGATTTGCCTGGGGAACACCAGCTGTAGTTTTTCATAGCCTAGAAACCAAAACCACTGCCATGATCATGTGCTGCTCTGAACACCACATGGACTGGAGTCTCATGCAGACAGCATACAAAGTTCTGTATAGCTGTAGATTTATTCTCTAAATACCAATATGTTCTTTTAGCATTTTTCTTTCCGGAAATTGTGCAGCTGCCACAGAAATTGTCTTGGTTAGAGCACAGTGCCAGTAATGTCAAGGTTGTCCCTGTATGGACCATTCACTTAAGAGTTGGACTTTATGATCCTAGTGGGTCCCTTCCAACTCAGAATATTCTGTTATTCTGTTTCTGGAATACCAGAATAATTAAGTCAATCAAACATGTAATAAACACAGTATCTGTATGTGAGTGCTAGGTATATTACATTAAAAATATTATTATGAAGATTGATAGAGAGTTTATGCCTGCCTTGGGCCCTCAGCTTCCTGTGGGCCGGTCTACAAGGCAATCCAGAATGTCCAGTTCCTTGCAGACAGAATTGCTTGAGTTACCATTAGCTTGCCCAGGTCAAATTTTGGTAAAGCGAGAGATTCTTGAGTATATACTGAGTTATAGATATATCTGCCATATCAAGATCCAGTACACTGATCACCAAAGCTGTAAGATTAAAATGTGTCTACTTGTGCTCTACTATGCAGTAAGGATGGCCAGTTTTAAATCCCTGCATGACATTAATGTGAGAATGGCATGTGCCTTCATTAACAAATTTATAGGCTTATCACTATCTCCCAGGAACTGTTTAATCGAAGACAGATCTCTGAGACACCTTTCTCTTTGTTCTACAATACCCTGGGGGCAGCAGGATGTCCAAGCTTGTATTTTTATTCATCATACTGAGCAATAGTGGCACAATCCCATCAGAGCACCATTGTTTTTCGAGGACTCCCTGACTCCAAATATTATTTCAATACTGCATACAGTATAATACTGTACACTACAATACTATACAGTGTGTAGTACTAACATCCTGCAGGTCTGTGAGCTTGTCTCTGCCATGTTCTGTGACACAGCAGAGAACCATCCCTCCCATTAATGCTGTGACTGTCTCCTTCCCGTCTCCTTCCCCCTTTTGGGCTGTAGTTGAAAAGAAGGAGGGAAAGAGGTATAAAGAAGAGGTGCCTTCCCAGCCATGGCAGCAGTACATGCCAAGAGAACAGCTGCTGTTTTATAGTTAATCTTCCTTAAAGAATCTGGTCCAGGGAGAGAATGAAATACTTTTGTATTCTTTAGTATACCAAAGGTCCTTATTTGGCCACCTATAATCCTGCTGGTGGTGACTAAAGGCAGGCATTTAGGAACAATTTTAGGAAACAGAGAATTATTTGAAAACTTCCTGTGTTATTCCTGATCAGCAAAAAAAAAAAAAAAAAACAAATTACTTCAGGAATTTTCTGAAATGGACAATATATCTGGACAAACAAGTTTAATAGTCACTGACAAACAATCCTTCATTTGGTTAAAGCTTTTAAAAACATGTTTATTCTTTTGTTTTCCAAAACACCCATTGAAAATGATCTCCACAATTTAATTATGTTTCTTTGATTTAGCTGCATGTTCCCAGGTGTCCTCCTACTCTACAGTTATCCAGAATTTCCTGCTGACATTAGCTGTGCAGCTGATGCTCACAGAAAAGTAAAAGGCATTTCTAGTGATCATTAAACTGAGCATTGAAAGTCATTGCCTTTTATCAGTGGGGGGGATAATGCCCATAAACCCCAAGAAATATTATTTCTGCTTATCTTAGGCTACTGAAAGCATAGAATGTTTAAATAAAGATTGTGAAAACCATTGCAGGTGATGGGGACTCTTTTCAGTTCAGCATGTATTGTTTAACTAATGCTATCAAGCAGTGCAGCCTGGAGAACTAACTGGGACAGATAACTGCATTTTTTATGCTAAGCTTGAAATAGGTTCCACAGAATCAAAAGTTCAATTTCTGATAGTGCCAGTTAAACCTATCAATTTAACTGAGGCAGAAAAAATGGAGTAGCATGTAGTTTGCTGTGTTATAGGTCTTTCAGTAAGACCTCTATGATTTTTTATTTTATGTGGTCATAAAAAGGATCCCATAGCTGTTTTTTGTAGCTGACAGAATTTATTCTGCTCTCCTTGGAATAATTTTCTCTCCTTTGAACATTATGCAAGACAGTTCACACAGCTCAGCTGCTGCCCTCTAATTCCAGAAGGGGATATACTTCTTCAGTTCCATATGTTTACAGCACATAAAAGATTTGTAGACATTTTTGACACAAAAATATTTTAAATATAGATTAATATTGTATTTATAATAGATGAGTGTACTTCTAAATGTTTTCAAAACACCCGTGGTTCTGGATGCTGGATGATACTGTCATTTTATCAAATGTTATTATTTCAAAACCATATTCTGAACTGAAATGCTATTATATGATGACTGGATCTGGTAAGTTACATAAATGAAGAGGTGTTTAGCTAGGGGTAACTACAGCTCCCTCATCTTGGATACCATCTCCAAGAGAACTTTATGACAACTGAGGTCTATGCTATCCTCTTCAGAGGATCACCTGCAGGGAAAAGAGTAGGAGTGCATTATTGCTACTACCTCGTGTGATAGCAATGTTGTTCTGTACTGTTGCTTGGCCTCCACTGTGTTCTTTAGAATGTGATGAGCAGCTAACCCTAAAGGAGAACATACAAATGTCATCAATTCAGCTACTGAGTTTTATTCTTACATTAAAAGAATACTTTAATGCTCTGTGGCTTCAAGTCCTGGAGCTTTGAGTCACTTGACCTCACTTCTTCACCACAAAAAGTCTGAGCAGAGAAATAATCTCAAATAAACTATTTGTAAAAAAACCCAATGTTTTCATTAAAGGACTTTCAGTTCTAATTGTTTTTTTTGTTACCAAAAATTGCTAACACAAATATATTTCACCAACATCTGCTAAACGGTAAGACATCATAATATTCACATTGCCAAATTACATAGAGCACATATGTCAGCATGTACATACAAAAACTTAGATGGGCTCAGACAGAAATACACTTTATCAAACATGAACTTCCTAACTTTTCTGTATGTAGTGATTTATATATAGTATTGATTTTGTTCTGAGTGAAATATCCTTAGCTATTCCTAAGACAAATATCATTCGTCTAGTGAATATCTCATGGCAGAAAGAAAAAATTTATTTTCTGCCTAGATGCAGTGATATACTTGTGTAAACAACAGTGTGAGTTTACAAAGAATACAAATGAAAAATAGCCAGAAATTGACAGCTTGAGCACCAGTAAGTATTAATACCCTCCTTGCTAATTGCTGCCATCACAAATTAATGGAAGCCTTTTAAATCTCCTGACAATGGTTATGTAACATTCTGTGGTTAAGGGAACTCAAGTCAGTACATAACAGATGCCATCATTAATATGCAACTACATATGCTTCCAGAGAACAAGTTTTTGTGAGATTTTTTTTTTCACCCTCTTTCTCTTTTCCATTTGAAAATAATCCTTTAAATTCCTTAGCTTCTGCTTTTCCATCCAGGTGTTTTAAAGTCAATTGTTTTGACCCATTGTCTTTTTCCATGAGAGAGCATTTTTGGACAGTATTGTAAATATATGCTAAGTGCCTATTCATAGTACAACCAGGATTATTTATAGTTTAACAGCTTCAATGTTTTTACTGGACATTTTTTCATCCCCTTTTCCTAGAAAACTTTGAAAACAGACTAAAACTTTGGGAAACCAAGTGATCTGTTACCACAGTTTAATTTCAGCCTCTTACTTTTTCAAGTGTTAAAGCCTATCCTGATTTTCTGGGTTCTCTTTCTTCATAGAGTTACTTTGTCTGCTTCCAAATATTTATGGGTTTCATATTAAATAAAAACAACAGTTCATGGTGTTGCCTGACTATGCAGATGAAGTCACCTAAAGAAATGCATCTCACTTTCTTTCCAATGTTAATAATTAAGCATGGCATTGGAAGTAGGGACCAATTACAAAAAGCGTTAGTATAAAATTTTATATGAATAAGAGATTATTGTTACAGGTTTTCTTCACTTTTCATTTCTTCCTTTCTTTTTTCATGTCCCCTCTCTTCGTCTCTCCATCTCTTCTTTCCCTCAGAATGGGGACATCTTCAGCATTGGTTTGTGATGGATTCCTTTCAGTCCCCACCCTGAGCTCTTTTCTCTCACTAACCAGGACAGCAGGAGTCTAAAACAAGGCAAAGTCTAAAAGTACCTTCATGACAAAGATACACACACCCTCTTTCTCTCTCACAGATCACAGCTTGGTCTCTTCTGTCCCTTTGCATCTCTCAACAGTCTCCAACAGGGAATTGATGTCGCTTCTCCTGGCAAAAAAAAAGTTGATGTACATCTGCCTTAGGGACTTGGGACTTACGCCTGAGTCACTGATGGGAATGTGACTGAACATCAGTGAATTGGAGGGGACATCTCCAGAAAGAGAACTGCACATGAAAGGCTTCCACCTTGCACATAGTCACAGGTTCAGAGTCTCTCAGGTCACCAGAGATGTTCTGATCTTTTTATCTCTCCTGGCTAGTTTGACGGTGACTCCATGAGTGGTGGCTTGGGAAGCAGATTGGCTTGGTGAGAGCCACACTACCAAAATATGTCAGCCACTACTTTTTTCACTAAGATAATCAAATGATTGTTAAGTGATAAAATACACCATTGAGACAGAACCCAGCCTGTCGTGCTGTTTTTGATTGCTTTGTTTCAGGTGCGCAGGGTTTGTGTTTCTTTGCAATACTCCACACAACCCTTGTTGGCTCAACTCTTCTTTGTACCAAATTTGCCTGTCCTGTTACTTCAGTATTATTCACAAACCTGGTGAATGTGAGTTCAATCCCATCATTGAAATAATTTACAGGGACACTGCACAGCGTCTGACCCAGGAGAAACTCCTGGAAGTCTCTAAATCTGATTTTTGTCAGTGGGACTTTGAAACACTCACCCTTTGAGCTTGGTAGTTTAGATAAATTTCTACCCAAATAATTGTCCCTCTGTTTATCAGACAACTTGACAACATGTTTATAGGGATATTGTGGGAGACCAGGTCAAAAACCTTGACAAAATCAAAGCAGATGGCATCCACAGCTCTGTCCTCATTCACTCAGCAAACTGTTTCATTGCAGAAGGCAGTCTGGTTGGTCAAGTATGATTTAATCTTACTTATTCGGTATTAGCTTCTTCCAGTCACCTTCTTATCCTTTGTGCTCCTGAGAGGTCCTTCCCTGAGGACCTCTTTAGTTTTTCTGGGAACTGAAGTAAAGATGATTATCTGCAGTTTCTCTGACCTCTATTTTTTTCTCAGTATTTGTAATTGGGAAAAATATTTGCCCTTTTCTGATTACGTGGCTTCTCCTGGTGACATGGCTTTTCAAAAATGATTGACAGGAATTATTTGGTTATCCTGTCAGCCAGAATTCTCAGCACCCTTGGAGACAGCTTGCCTGGTCCCATGAATCTGTCTATATCTACTTTGTATGGGTGGTCCCTGACTCAACACTTCTCTATCATCAGTAGTTCATCATTTCCCTTATTTCTGCTCCTTGGTTTTAGAGGACTGAGGACTGAGGTGAATGAGGCAACTATTTGGGTTCTTGCTGTAGCATTTGTGACTGACTTGCCAGTTCCAATTGACATTAGCCCTTTATCTTCCTTGTATTTTAACTTTTTACTAGCATTTACAGATTGCTTTCATGTTATTCTTTATATCTCTTATCAGTTTGAGTTGCAACAGAGCTTCTTCTGTCCTCCCTGCACTGTTGCACGCGCACCTGATATTTCAATGTTGTCATTTTAGTCATTTTAGAGACTCTACCTTTTGCCATGTCTCTGTCTTTTCTGTCTCTGAAAATCTGTCCAAACCCATTTTTCCTGAATGACAGACTCCTTAGTGATCTCTGCTATTTTCTGAGGATGCAGAGATCTGCTCTTCTCAAGGGCCTTATTTGGTCCTTGTCTTACTCACCCTCAGGGTCTTAAACTACACAGAGTTGTGATGACCACATTGCCAAAGCTGTTGTTTATATGCAGGTGTCTAAACAAAGCTTTGTTGCTTGTGCACAGCTGTTCTAATAGAGTACCACTCCCACCTAATAAGTATTTGCTAGGATTGGTCTTGGAAATTGGTATCAGTGCATTCCAGAAATCTCTATTGCTCTTATAGCACTGTGTTGCTTTCCAATAAATATCATGTTGAAGTCACCATGAGAACTGGGGACAGCAGGTGTGAGGTAAGACTGTTATGTATTTGTTAAGTGTCCAGGTAGAAAATGCTTCTGTTAACCCAGACCTGTGACTTCAAGGTCCCTCTTTCTGAAGCTGAATATTATGAAATCATATCTTATGCTGTCTACAATTGATACATCAAAACAGTCCTTCTCACTTCTATGTAGCTATCTTGGCTTCCTGAAGGAGTGAGGAGATAGAAAAGATGAAAAACCAAGACTAATATTTGAGCAACAAGAGACACAGAATAATCTTGATGATCAGTAGTTTTCTACTTTTCTCACCTCCATTTGTCCACCTCCTTTTCCTGTGCACATGTAGCAGACCACACACACCCTGAGCACACACACAGATGCCGCACGGTCACCCTCTAACATACTGCAACAACAAGGGAGCACAGGAGAAGTTTCACTGCCCTGGATTTCCAGCAGCACAGCTCTGTTTATTCTAGCATTGAAGGTACCTGTGTATCAAAAAGTCTGTACTTTATTCATAGCACTCATCTGCATGGCAGTGGCAGAGATTTCTTTATAATAACTCAGCATGTGTAGGTAATTTCTTTTGCTTTATGTTTGTGTTAAGTGCTATTAGTATTTTTAAATACTACATGCTCGTTTTGCTTGTCCTAAAATATGTAAATTTTAGAGATTACTTTTCCTGCTTTACATAAAATTGTGATGCTTTAAAAATTATTTCAGTGGTATTCTAAAAACAAATGTTTAAGTGTTTCTTTATTCTGTGAGGAAGCCAATGTCTTATGTCTTTCTGAATGCAGCAATAATTTTTGGAAAGAGCTAGGTGTCATGTAGGTAGTCAATTTGAATGTTTGTCTACACAACCTTTTAAACCAGTCTTGTTATGTCTGTCTTTTTTCACTTTGGAACAGGCTGACAATCATAAAATATATCTGCACAGGTGAGAAATTATCCACAGAAAGCAAGCTGATAGCACTGAATATGTCTCACTTGTGACCTAAATCTAGTTGTAACTCGCCTCCAGCTTGAAAAGCTTAAGCATTAACCCACTGTGCCATGCAGCCATTCTCTACCTCTGGCAAGCAAATGAATGATTCAGTGGTTTTCATGGCTTCAGTTCAACATTCTATCTCTGCAGCCGGAGACACTGTTTTAAAATATTGCAAGTGGAACATGCTCACAAAAGCTATTAATGCATTTAATGTCATTTATGCAATGTATTTGCAGTATTTTCTCAACAATGGCTTTTCCCCTGTAATCTCTTAATTTTCAATAACCAATTCTTCTGATACTGCAGTATTAGTAAAATGTTCTGTAGGAACTAAGAGGTGACTTTACTGTATTCAGTATGATTTTGACCTCCACAGAGAAAATACATAGGGACTCTTCAAGGACTAACTACCTATGAATAAATCATTTCCCATAACAAAATGAGGAGAGAAAATATAATTCTGATATTAATCTGTTCCATATGACTCTGATTTAGTCTTTTCTGTATGTGATACTATGGAAATACTGGGATCCTTTGTTAGCTCTGCAGCACAGAAAATAATTTAGATACTCTACCCATCCAACCAGACACACCAGTATAAACAGAAATATTCTTGTTACTTCAAGTCAAACACATGGCATGAAAAAGAACATCTGGTGTTGAAAAGAAAGAGCATTTCAAGCCTACTTTATAGGTAATAGTCAGTGCTTTCCTAAAGTCAGTGCAATTTCTGTTCATAAGGCTCATAGACCTGGGATTCTTCCCTGCTGTGTTATCCTGTGCCTGCTCATTGCTCACTTCAAAAGGAAGCAAAGAATGTGAAGTACTTATGCTGAATGTTATTTAAAAGTAGCCGACACTGCACGAGGCCATGAAGTTTACTTCTTTCATTTAGTTCAAATTCAATTATGCAGATATAAAGAAAGTGCTTAAGGCTGTTACCTGTTTTACTTTCATTGATTTTCAAATGAGAGAGGGGGTCTAAATTCATTAGAAGCTTATGGAACTCTTGTTTGTAATCTTCTGTGATTATATAGCCCAGAAAATTGGGGCACATTTTATTCCCATAAAAAAATGGTTGTGCAGCACATCTGTTGAAGATTTTCTCCTATAAAAAACAAAGGAGTGAATGTGTCAAAATTCCACATTAATTCCCAAAAGAATATAAAGTTCCCCCTAGGGAGAAAATTCTACTGTTCATTTCTAAGTTATATAAAATGCATCTATTTTTGCTGGCCACATGCCTCATTCTGTGTTTGTACCACTTTGGATTTAAGATTATTATCCCACTTTTTTGTCTTTCAGATCAATGAATAGAGGCCAATGTTTTTCTTGGTGTCAACCATTATAGGTTTACAAAACCACCCCTAAAAATTTGTTTTTATAGATTCTCAATGTCATAAATCCACCATGTCAGCCTGAGCTTCAAGGTATAACCTAATTTGGGGAAAATTAACATTGCTTTCAAAATGACTATTAGCCTGCTTAAATGCCAAGAATAGATCAACATCTCTAGTAAAAGTACAGATACTTAGGAAATTATTTTTAGAAGTATCCCAAACTATTGGATAGCTCCTTCAGTGTCACATGATGCATAATATATTGGTCCTAACTCATCCTAAAATTCTACTTGGTTCTGAGAGATGCCAATAGTCTGATAGGCACCACCCATATTACTACAGCCTTTCACTCTTTGCTAGGAGTACTCTTTGCTTCAGACAAGATGAGAAGATTGGTACCCCACAGTACTTATATTCTGATTAGTAAGAAAAGGAATAGAAATATTTAATGGTTTTTCTATTATTTTTCTAGCCAATTAACCTTAGAAATTGAGTCCTTTTTTTCCTGTAGAATAGCTGTATTTCGATATTTTTGTAATACACTGGTTGTTTCCTATAATTCTCCAATGAATAAATTGTTACAAATGCTGTTGTCAGGCCATTCACATTTTCTCAGTATGCAGCAGGTTTTACATACACAGAATGTTTAATTAATTTTCTGATTAATGGGCTTCTTTTATTATGCTACTGCCATTTGGCAGCTGTTTTGACAAAACTGCCTTCCTCATTACAGAATTTCTACTTGTGAAAGGAAGTCAACCATAGCAAATGGGCTTATTGAATTATCCAGCTCACCAATTATATAGTATAAAATTATTCATCCTGATATAATTTGATCAGGAAAAATCATTTATCTTTAGTAACTGTGTTAAATTAGATATTATTCTGCTGGATAGGTGCAATTTTGCAAGTGTCTGTACTTAGGAAACTTTTTTTTAATTTACTTGAACACTAAGTTATTGCCTATTTTCTGATTTCACTTTGTTACCAAAAAGGTTAGTTTCTGACTAATCGCTCCATTGAGCCCAATTCATTCAAAGATTAAAAAGCGACACTTAGCCATTTTAGAGAGAAATGCCAGATTGATAAATATCATTGGCAATGCAATTTTGAAAGATCTGATACCAATGAACTTCTATCTGTTAATAAATCAATTAATTCAAAATCAGTCTTGATATTTCAACATTATTTACTTGTGTGCTTTGCATGGATTTTGGCGCTATTCCAGCAACTCTGCAATCTACATTGGCAACCCAATTTTTACTCCAATTTTATTCAATCTAACACATTCAAAATTAACCTCACTTTCTATACATTTGCATCTTGTCATTAACCTGCATAACCTCTCTTATAAATAATCAATGCTTGATGCATGTGAAAGAAAAGGGCGTAATGTTTCAAAAAATCCCAAAGGTTTTACAGAATACTGTGGACCAAAGTGAACAGCTGGGTAAAAATAAATATTTATTATTGCTTAACTTGAAAAGCATCATAATTTGTTTTATGTTCCACAATCACCTTTTTTAATGTAAAACAACCCAGAAATTCTTGCTGAACAGGAGAAGTATTGTCTATTTGGGGGGCACTCATGACTGTAAGTCAGCTGAAGGATTCTCCAGATATTTCACAAGAATCTGCAAATTTCTCAAAGCATCAATGAGCTCTTTATATCCTCTGTACAGCTGGATAAACAATGGCATAATGACTCTAGCTGTGTGCATGGACATAGGACTGATGTGTCTTCTTTAGGTCTGATTACGGTTTTACGGCGCTTTTGGTTTTTTTCTTCTGTGACTTCACAACCTGCACTGCTTTTTGGTTCTTCTCTGCTTTCATCTAAATGCACTGTCTGCCTCTCCACCAGGATTTATCATGCTATGTGTAAGGACAAGTACTCTGTTATTTCTCAGACCTTACTGATCATTCTCAACATCTCATTCAACAGAAATTGTCAACAAAAAGAAGAGTTACAATTACCCCATACCACACCATGAAGTCATTTTACCTGGAGGATAACCCTATGTCCATTTACCCTTGGCTTCATTCCTGTTAGTGTCTGATTAATCAAAAGCACGTCAACAAGTGCTGGACATACCTAGGATGGTGGTGCTAGGGTTCTACAGTGGTTATTTTGTGTGTCTGGACTTTAGTTCAGCTGGTGCCAGCATCAGCTGTGTCTTAGATATCCTTAATACACGTAAGTATAGCTGAGTTGTTGGAGCCTACTGGCAATGAGAGAATTATCATTCTTGATAGCCTGTACTTGTTTCAGGATCAGATTTTCTCTGTATAAGGGTGATCAATAATTTATGTTAATTGAAAGATACTCCTGCCTTCATGCTGTTGCCTGACACAGGTGACAGGTGGCTGTTTCTGCACTCTGGTTCCAGTCCTGTGGATCACTCCCTTTTCAAAGCTGTCTGGATTACAGATCTGATGAAAAGTAGGTCAGAATATCCACCATGGCTTTCATTAAGGGTAATTTAGGCTTGCAACGTTTTTCACTGTCTATTCTTCCTCCCACTGCTATCCACAATGTTTTGTTGTTTGGGTTTTTCATTATTTGCTGTTTGTTTTGTTGATTTCCTGTTTTGTTTTTTCTTTTTCCCACTGACTAGATGCAGGTACAGATTATGCTCAGTTTTACCAGAGACACCTTTGGGTTTCATATCCTCACTGTGTTGCCCTGAAGGGCTGAAATTTATTAAGATTGATGAGAGTACTGCATTAATCCATGGCCCTGGATACCCTGGTAAACAGTTTATACAAGTTATCATTATCAGCGCTGGCCATTGCTATTCTCAGAACTTGAAATTTTCTTGCAGGACAAACTGTCACAATGATGTTTCTGGGGATATCAGTGTTTATATTGCTGTCAGTGGCTTTGTAAACTTTGCTGTGGTTGATACAGCCTTTCGGTCCACATTTTCTTGCTGCATCCTCATCCACTGTGTTCTCAGAGAAGCAAAAGTTCCTTAGTGTTGCAAGAAAATAACTAAATAGCAAGTTGGAAAATGGAACAGCCATCTGTCTCAACATCTATACAAGAATGAGCTACCACCTGGGTAGCTCAAAGAGGTGAGGGGAAAGACAGGTGAAGAATTTTGTAGGGCCTGAAAAAACACTGCTGCAGTAGTACAGAAAACAGCAAAACTTTTAGGTAGTTGTTATTATTAAGCCATTTATTATCTACATGTGGCATATTATATATAAAGTTTAACTTATTTATAAGAAAGTTTCTATTGTAGGCAAGTCTTACTAACTGGAATATGAAAAACTAATTGCACCTTGATAGAGTTAGTCCTTTCTCCCTCACCTATTTTTTGTTTTCTGCTCTGTTTGTCTGTGTATACTTACTTGGATCTAGACCCAGTATATAAAAGTCAAAGGGCAACAAAACAGAAGAGCAGTGCCTAGTGAAAACACATTGACAATGAAGAAGTGAGTATCTGTGGCCAACAGCTCTGGATTGTAACAAACAGCCACTATCAGATGTTGCTTTGCTGCCTTGAATCAGGTGACTGTGAGTTCAGTGACTGAGCCTGAGAAAACACATGGGCGCCTTCAGCGTCTCCCATAACTGACATTACATTTGGCATTTCTATATGTTTCCTGAAGGCTATTTGCTCTTTTTGCCTTGAATAGGGTTTTTAAAATTTTATTTATCAGAATTTGTTAGTCCGGATCCTTGACAATGGCATAAGCGCTGGGCTAAAAGTCAGTGAGTAGCTACAGAGAGCCCTAGACTTACACTGCTGGGGTGGCCTCTGTCTCACTTTGCCACTTCAAAGAACTTCAGGTTTTGAAGTGTCTGGATCATGATTTCATTCTTTCTTTATTCATGTACCCTTTTCTCCTCAGCCTCAGCGGGGAAGCTTCTACTTCTTGCAGCCATCACATGGCACATGCAGGACAACCAGGAGATCAGGCCCAGCCAGCATGGGTTGAGGAAAGGCAGGTCCTGCTTGGCCAATCTGATCTCCTTTTATAACAGGGTGATCTGCTCTCTAGGGAAGGAAATGACTGTAGACGTTGTCTACTGGGATGTTAATAAAGCCTCTAACACTGTTTCCCACAACATTCTCCTAGAGGAGCTGACTGCTCATAGCTTGGGTGGGTATACCCTTTCCTGGGAAATAAACCTGGGCTGGCTGGCCTGGCCCAGAGAGTGGTGGTGAATGGTGCTACATCCATCTGGCAACCAGTCGCTTGTGGCATTTCCCAGGGTCCAGAGCTGGGGCTGGTCCTATCTGATATAATTGTTGACGACCTGCCTAAGGGGATTGAGAGCTCCCTCAGTCAGTTTGCAGAGGACGCCAAGATGGGCAGCAGTGTTGATCTGATGGAGGTCAGGAAGAATCTGCAGTGGGATCTGCAGAAAGTGGATCAATGGGCCAGGGTCACTGGTGTGAGATTTGACAAGTCTGAGTGCTGGGTCCTGCAATTGGGTCAGAACTGCATGCAGTGCTACAGGCTGGGAGCAGAGTGGCTGGAGAGCTGCCAGGTGCACAAGAACCCAGGAGTGCTGGTCAGCAGCAGGCTGAACAAGAGCGAACGCGTGCCCAGGTGGCCAAGAAGGCCAGTGGCATCATGCCCTGAATCAGCAATAGTGTGGCCAGAAGGACCAGGGCAGTAGTTCCCCCTACTGTACTCAGCACTGGTGAGGCCACAGTTTGAATCCAATGTCCAGTTTTGGGCCATTCGCTACAAGACATTGAAGTGCTGGAAGTTGTCCAGAGACAGGCAGTAAAGTTGGTGAGGGGTCTGGAGCATAGGCTAATGAGGAGCAGCTGAGGGAGATGGGGCTTTTTAGTCTGGGAAAAAGGAGAAGACACCTTCTGCTTTGTGCACTACAGACAGCTGAAAACAGGCCACAGTGAGGTGGGGGTCAGCTCCCAGTAAACAACTGACAAGATGAGAGGAAATGGCCTTAAGTTGCTCCAGGGGGGATTTTGATTGAAAAATTTCTTCACTGAAAGAGTAGTCAAACACTGGAAAAGGCTGCTCAAGGAAGTGGTTGAGTCACCAGACCTGGAAGTATTTAAAAAACTTGTAGATGTGGCACTTTGGGACAAGGTTTAATGGCAGACTTGAAAGTGCTTGATAATGATCTTAGAGGTTTTTTAGAACTGTAATGATTCTATGACTCTATCAGTGGGCTTCAGCCCACTGGACAGGTAATTTTGGATTTCTACCTAATTTTTATCTGAAAATCAAACTATGAGCAGCATTTTTTAATGTGCATAAATAGATTTGAGGAGTTTTTCCCAGGTGTATTGGCTCATCTCATGTGCAGTGAGGAAGCTGTTTCCACATGAAGCTCTGGGAACATTTCTCTTCATCTCTCACTCTCAGCAAACACAACAAATTTCTTCATAAGTGATTCCTATGCTACACCTAGCATTCTTGACTGTGACTGTAGGAAAACACTATATATTACAAGCTTGGGGTATAAACCGTGGTGGTCTTTGTTCAGTATTGCCTTCATACTGTGAAGAGAGCAGTGAGAAGAATAAGAAAGCCTGGTGTAGCTATACTTCTGAGAAGGTACACCTGGCAGCCATACAGAGGTGAGCAGCAGCCTTTGTGGGTTCACATCTTTACAGCATCAAAATGTAAAGCTCTGTAAATCAGAAGAAAAGTGGTATCTACAAAAATTCTATCCCTTGTTATATACCCCAGGCTTGACCTCTCTGAATTCACTCCATCATAACTTCCATGATTCCATCTGAGATGGCTCAGATGAGTCCTGCTGGATAAGAGAGAAGGAGCAGGTCTGTTGTCACCATATAGAGCTGTTTGAAGAGACCCTCCGTGATCTGGCTGCTGCTGCTGCTGTCTGGTACAATATATGACTTTAAGTGGTGCACATGTTTTCAGTCTTCAAGAGCAACAGTTCCAGGTCAAGCTGTACATAACTGCATTGTGTCCACCCACACAAAGAGTTTAAGTGGTGATTGAAACAATATCTCATCTCATTTCTATTTACCAGGTTAAAGGAAGTTTCTCTCTGGAGCCGTCTCTCATCTATTTGCAGCAGGAAATAAATTTCTTTTAAAAATGAATCAAAAAGACTCTCAGGGCTGCCAGCACAGGTCAGTGTAAAATGATTCAATAATACTTAGTTATTGCAAAGTTTTTTTCTGAGCACTTTATCTGAAAAATGCTGAAAACCCCTCAAAAATAATTCACCTTCTATAGCTGTACAGACCTACTTAACAGAGTGAAACTTTAAAAAACTTTCCTCTTTTTTGCCTTCACCAAATATTTCAGTTACATGTTTCAAAATACATTTTTATGACAACTGAGATTTTAAAGTAATCATTTAAATGACCATTCTCACTACAAACTCTTGGATATAAGTAAACAAAGCAAGGAGATGAGATAGCCATGAATTTTATTAAATCAGTTAGAATTTCAAATTTCAGATGATGTTAAACTGCCTGCTCCCATAGAATACCGGAGAGGAGGAAAGTACTTGAACATTGTAGGTTTTTTTCCTGTAGGCTTTTTCCCTGCTGCACAGAATTTTAGCAATTTGGCCCAATTCAGCCCTAGCTGTACTAAAGATAATTTTTTCCTTTTTTTTTTTGGTTATTCCTTAATGTAGCTATGACACTGTAAAGTAAATGAGGAAAATGATGACTATATGCCTTTATTACTTGAGAGAAGCATGTCTTTTCTCCTAAAAAACATAGACTTTCCTATACTTTCTATTAACTTGTAGAAGTTGATAGAATTTGGGGTTTTTTTCTGGTATTGAAATCTTATATATATGTAAAGGTTTATGTGGTTAAAGACCAGTTTCGCAACACGTCTGTACCTCAAGTCTAACTATTAGAAAGCTTAATCACATTAGGAAAAAGAGAAACAAATGGGATGAAAACTCAAAAACTTTACCACTTTGTACTAATTGTCTGTTGTTTTACACAAAAGAAATTGAAGTACCAGATAAATATTTTTATAATTTTTATAAAATATTTGATTTTGCTGTGATGCAAAAATAATGACAGAAGTTAGACCCTTTACCAGTCCACAACTTACGGATATGGTTTTTTTTTAGTTTCTTTCTATTAGTGTAGTGGTTTGTCATTACAACTGTGCAAGAAATTTTCCATCTATAACAGAACTTCTTCTCTTTAAGTACTTGAGGGATATTAGTCAACTCAACTGGCAAAGTTCAGAGCGACAGCAAAATTCCAGAAAAAACAAAGGTGTTCCTAAGCAATTGACAACTAACTGTAGTGCACATGTATTTATCCTATATCTCTGTCACATATTTATGTTGTATCAGAAGGACAGCCCCATGAAAATGGCCACTTATACATTTATCACGGTTTGTGCTCCTTAGTATAGGACCCTACAAGTGCTCAGCAAGGAGAAAAACAAACAACTGACTAACAAAAGAGCTCAGCAAAGCTGCTCAAAATCAGAAATGAGACAAAAAATTATAAATCTGTGTAAGCCTATTTCTTCTACTGTGTATCTTGCAACAGGTGCCAAAGGCTACCTGTTCCTCCTCTGACAGCGTTAACTGTTGGGTCTCTTCTTGTGTGGGGCAGCTTGCTCAGTGTATTTGGACCAGCTTACTCAGTGTGAAGTGCCTGTTCTGTTTAGACCCAGATGGTCAGAAAATGGAGATGGTCACTTGGAGACTGTGTCTTTCTTCAGGGCTGATCTGTGCAAGTAAAGCCACATCAGGAGGTGTCAGCAAGACAAGAGTGCCTACAAAATTGATTGAGTGATCTACAACTTTTTATTGTTAAAAATACAGCTAATGAAAGTCCATGTAATTATCTTCCACTTTACAATCTTCCCCACAATCATGTCATGTTTCAAAATCACCCCTAATGCTCTGTAGTATTTAAAAACCCAAACAAAACCTGATTCAACTGTTATGGAGAGACACATAAGAAGAGGACAGTAGAAATTTCAGGTGATTGAATAGCAAGGAATTTGCCAGTTGAAGTTTCTTAAATGTTTACAGAAAGAAAAACAACAAAATGTTCCTCTCCCACATGTGTCTTCAACTGACTAAAGCAGATTAAACTATACCTTGCTACATCATGATGTAAATTTGCTAATACTACTTAATTTCTGCAAGTAAAGCTGTCAGAAAAATATCAAGTCACTAATAACGCACTTCATTATTTACTGTTGAAGAAAGAAAAGGTTGGAAGTATCATCAACAGAATTAATTTTGTGAGCATCAGCCACTTAGTCAATTTTTAAATTATAATTTTTAATTTTCCCCATTCATCTCTGAAGAAAAATGGACAATGCCCAGCTTCAAAAGCCCAGCTACTGCTGTGCTGAATTTGTTTCTTCACATCTGTGTTTTCTTAGCATGGCCTTCAAGAAGCTCAAGGCTGTATTTCAGAGGAATTAAATTTATCTGGATATTCTGTAGTACCAGATTCTTGTAAGGAACTCTACATACAGTCCCAGAGAAGCAGATTTTTTTTCAAATATCCAGGTAGAATGCTGGAATTTGAGTTGAAACTAACAAAACAAAAAACAAACCCACCCCCCCCCCAAAAAAAAACTTTACTTGTTTAAAAGGATTATATAATTTTATATATATATTTTTAGCTTATATCCCATGCCATATATAGTTTTGCTTTGCAATAAAACTATAGGAGAAAAGGAGATATTTAGAGCAATGGCATTTGTCTTCCCAAGAAGCTACTGTACCCAATGGAGCCCTGCTGTCCTGGAAAAGTAATGCCTATCCGTGGGAAGTAATGACTTAATCCCTTGTTTTGCTATGCTTCTGTGTGTGGCTTTTGCCTTCCTTATTAAACCATTTTTATCTCAATCCATGAGTTTTCCAGCTCTCGCGCTTCTGATTCTCTCCTCCATCCTACTGAAGGAAGCTGAGTAAGAGTGTGGGGCTGAGCTCTGCGCAGAAGTCAACCCAGCACAGATGAAAACCCTTCCATAGTATGTTTTAGATGCAGAATGTACTTGGCTAGAAGTTCATCATCTCAGATAGAGAGATAGAAGGAAAAGGTGAATTGGAGTGGATTGTATGGGCTGCAAAAGAAGGAGTGAGATTGAGACGTGGTCTTCCCAGACAGAATAACTATTCCATGGTGGAAAGTAGGATTTTTCTTTATTATTATTTTCCCTCCTCTATCATTAGACAGGAAGGGAGCTCCACACTAAAGGCAAGACATTAATTTTTCTTCTTCTTCAGTGAGAGTGATGTGGTGCCTATACACTTGTGATGGCACTGATTCCTCTGTGTCTTTAAATTCTGTACATCAGAGGGCTTTGACTGCACAATGCTAGCTTCTCATTAGAACAGGAATTGAAACAAGGAGCTTTCAGGAATTAAAAAAAAGGAAAAAAAAAAAAGAGGGAATGAGAAGAAAGAATAGAAACAAAGTAGTTGTAAGCATATGTCTCCTTTCCCTGCTAGGTATTTGAATAATGAGATTCAGAAAACTCCACACAATATCTGTTATTCTCATTGTTCTTCCAGCCTGTCTCCACACAATATGTTATTCTTGTTTTTCCTTTTAACCTCTCTTCCCTGCTTGATATTCTCACCAGCCCTTGTGAAATGTTATATTTTCTCTCATTGCTGAAGTCCACCTTATCTGCAGCGCAGCACGAAGGGCAAGGAAAATAGGGCCTTGTTAACAAACCACATCCTTCAAAGGGACTTATGTTCAAATATATTAACTGTGAATATGTGACCCAAACGCCTTTTATGAACTCTTAAAGAGAATAATGACAGTATTCAGTAAAAAAAAAAAAAAAAAAAAAGAAAGTGCACATTTCCTAGTTTTCCTGGTCAGAAAAAAATGGGACAATTTCTCGAAAAAATTATTGCACAGTAAGTTTGGAAAGATTACAGGAAAAAAACAAGACATTTGGGAGGGACGTCTTGTTTGTCTATTTCAGTTTTGCAGACGAGTCAGAATTTCTGGTTTTATTTCTTTAAAGTAAACAAAAACTAATAGGGTTAGTTCAGACTCACATCTAGCACATTTTTTTTCTAAGCTTGATAAAGATTTGTATAGAAAGAGAAAGTTAAGGTAGGAACAAATTAAATAGCTGATCAAAGTTTCAATAGCAAAAACCAGACATATTGTCCTCTTAAGAAAATTATATTGGAGAATAATTGACTCCTAAGATAAACCAGGGGACTCCAAAATGTTGGCTTTACTTATTACCAAAGTTATTGCCATGAAATTGTAGAAGTTAAGTCTCAGGACCTAAGCTATAGCATAGTTTTATCTATTTAGCATAATTTTATCTGTTTTGGTTAGTCACATCTGGAGTGCTGCGTCCAGTTCTGGGTTTCTCAGTCCAAGAGAGACAGCAAAGTCCTGGAGTGAGTACAGTGAAGGGCAACAAAGATGATTAAGGGCCTGGAGCACTTCTCTTATGAAAAAATGTTGAGAGACTTGGGCCTGTTCAGACTTGAGAAGAGAAAACTGAGAGGGGACCTCGTCAATGTCTATCAGTATCTGAAGGGAGGGTGTTTAGAAGATTAATCCAGGCTCTTCTTGGTAGTACCAAGCAATAGAAAAAGAAGCAATGGACAGAAAGAGATACACAGAAAGTTTCACCTGGACGTTGGGAAGAACTTCTTTACTCCATGGATGACCATGCACTGGAAGAGATAGCTCAGAGATGTGGATTCTCCCATCACTGGAGATATTCAAGAACCATCTGGAATCAATCCTGTGCAAGGTGCTCTAGGATGACCCTGCTTAAGAAGGGTGCTTGGACCAGAAAAGCTCCTCTGGTGATTCCTCTCAACCTTAACCATTCTGTAATTCTCTGGTCTTGATAAGGCTGTAAAAGATGGGACCCTAGTTTCGTACAGATATAAACTGGATGGAAGAAGTGACAAATATATCACCTTGTTTTCCATAAGTAATATTTTTTTAAAAATATGAATAAGTATGAAATTTAAAACTTCGCTTATCTTGGTGTTTTTCGTCTTTCTCTAACTTTGAGAAGATGTATCTATATCCTCTTTCACAGGGTTGTAGAGCCTGAAATAAGTGAGAAGTTGAAGTAATATATTAAATTTCTACTCAGTCTGTGATGATGTCTTTTAATTATCTTTATATATTGCCACTGTATTGTCTCAGTAATAATTTTATTCTGGATGATAGTGTTTAGAAATGGCTGATTTCCCCTCTCTGCACCCAATAAATCAGTAAGTTTCTGTAAATTTTACTTTAAGATGATAAATTAATGCCAATTTGAGGGTGGGTTGAGGTATTTTTTTAGGTGGTAATGGTTTGGGTTTGGGGGATCAGATTTGTGTGTGTGTGTTTTGGTTTTGAGCATTAGCCACAAAAATACCAATTTTTTTTTCTCTTTCCATGTCAACTTTGATAGCCAAAAGAAACATCCATTGCTTAATATTTTCTTCCTCTTTTTCTTTGTATAAGGTTTGACCCTCTAGAGAACACCACAGAAATTATTCTGTTGAACAAGTATGTCCTTAATGTATCAATGTGGTAGGCTAATGTTTTAAAATAAAAGTAGACAAAACTCATACTAGCTCAAAAGGGATCTTTTTTTTCCACCTCAAGGCAGATTCTTTTTTCTTTTATCCATGTTGACAATTCATGTTTTCTTAATGATCTCCTTTGACTTAACCATTAAACCCTTACTGACAAAGCAATTTTGCAGCTCAAGATTTCTAGGAGGAATTTAATATACTGTAAGGATTTTCTTTACTCTGTCTACATCTAAAAAGACTTTCTTTTGCTATTGTAAGATCCATACTGGATATGGTTGATAAAATCACCATTAACATTGACAAGAATGTGTATCAAAGTACATTTACATGTCAGTATGCAGTAGACTTTAAATTTATGTCAATAAATGTGTTGTGAGTTTTGACTTTCTTAGAGATAGGCAGGAAGCCCAGGTGTAACATCCCTTCTAGAAATATAGAGGGTAATACCCTTTTGGTTTAAACAGAGAAGTCCCACTTTGCACTAAAATCAGATAATTTCATCTGTCACTACTGCTGATCTGAGAGAGACATATCCTCCATATTGGAGATATCAGCAGTTTAAAAGTCTTCTAGGCTGCATTGGTGTAAAAACTTTTGTGTGGAATCCTTGTGATTACTTTCTAGGAAATTCTAAATTAAACTCACCTACAGAAGCTAAATAACATCTCCAACAACCCAGTTTGTTTTATTTTGTTCTCACTGAATTTTGCATACTAAAGATTAGGTGAATTTTGTGCATATAAGGAAGAAAAGTAACTTGCATTTTAAAATCAAAATTTTAATTTCCTCTTTTTCTGCTTTTCTTTTTTTTCCCCTCAAAAGCTTGATTAACTGTCTATGGTTCTGTCTTCATTAGGCATATAATCCTGTTCCCTTAAAATTAGCAAAAAACAAAACACAAAGTATTAGTGCTTAATGCCAAGATCCTGTTTGGTTATTGATGATATCCTGAAGAGTTTATTGGATGCTTTACTTTCTGGTGGAAAAGAGAATGTTTGCTAGAGTTTTATAGAAGGCTCATAGCATTTTCGTTGTTTTATGGAAATGTCTTTGGTTTTTTAACAAGTGTGTTACAGGGAGCTCTACATGAACTTTTAGAGCAATAAGAACAGGTTCTGCCAAAACAGGCTAAGGAAGGAGATATGATGGAAACAAACATTTTGTTAAACAAAGGAAAAAAACTGATTTGGTCATATCATATTTTATTGTAGTGTTTTCAAAGCTGCTCTTATTTCTATGGTTCAAACAGAGGAACCACATTTTTCATGTTTTTAGTCCCAACATTTTTGCCATAGATTTGGGGGGGTAGTGGTACATTTGTTTCCTGAAGCAGTAATGTGTACTGCATTCTCAAGTCCAAAGCTGCTATATTGCTGGTTTAGATGTATTATGTTAAGCACTGTAGTAGTAGAGGGTAGTAATGATAAGAAAAGCAATACCATGAAAACAGTGGAAATTATGATTTGGACTGAAAACAAAATATTTTGCTATAGAGCACTATTAAATGGCATGTTCATTTGTTTGTCAATTCCAGTGAACTATCTTGCAATAGTAAATGTATTTTTCTTGTTAAAACTAATGTGATATTATATGCCCAGTTGAATGGATTCATGACTTTAAATAGATGGTAATGTAATGTAAAATTTTCCAATTTGCCAACCACTTATTAAATGTATTTACAATTACCCAGTAAATTCTATGAAATATACTAAAACTGAGTGATAAATATTTCCTTTTTTATGATACCTTGACTTTAGTGACATCAGATTAATAAGGTACAAGAAAACTGCAGATGTCTTTAAAAACTCACACTCCTATTCTGAATACATATAACTCTACTCTCCAGAATTATAATTCATTTTGATTACACTGGAGTTAAATGGTTCATCTGTTCTAAATCTTCAGTAAATGTATATAGCTTTTTTACAGAATGTAGCCAAAGGGGAAATAAATCAGTGTCAGAAATCCCAAATGTTTAATTCCTTACTAATCTCATGGTATATCTCTTCTGGATGGGGAAAGAAGAAAAAAGAAAAAGAATAATTCTTTCAGATTTTATCTTTTAGGTTGTAAAATAAAAACTGCCTTGTCCAAAGTTCAAATTATATCTGATAACTTTGAGCACAACCTAAATGCTGTCAAATAGAGAAGAAAACAATATTCCTATCTTCCCATAGGAAGTAGTAAAAATGACTTGCTGACTAGAGGCTATTTCTATACCTAAAGTTAAACACACATCAAATAGTAAATCAGAAGTATGACATGCTTGCACACCTATCTCCCTGCATATAGATATATAAGTGCATTAAATGTGTATTTGCACTGCTGAAATATTCATATATCTAGTGAAAATTTTACATTTCTGATATCCAAAGCAAAGACTCTGTTTTTATGTCTGTTTGCTTGCTTGTTTTTGATGGATGCTTAGTACTCTCAGAGGTCTGTGAGCTCTTTCAAAGTGTACCCACTGGAGAACCAGATTCCTGTTTGACTTTACAAGGAGCATTCGGTACAATGACTTATGACGATCACATGCACTTTTAGCCACAAAGTCACTGCAACTGGGCAAAGCTATCAATCACTTGTGGTACAACGAAGCATGACAGGTCTCCCAGAGAACAACTTATGCTTCAGCAGGGCACTTGTCTTGGAGTGTGTTTCCTTCTAAGGATGTGACTTGTTAGTTGGAAGGAACATAAAATCAGGGCATGAGGTCAAGCAATTTCAATTAATTGAAAATATTTATTATTTTTTATTATTAGAAGGCTACTACGTATATTAAATTGCATGTATATCTTTGAGTTAGAACTTACCTAGGCAGAGGGTTGTGTAATCACACTACCTTATTTGCTGTCATTAAGGTCCCCAAAACAAGTATTTAGTAAGAATTTTTCTCTCTGGGAAGATTATTTTAAAGCTCCTTTCCTCAGTGATATTTGTACTTCATCAAGTGTACCTAAGTCCAGCTTATTAAATGCTTGCTGTTTATTTTATCAGTTCTTACGATAATATTTATTTGAATTAGGTGTGATAATTAAAATGTTATGGAAACTTTTTGGAGCTCCTTGGTGAACAAATTAGTAATATCTTGTCAGCAGTTGTCTTTTTCTCTGTGTGTGTCTGTGTGTGTGGCTGTTTGGGTTTTTAAGGGAATGTTGGTCTGTTTTTTTTTTAAAGAGGCTTTTAATTAAATAAGCAAAGTACAGAGGTATAAGAAAGGAATATTAAATAAAATTTCTGAAGTGATCTCAATGGAACATTTAATGAGTTTATTTTTTGCTTTTGGTAGATAGTGGTAAGTAAACCAAGAAATGAGAAAAATACTGTGGCAAACAACTCCACAAATCAATATGTACTGTTCATAAAACCTCAGGAAATAGAAATCAAATATTACCTTTTGCAGATTAATATGGACAGTTATTAATGCACCTACTCATTTGCAAAATAGCTCATACTATATGTTATAAGGTTATCTGATAAAAATAGAGCACATATGGAATGCTGCTGTGATTGATTCTTATGAGAACTTTATTGTTACTGAAGAGTAATTTTTCCAGAGTTTCCACTGACCTTCATGGAAGTCTAGATCTACATAACATAATTTTTTTGTGTGAGCAGGCTTGCTCATTCCTCATATGAGGAGGGTGATTGGATCAGGCATGAAGCTGAGCAGGAATGCAGAGAGAGGAACATCCAGTGTAAGGGCATGGGGTAAAACATGGCTTTACCCAGGATGTACACCGCTCAGCAAGTCAGGAGTTGAAGGCTAAGAAAGATATTAGTTTTATTATAGCCTCAACTTGCATGTCACTGGCTTAACTATTAAACCTGAAGCTCATGAATAGAAAAACTTCTTAAAATATGAAATTTGTGCAAAAGCAATCTTCAAGAATTTTATGGTGGTTTGGAAGAGTGTTCTTGATGAAGGTTTATGAGAGAAGGCAGGTTTGATCTCCTGTAAATTGACATACTTCTTTGCAAAGAGTAATATTTAGCAAAAAAACCCAATCCTGTTTCTAAATTTTAAATTTAAGGCATTGTGACAAATTCTAAAACTCCTTCAGTCTTGGAAAGAAGCAGATTTTGATATAGCAGTATGGTATTTTATATTTTGCTTAGAAAGATTTTTTTAACAGTATTTTTTTTCCTATTTTCAGTATTTCTTCCTAAGAAATCCTGATGTGAATTCGGAGCAATATTTCACCCTATAGCCACACCCACTCCTCTCATTTTACTGAAGGCAAATAGAAACATTTGGAAAAGAATTGACTTTGACAGCTCAGCGATCTGTCTGTTTACCTAGAGGATGAGTTTATTTCTTCCTTCATGTCAGAATGTGACAAAATATTTTTACCACCTCAGAATTTAGTCATGCTTCTCAATGCCCTGATGCCGTTCTGATTATTATACTACTGCGTTCCACTTTTCCTATGCAAAGTACTCTGAAGGCACACTTTGTTCTTGAATACAGTAGGCATCTAGGGATGAATCACTAACATTTCAGTTAAGAAGTCAGCAGACTTTCATCCTAATCCCTTGAAGTCACTCTTCACTCAAGGCTGGGTAAGGTAAAATGTTTATGAAAGACAGATTAAAAAAAATAATTAAAGGGACTCAAGTTATTAATGTTATGTTTGCCCAATTATCCCATCATAAAAAAAAAACCATATTTTAGGTAGTAGCAATTTTAATTGAATAGTTTAGAAAATATATATTGACAATATAATTTGATTAAAAATAAGGGATAATTTGGTTCCAATAATAGCGCATAAGCAAAAGATAACTGCGGGGTACAGAGTGCAGGGCTCTTGGACCCTTGCCACCTCACGTACGAGCTTGCCAAGGGAAGACTCCCCCCTTATAAGCCAGGTGTCAATGTCACCTCCTCCCATTTTTGATTCATCACATTCTCCCTCCGCCCTCATCACCACCTTTACCGCGCATGCTCCGCCACTCATTTTGGTGGTCGCACAAGTCTTTGGGGGTCGTCACGGATGAAGGCCTCTCCTCTTCCTCTGTGTCCTTTAATTCACCTTTGGGTTACACATGAGCACCAAGCCAGTACAATGTAAGCCAAAACTAACATATCACTACATTTAAACATCAAAGCAATAAATCTCTTATAGCTGTGGCATTTTCCTGGGACCCAACCAGATTTTCCCTTCTTTTTGTTAATTTTTAGTAACTCTTATCTCTTGCTTTTTCCTCCTGTCCTTTAACATCTGCAGGGAAGGGGGGTGGAGCCCCTCCTCCCCCTTTCTTTTTTGGCATTACAACTTTTAACTGTTTTATTATTCCCAAATATTAATTACTGCATCAATATTGATTACTGTTTCAATTTTGTCAGCACGAATCATACCTACTTACCACATTAATCTACTTTCATTAATTTAAAATCATAAATGTATGTTTTATGTTACCTGCCTGATATCCTGACCCACACCAGTCATAGGTTTTGTAATTTTGAGTGCAAATCTACCTTAGGAAGCAGGTATTAGAGGAAAATTTTTTACAGTGGAGCAGATAGCTTTAATAGATAATTTCTTTTTGAAGTCCTCCCTTTCTGAAGTATTATTTTTCCTTTTTTTTTTCCTACATAGGTGATATCAAAAATAGCTAGAATAATTAAAATAGGAAGTATTTCCCTTTGAAAATGTGTCTTTTTTGAACCACATGTTGACATTTTCCAGATAGTAACATATTTCACGAGAGCAGCATATCAGCTGTAGTACATTTTTGTGTAAAAATGTTCCCTTTTGCTGTACATCAGCCTGGGGTGTACTGGTGTCCTTGATTAAAAAGAAAGAAAAATCTGAATGAGCAAAATGTGCACAGTTACTGCTGTCTTTTTACCAGTGTGGTTGTAAATGACCACGTGAGGTGCACAAGGGGGCTTGGGGTGACACTTGTCTTCTTCTTCAGCTGGTGACCTTAACACCATTCAAAGATCTGTTTGCAACTGCAAAAAGAGAAAAGGTTCACTGGAGAAAAGAGATGCCCCTGTTACCATTCTTTTCTTTTCTTCCAGAATGTTCTGGCAAACAAGAGCTCTGTTAAGGGCCATTTTCAAACTGTACCAGACATGGGTTTGCTTACTGAAAAAAGAAATTGGACAAACACAGGCTTCAACTACATAGAAAGAAAGGCAAACTGTAACAGAGAAAGAAGTGAGGCTGAAGGCTTCCAAAATGGGAGGTGGTAGGGTATAATTCCTGAGTTTGGGGTTGCCTGTTAGAGCCCCTATTAAGAAAGGGAAATTTCAACACTCTACATATTTTGTATTTCCTACTGCACAACAGCACTCAGACATATTTAATGTTTGTGGAAATGAATGGGCAGAATTTGCTAAAATAGAGAAGTTGTTCTAGCTTGTGGCAATTTGAGATGTTAATTTCTCTATATACAAATGTGATGCCTCTTAACATTTAGAAAAAATCCCCCAAACAACCCCAAAAAAGTCCATCTGTACTCCATGAGGTACAGATGTTTCTCAAGCAGGTTACATGTACAGCTGCTATTATAGTTATGCCTGAATCTGTTGTTACTGTGACTTCTGTGTAGGTAAATGCAAACAAACTGCTTTTAGAATGTGTTCAGTACCTGTGTACTTACATTAAACAATTTTCTATATGTTCCATTACATATGCTGACCTTAAACATGCAGATGCAATATTTGTCCTTTTTCACTGTTTGAAAACTCACATGGTCAAAGCCTTTACTCCTTTAGGAAATCTTGCCTCTTAATATTTTTGGCTGCATTCAGGGAGAAAAATGAAAGGTGGACTGTACCAAATCTTGCTTCCAATTGATTCACTTTCACTTGATTGTCTTTCCAAGGAATTATTTGGCTTTGTTTTTTTTTCCCCCTCTTTCCAAATGTGAATGTACACATATGAATGGGGTTCTGCTCTCTCAGTAATCTACTGATAAAAAAATAAAACTATGGAGAGAGATGAACAACCGGAAGACAACTTTTCGACACAATAATTTAATTTCTTCAGTGAGTTCTAGTAGGTAGAACTTGTGGTGTGACAACCAGCTTG
Organism: Camarhynchus parvulus; assembly: GCF_901933205.1. Taxonomy (NCBI): domain Eukaryota; kingdom Metazoa; phylum Chordata; class Aves; order Passeriformes; family Thraupidae; genus Camarhynchus; species Camarhynchus parvulus. Next base: position 95,349,921 of record NC_044572.1, on the reverse strand, counting down.
AAGCCTGAATTAAAAAAAAAAATCTGCTAAAAGGAGAAAGGAAAATGGTACAAATATTATCAAGATTTAAAGTATTTATCAAATTAGCCTTCCCATATGTATAAAGAGTTTCTTTCTTTTATGTATTTGTCCTTAAGTTGTGAGTTGTCTGTCCTACTATACTGCTTTTAATGGTAGGTTACAGAAAATTTGGGTGAAAGACAGATTTGGTGCACAAATCAGCTTAATATATTTCATATAACAGTAGGATAGTTTTACTGGCAGCACACATTCTGAAAATAAAAAAAACCTGTCCTTATTTAAATAATTAAAGCAGATGTTTTTTATCTTCAATGTAGTCTATAATGTGAGATGACAAAGGCAGCATATTCTTTCTGAAAAATGTATCTTTTTCTTATGATTACCAGCTTTTGATATATTTCTAGGACTTTAATAAACTGAAGTTATTGAGAGAAGCAAATTCAGAATTGTTATGGTAATAGTCTAAGATTATTTCATTCATATTGGTTATGATTATCTCAATATGAGTGGAATCTCATAAAATTACATGAGAATTTACTTTTGTTAAATTTAGCTGTCTTATTAAGAAAAAAAAAAGGTGGAGGAACTGAATTTTCTTGTCCTTATAGGAATAAGGCTTTGTGAGTGAAAATATAGGTATTCTACTTCAGTATTTTTCTTCTACCATTTCCTCCCCCTTCCCCCACTCCAATTTGATCTCTATTGCAAGACATGAGAAAGGTGTTGCTTTGGTCCATTATTCATTTTGTAACTATTAACTCTGAATGCCTCAAAATTCTAAATCACCCACAAGAATACTTCTTATAAAAAAGGTGCTAATAATAGCATTCAGAAAAAATTAGAGATTGTGAAGGAGACATTTAATTTCCTATAGGCAGTTTTTTCCTATGCCATAGTTCAACAAGTTTTTTATTATTTTTCTGGTTTTTGTTTTATCTTGAGGGAAAACCACCAACATCTGCCCCACTTTTTCTGTATTCAAGCAAAAGGACAAAGTTTTCCAGAAAGTAAAAATTATGGTTTTGTAAAGTGCTTTCTGAAATTTAAGTCTCCTTAGACATGAAATAAAACAAATACGTGTTTCGTTCGGGCTTCTAAAGCCTAAGTGAGGGAGGTGGAGTAAAAACCCTTCCAAAATGATTTTATTAAGAAAATGTTCCACTAAATGTGGGTGGTCTTACAGGGATGGGGTGAACAGCTGGAGATATTATATTGCACAAGGTCAGGTAAGGTGTGGATTCTGAAAGCTGGATCTGTTTATCCAATAACTTGATTCTCTTCAAGCTAAGTTACAACTTCAGCCTTAGTCTAGCTTGAAAGCAGACTATACCTCTCTGCCTGGTCTCCAGCAGAGTTGTGATGGCACAGTCTTCAACAATCTTTCAAAACATTTTTTTCCCTTCCCTCCAAGACCAGACTGTAGTGTGACAGTGTGGAGTAGCATAGTGTGAGCTCCTGTCATTGCATTTTTTTTGTGCTTAAAAGAGACTGGCAAAGTTTTCATATGGCTTGCAGGTATTTTTGCCACAGTATCTCTGACCAAACCCTCTGACAGTGCAGGTGCTCACCAGCCCCGTTTGAAGCATGTCAGTGCTGCTTCCGATGGGCAGCAAAGGTCCCTGAGACCTCAGCACAGCCCTGCAGAGCGCCTGCCTACCTCCAGTGGTACCTTTGAGGCTCTGTCACCTACCAGCCCTCCGCCCACTGAGTTTAGAAGCTGTGCTCTTTTTTAGCTTAGCTAGGGACAAGTGCATCAGAAAACATCTTGTTGCCAAGTTTAAACGAAGGTCGGCGCACTCCTTTTCTAGGTCATTAATAGATGGGGTCTTAGAAACACTTTGTGCTGCCTCACAAAGGCAGGATGTCTGCAGGGAGACTGAGAGGAAATTCATGTGGCGTCTTGCAGAGAAGACTCTGCAGGAAAGAGGCAACTCATATCTATTTTCTAACATAGAAGCTGAGGAAGCAAATGGTCTAAGCTTACTATGTGCTAAGGGAAGTTTCAGAGCATGATGATAAAATGCTCTAGAGAAGTTTTCTTTGGAGTTCATGCTGCAGGTTCAAACAGAATTTATCCCCACTTTTATGGTATGGGTTCATACTGCTTCACTTTTGTGTAAATGAGCAAGCAAGGGTGAATAATCTGAACAATTAGTAGTGCAAGAGCACAAAACAAAGATGAGAAGAATTTATTAGTCTGCCATTTAATTCATTAGGTTGTGACAATTAGATGCTAATGATATAACTTTTAATAACAAGTATTTTTCTTAGAGGTCATTCTTAGTGAACTTAGAATTCTCATTTGGATACCCTTCAGACAGAAAGAATAAAAAAACAGAACAAAAATTTTCACTTACTTTTTGTACTTATGCTAATGCATTTGTGTACAGCAGTGACCTTTTCTCAGAGCACTAATACACTTTTTCCTTAATATGGCATGTAATTGTGTCATAGCATGCTCTTGTAATTTTCTAACTTTATTTTACCCTTCCATTACAAGCTGGGTTTGGGTATGGTCAAGAAATAGGGGTAAACTGAAGATATAACAATTACATTGTGGATCAGGAGACAAAGAAGAAATTAAGATATTTAAGAGGGAGAACCTTCACTACTCATGTCTTGAATCCTACTATTTCATTTCTCATAGTGTCTCTTCCTTTAAAGCTTCGCCTAGGATTCTTGTTATGATATCTAGTGGATTTCTTTAAACTGAAATTGTATTTACTTTTGAAAAGAACTTTGTTCATTAGTCAAGGATAAAATCAGTATCTGCTAATTATTTTCCTGACTCAATTAAATATCAGAAAGACATTCTGTTTCAATGAACTAGATATTTAAGATAATACATTTGTAATCCAGATTCTTTTTAAACTAACTCAATGTAAACTTGAATACATTCAGGCATTTGTACCATGTTCACCACCAGAATGTGGGCCCAGATCTACAATAAAATACTAATTTTTTTTCTGATGATAGGGAAGGATTAGACACCTTATTTATACAGCTGAAAAATGATAACTGCTGTTATAAGCAGTTGGTTGTCTAAGGCAAGCCCTGCCCGGTATCTTTTCAGCTTCACTGAGATATCTATTATCTGACATGAACCCCTTCCTGAGGGTTTCTAAGTAATTTTCTTTCACAACAATGATAGTAGGAGTTTCAGCAATTTAGCCAATATCTCTGTGACTCTTAACACCCACCAAGGGCACAGATGGGCCTCATTCAAAGGCTGCCTGTCCAGAATAGGTTCATATTCATAGCTTCTCACCAGGCAGAGGATGGTTTTGCTTGGTGATTGGGAGAGTGGAGTACAATGTTCTTTTTTTTTTTCTTAGTGACCACTTAAAAAACTTCATTGTCCCCATTCTTTCGAATCAGACAGAAAAGACCTGGTTTTTATTAATCTTTCCAGAGCTCTTTAGAAATTAAAAGAGGAATATGACATTCATGATTTCAAAATAGAAATTGATGTGATTTAGGCTAATGTTATCTGTGACTGTAGCACCTGGGCAGAATTTTAGCTGTCAAAACATAACTGCTCCTTTCCCCCGCACTTCCAATTGTATCTAGGCATCTTTTCAATAAATTGCCTAAGTGAATATTATGAATTTTCTTTTTTATCATACTTACCTATTTTTGCATGGGCTCAGGGCCTTTATTTAAGATGACCAGTAATTGCTTCCAGAAAAAAAATTAGCTAATTTGAATATTTTATCATGAATTCTTCTATGTCTTGGTTTGGTCTGCCTGGAACTGCTGCATCCCCTCTGCATTGGCAATAAACACTGAAATGCTTGGTAGAAGTCTGGTCTAAAATAGGAGCAGTAAATTTTACCTTCTAGCTTCCAGAAGGAATCATCGTGCTTGTGTCCTACCATTCCTTAGGGAAACTGAGCAAAATCTTTTAACTGAGTGTAATCCTGAATTTGAGTTTGCTCAGAAAACACTAATTTGATTTGTAGCCTGTCTTTAATGGTAAATGCATCTTAGATTGTCAGTGCAATATAGCAGTATAAGTTTTTTTTTTCCCTTAAAGAAAAACAAATCAAAATTAAAACAAAACAAAGCAATATATGCTTTTCTCTCTCCCTTTCTTCCTTGTCCCACCTGGAATTCCACAAATGCCAATAATGAGTTCCTCTGCCATAGATGTTAGTCACACCAGTTATGCCAAACACTGAATGGAATTCTAAATTAAAAATTGTGGGTAAATCCCTAAACTTCCTTTTAACTTCTGTAGCATCCTTTAAATATCTATTCTAAATGACAAATTTATACATCAGAAAGATTATCTTAAGTATTAGGACATGTGTTTAAAGATAAAGGGAAACAACTCCAAACAGACTTAGTCAATGGCATATTGAGGTAGTTTTTGTTACAACTTGATTTCTTTTGTTTGATTGTCTTTTGTTTCTTGGTTGTTTGGTTAACAGTCCAAAGCTGTCCATGAAAAAAAAGTTTTTCTTTCTCCTTTTAGTACTTTAAATGAGCAAAACTTTGCAAAAAATATGTAGTCACTTTGTTGCTAAGGTGCTTCAGATTTTTAGTCTGCCATTTTCCATGATTTCTCATACATCTCTCACTTTTCTTCCTTTCTTCTCCTCATTATTCCAAAGGAGTGGGAGGAGAGAGAGGTGGCTGGCTACTTGATCTGATCAGTAGACCTCATTCTGAGAAATCTAGATATTTCATCATTCTAAAGAACAGAAGATATGCAGTTTCTTCTATCCAGATAGGTATCTAGCAAAACATGTTTCAGCTCCCAAGGGGATAAGGTACTTCTGGTATCTCCCAATCTCTACAATACTATTTTCATTTTGAAAATATCTCAGGATGTACTGCTGTCAGCACTCACTTTATAGTCCAGTATTTCAATCTGTATTCTATCTTTTCTCATGTATCATTCTCAGTGACTGCAACAACAAGGCTGGAGGAGAAAGCACTGTAAGCTTAGTCTAATATTCACTGAAGTTAATCAGAAGATTCTTACTGACCTCAAAGTGCAACACTAGGCAAAACCAACTGTCCTCCACTGCAGTGTTGGCATTCCATTAAACAAGGTCTTGTATAAACCAATAAATAAGGCACTGGTAATAATACCCACTCTGGTCTTGTATATTCATAATACACTTCATTTAAAAATTCATTTTTTATGATCGACCCAGAACTGCTTGACCAGTATATTTATATGGTCTAATTGCACTTACTGTAATCTGAAAAACACAATTGTTATTGTTCAGCATCCTTCCCATGGCTGCAGTCCTGGTCTCTCTTTCCTATAATTGAAGTATCTGAAAGCCCACTACAGATCTATGACATTCTCACTTCAATTTACTGACTTAAAAATCCATTACATCTATAAGAGTGTTTACCAGTTTTCAAATAGCTAAGCGTTACTAGAACTGGTAGGGATGATAATTTGTTTTTTCTTCTTTTTGATGTGAATTTTCTAATGATTATCAATGGTTAAATACATGTGTAAGACTTGAAAGCGTTCACTCTGCTTGTTTAAATAACTGCATCCATGGAAATGTACTTGTCTTAGGCACTGAGCGACACTGCAATGTCAAAATATCTTCTCATTATTTTTGGAAAAAGGACTATGCTGGCAGTTCAGTTTGTGTCAATTCTTCCATTTTGTCCATTTTTGCTGCAAAAGACCAATTTCTTGTGACATTAGGTACATTTATCCATAAACTGTCACTAAAGGTATGGGCTATTGGGTTATATGATAAGACTGCACATGGTAAAGTACACAATGTATAAAAACTTCAAAATGAGCAGCACATGGCAGGAGAGGGCAATGTTTCCATGAGCACCAAACCACAGCACCACTGTCTCCTTACACTGGCAAAGCCACCATCACCAGAGGTCATTTAACTAGGCAGCAGCAGGCAGCACAAACTCTTCTGGAGCAGAAGAAGCAATGACAGCACTCTGCTTCCTTGTGACATATAGAAGTATCAGAACAGAGTGAAAAATTAAGACTTTAGATGTTTTAATTTCATGATATGTATACAATTTAACAGATCTGTGAGCTATGGTTTGCAGCTATGAATGAAGGAATCCTGACTTGAAAGTTGCATTTGGAAGGATTTTCCTCATGAGGAATTCTAGCTACTGTTTTCCAAAGGTCATACATACTTTTGGAGTTCCCTGGTTTTTTCTCCTACTTATTGACTTCATGTTTACTATTTGTTTTCTCCTCTTGTGTCTTAGAGACCAAATATAGAGGCAACCAAAATCACTAAAATAGAGGATAAGGAAAATATAGTGGTTTTTCATTTGTTTTATTTTGATTTTTTAATAAAACTTCTCTTATTGTAATACCAAATTGTCTAGATGTTGAGCTGTATTTAACCAAATAGTATAAAGAGTATAAAGTAAGAAGGAGCAACTATATTATTTTCTTATTCTACAGTACGACTGCTGGCTGCTGCCTGGTCAAACTTTATTGTTATTGTCCCAGTAGTGACTGGAAGAGGTATTGTCATGGATGATGTTGATTTATTTCCTGCGAGAGGGCCAGTGTCTTCTAACTCCATTGACCTCTTGTGCAAAAGGACATTTAGACCCGGTACTGCTTTTAAGAGGAGCAGCAGCAACAAAATATCAATTGTAAGAAGTTAATGCAGGCTCTTTCTGAAAGGCTTGAGTGCTTTCATTATGCTGCTGTGTATTGTTGTCTTTAAGCAGTTCATGAAAAATGATTTTTTTTACTCAGACAGGGCAAAAAAACCCACCAAACAAAAAAACTACTCTATTTATTATGCTTCATTTAGGCATACTTACAGGACACAGTTATAATTGTACCTTTTTTCCGAATATCTAAAATACAGATCTCATTCTATACTCCTTTGGATGTTTTTCATGTTCTAGAAGCTTTCATATAGACAGCTCATAAGCACTTGATAAAATATAGCTTGTGTGGGCAGGATAAAAATATTTGGTGTATATATGAATGTGTAATCACACACAGAGCTCCATGTACCAGCCACACAGTACTGTGAGGTGTGTTTAGGTTTTTGATTGCCACCTACCACAACAATTTATACTACAACTTAGTTTATACAGAACTATAAAGCGATGAATCATGACTGTGCACTGCAAACTAACTTTCCAAACCTGAAATAAACTCCACCTGAAATAAAGTGAGCAGAAGTAACATTGTCTTTTAATACTGGAACCAAGTGATTCTGTGATGCTGTGCACTCAGGTAATTTTGTTCTTGATTTTTCTGGGGCATTTTTTTTTGTAGTCATCCAAAAATATTTTTCACAAATTTCATGAAAGAATTCATAAGCATTGGCTAATTTCCCTTTGTTCTAGTTTCAGCTGGGATAATCTCCTTCTTAATAACTGGTACAGCAAGGTGCTTGGGATTGAGTAGGAAAATAATGTTTCAGTTGTTGCCAAGTTGTGATGGTGCTTGCAGGGATCTTAGGATGAGGGAAGAGATGAGGATCTGACTCCATGTTTCAGAAGGTTTGATTTATTATTTTATGATATATATTATACTAAAACTATACTAAAAGAATAGAGGAAAGGATTTCATCAGAACCCCAGCTAAGAATAGAAAAGGAATGTGACTGACCGAGACAGTCTGAGCCAGATTACTGTGATTGGCCATTAATTAGAAACAACCATATGAGACCAATCACAGATCCACCTGTTGCATTCCACAGCAGCAGATAACCATTGTTTATATTTTGGTCCTGAGGCCTCTCAGATTCTCAGGAGAAAAAGTCATAAGGAAAGGAATTTTCAGAAAATATCATGGCTACATCAAGTAGTACTTGCTTTAAATTAAGGACTTTCAGTATCCCATTCTCTTCCAGGGAGCAGATGCACAAGAAGCTGAGAGGCAACAGGGCCAGGACAGCTGACCCAAACTGGCCAAAGGGATATTCCACACCATAGAACATTGTGTTCAGTCTATAGTCTAGGGGAAATCAGCTGCCAGGGGCTGAGGGTGGAAAGCAGTTCTATTGTTTATCACTTGTTTCTCTTGGGTTTTATTCCTCTCTCCCTCTCTCCTTATCTCCTTGATAATAACTTATTACAGTTATTATTAATATATTGTTATTATTTCACATTTGTTTCAATTCTTAAAGTATTTTTACATTTACATAAACATTTTGAACAACTTTCTGATTCCCCTTTCCAGAAATGGGCAGGGAAAAGAGTAAGTGAGAAGCTGTGTGTTGCTTAGTTGCCATTTGGGGTTAACCACAGAAACTTTGTAGAACAAATATTAAATTTTTATTTATATTTTCTTTCCACAGAAGTATGCTAGAGATTAAAGAAAACATATATGACTTTCTCAAAATTTCAATGAAATTGTCTTACACAATAGAGTATAAACCAACTTGTTAGTTGCAGCTTAGATAATTAAAAATACTGGTGTTGTACTTTGTCAAAACATGTAGTGGACGAAGGAAAAAGGATGAGTGGAACATAATGAAAGCAATTTTTTTTTTTTTTTATTTCTTAGAAATGTCTTGATGGTGTTTAAGGCATTTTTTGCCTTACCTGGAAGTTCCAGCCTCTGTAACAATGAACTTGATTTGCTCAGAAATAACATAAACAATCACTTCAGGTTTTAGGAAATTCTAGGTGTTTAAAAAGAACAAACAACAGTTTATCAGTAATCAAGAACCCTTTTGACTACTTTTGGATCATTTTTACTATGACTTTATCAGGCTTAATAAGCTTGGAACTTATCAGCTCAGGAAAAACAAAAGGACTCAATTTCTGGGAGTGGGAATCAAATGATCCATGGAGGAGCAAAGCTCTTATTTAGAAGACTATTATAATTGTCAGCATGCACATCAATTCATTCTACCAAAGCAACAATGATTACACAAAAAAAAAAATACTGATTGACTATTTTTGCTTTGTTTTGTTTTGTTTTGCTTTGAAGACTTGAAAGCTGCCCATAAAAATCCCTTCCCCATCAGCTGATCCAATGAAAGCTGTTACTGCCATCTGCAAACTTCTACTGCTGAAGTAACCAGGATGATTGCTCCAGACATCTGCATCAGTTTGGTTTCTCTCTTTTGCAAGACAACAAACTACAACTCCTATGCCACACTATGTTTCTATGACGGAAGGTGTCAAAACAATGTCCTCACATTCACAGGTCTGTTTGACATGGAAGGGAGAGGCAAACACTTGGGTTTTTTAATTAGAATACACAGTTCTCTCACTGTCACACTGGAATATTTTACATTTCTGTCACTGAACGTATTACTAGAATAGATGGTAAAGTAGGAAGCATGTTACAAGTGGATGGTATGCAGGTTTATCTAGCTTGCAACTGATAATTTCCCTTTCTTTGCAGCATTGAGATGAGTACTAACCTAAAACCTGTGAAACTACACTGAAGCAACATTTGGCAAGACTATTTTTAGACAAATGAAAATTGGTTTTGAGTAATCATTTCTCAATTAGTATTTTTTTTTGTCAAGTAATAGCAAAAATATCTGTGGGAGGTTGTTTCAAATTCTAGTTCAAATAAAATTGTAAAATTTTTAATGGTTAAAGTATTTTTATAAATCTGTACATCTCTAATAATCATAATTAGAATTAATGGTTTTCCTCTGGTATTTTTTTCCTATTCTCAAAATGCCTTTGAATTTCATATAGGTCTGAATGGTCAGATAGTTTTAAAAGGTAAGATAAAGCAAACAGGATTTTGCATTTGCCTTTGGATATATTTGTAAAATATGTGCATTAGTCTTACTCTGTTTATACTGGCTGTTGTATATTCTATATTAAGTTCTAGTAAGGCTACAGAAAACAAAGCTGGGAAATGTTATGCAGAATTTTATGGAAATATTTGACTTCAGAATTGAGCAAGGGTTTTTAGAACTCTTTGCATTATGTGGGATGCCATTTAGGTCAGTAACTCAATCTGTTCATATTACTAAAAATTATTTTGAACAACTGAAAGGATTGTTCAAAATAATTCCTCTAATCTGATCTTACCTAATGCACATAATTCATATGATAGCTCAGTATTAAGACAAATATTTTGTCAAGGCATTCATATTCACTAGGTCTGATTACTCAAAGTAAGTCAGAAGCAACTCTAGAATATACTGGATTTACATTTAAATATACCCAGCGTCTGAAGGGAAGTCAGGCTCTATTATACCACATTAATGTGGATGATTCACAGTAGCTGTCATGAAGCTTTCGTTGAAATCAGACATTAAGTAGTTGTCTGGAAAGAAATAAGACTTCAGAATGGGAATAACTTTTTAATTTAAAGAAATGTCTTATTTATTCAAACTGCAAAATCGATACAACTACATTAGAGAAATTCTAGATCTATTGCAGAAATTATAGAAATTCCAGTGTCCTATGGTAGGAGAACATTTTTGAAAAATAGTTGGGTTGGCATTTTGTTGTTGTAATTAAGCACAACTGAACGCTTATGTCTATTTAAAAAACTCCCAATTAGAAATCTTTCAATTGCTAAAGCTGGTGTTTATATGAATGACAAATTTTCCTTTTGTACAAAGACTCTCTATATTTATTTTATCCATTCTTTTTGTCTGTATCATTTTTTATTTTAATTTTTATTTTTGTACATGGGTTTTTTCTTCTCTAAGAAATCCCAAGATTTAAACATTTAGCTTGTCTTAAATTTGGATGAAAGAATGTTGAACATTGAAACTCTTTGCTGAAAAAAGATCACAGAGTCACAGAATATGCTGTGTTGGAAGGCACCCAAAAGGATCATGGATTCCAACTCCTGGCCTTGCACAGGACAACCCAAGAGTCACAGCATGTGCCTCAGAGCATTGTCCAAACACTTCTTGAACTCTGTCAGATACACTATAGCGACACTCAACTATCATCTGACTTTTCCAAATTACATATTGTTTTGTTCTCGGATGTTCATATCTTCCACAGCAGGAGATGCAGTTCCTTTCTCCTTCACTGTATGAAGTCATACTTGTGATGCACTTTTGTCTCTTCTTTTGGCTAAAGCGTGATGATGGTCTAAGAGGAAGAAAATGATCTGAAATTATATGATATTTAAGTTTTCAGGTGTTTCTTTCCAATTGAAATACAAAATATTTCAACACTAGTTGTTGGGTTCTTTTTGGTTAGTTTTTTTCCTAGTGGAAAAAGAGAGTATTTCTCCTGATAGCCATTCATGATATTATTCTTCCTCTCCCTCCACTTTTCTTACAAGAGAAAAAGAAATGCAATATTAGATATAATGTCTGAAAATTTTTGATTGGTGAGTGTGATATGCCAAAACATAAAATATTTATTCTCATCACATAGATAAATAAATATGGACTGAAAGAATTCTGCAATACTTACTTATGTGGAGAATTCTATTGATTTTTAATCATTAACAACTGGACTTTATGAATAGAAAAAAATTCTGAAAATTTGATTTTTTTTTTCTTATGTAATATGACAGGCAGTCCTGAAGAGATATTTCTAATTGAAAAATTTAAGCCTGTGGAGTGTATCACAAACAGTGCTACCATTTTAGCAGTGCCAAGCACTTGGAGAGGGAAGAATGTTATACTTTTCCTTAAGACAAAGTGACTCTGTTGCTCTAGTTGCACAGTGTGAATTGTCTCAAAATGGCAGAGTGCCCAAATCAAATATTTTTCATTTGATATCTAGCTGGACTTGAGACTCTTTGTTGAGAATGTTTTTAGTTCCATTTAAAGCAGGTGTTAGAAACCTCTACAGATATATCTGAAACCTATAGAAACCTATACAGATATAAACAGGTGTATTGCTTAAAAAAATTACAAATAAGAAAAATATTATTATAATAATATTTTATGATGTGTGTTTTAAATTATTTGGAAACCTATGTGAAAAGACATATATGAAGAGATTCCATTATCTCTTAAATGTTTGATTTTGGCCATTGTTTGAATGTAACAGTGAACCTGATGGCTATAGCTTTTCCACTCTAGTTAAACTGCTCTTCAGTAGAAATCAAAAATTGATGAAAGTTGTTAGAGTTTTAGTGTAGCTCCATCTCTTTTGTGTAAGAGGTAAAGTTCACTTCGCAACATATGTTGTGCCTTACAATATTCAATTCTTTCTCTTAATCTTACTGTTTTCCAGATGTCCCATGCCTTTATAATCCCGTAAAGACAAGTAGAGTTTTTGTGTTCCATGCTCTCAGCAGACCTGAAGTATTTCATGGAATCACAGAGTATACTGAGTTGGCAGGGCCCCATCAGGATTATGGACTGCAACTCCTGGCACTCTGCAGGACACACCTAGAATCAAACTATGTCCCGGAGAGCACTGTCCAAACACTCCTTGGGCTCTGTCAGGATTGGTGCTGTGACCACTTACTTGGGGAGACTGTTCCAGTGTCCAGCCGTGCTCTGGGTAAATTTCTATTTCTTACCTTCCACCTATTTCCATACAGAGCATGGAAAAAATGGAATAGATTTTATTTTTTTAAACATAAAATTACTCAGAAAAAAGCCCCTAGATGCCATTCAACATCTTTCTAGTTCTTCTGACATTCCTTTAATCTGCGATCTGCATAAAGTTACTGCCTGTTTTCCTGAAAAACTGTAAATGGTGAAGGATCCCATGAGCCACCAGGTTAGAATTATCAGACATATTCAAATTTCCCATCATTTTGTGTGGCAGAAGCCTAGGATTGGAGTTATGGCATCCTGACATGTTCAGCTGCCTTGGATAAGAGGATGTATGTCTTGCCATATAGATATGGAACTAAAACTTCCTGTCTGAGGGGGCTGGGACATTTTACCAATGAAGATAAGAATTGTGAAGATGTTGCACAATGCCACTTAGATAGTAGTTAAAAAAGATTAATCAGGACACTGTTACTGACAAAAATAATTTCATTAACTTTTAAAATAAATTTATATTTGTAACCTTATATTTACAACATTATAAAAATATTTATTTACCTTACTTAGGATTAAATTACATTACAACATTAATTTTTTTGTAATTGGTGACAATTACAAAACTGTCTGTGAATGTACATCTTGTAAAATAGCACTCTGCAATGAATCTGGAAAACAGATTTAATGGCAAATTGGTTATACTATATTTCCTTCGAGACAAGTTTTGTAGCTAGAGGCAGGATTGGCATCACATTCATCCACCTTTGACAGCCAAGGAAAGGTTTTCCAATATTCATCTCTTCTTTGCTCGCTTTCTGTCTGTATTTTTTTTAATTATTATTAGTTAAATGTAGAGTAAATAAGAGTGAACTAAGAAAGGAAAAAATATGTTATGCTGCTGTAAACAACTTTCAGTGTAGTATTCAAACAACCAAATACAAAACATAAATGTGTGTACACGTCCCTTGAGCTGCAGTGCGATGGTTAAGCAGTTGCTTCATAAGTTTTAATTATTTTAATACCACAGATCTTTAAAAATTCATCAGAAACAATAAAACAGTTATTGAAGGATTCATATTTACAATGAAAATTACAGAAATTCTTGAGTGTTATGAGGGACTATTAAAATTAAGAAACTTGAGAATGTACCTGTGAATTTATTATGATTGTTAATATGGAAAAAAAAAAGGTGTAGAAGAATAATTCAGAAGTGACAATATGAGAATAGAAGAATTTCAGACACTGGTGTTACATGTAGTTTTGCCACTGGGTCCAGAATTTTGTTCTACAAGCATTTTGGAGAGTAATTCAGTAAATTGATTTTTTTATGAAGTGAAAATATTTAGAAGATTTTTTTTACATATTCTGATCATGCCTGCTTCTATATCCTTATCTTTGATAGTGTTTGCATCTTTATCTTAAATGGAGATGTGCCTTTAACAGACTATCTGTAAAGTGTATTAATAAGGACCCTTATGAAGTCTTCCTGTGAATAACAGCAACAGCCACAGTGCAACCTCCTGCAGGAAACCTGCTATCTCTGGTTTATCATTATCTTTCATTCAGGTTTTGTACTCTGGTTTTACTGTTGCTAAAAGCAGACATGACAGCCAGGGATCAGAACTATAATTTGTATCCTAGACTGTATCTGGTAAAGAGTTTCCTTTGTGGTCTATCACACAGTCATAAAAGCATGCTATATTTACTGGGAAGAGAAAAATGATAGGCAATGTTTGTATTTCTTGCCAATTATACTAATAAAACAAACAGGCTTGATTTATAGCAAATACAGGTCTTGTAAAACAGAAAAGTCAAAACAACATTTCCTTACAGCTCTGTGGGCACCACTCAGACTGGTGTAATATCTTGTGTTTTCTTAGTTTAAATTTCTGACTGCTAGGAAGGATTTTCATCCTGGAGCAAGGCTTGAATATAAAACATTCTCATTCAGAAAGCAATTTATATGGGGTCATAATCTTTCCCAGGCTTAGCCTATATTTCTGATATGTGTTCTGTAGGGATTTACTTGAGCTGAGCATGAACCTTAAATCAAACGTACTTGAAGAGTACGTAACAAAAAGCACAGCCCCAGAGATGCACTGCTTGTTTCCGTCTTCTCTCTCCTCAGGAGGACCGCTGCATCTTCCATTATGAACCCAATATAGATTGCAAACCCTGTACATGAAAGTGCAAACAAAAAACTCTAAAAAAACTCTAAAAAACTCTGTTTCAGCTGTCACCAATTTTTGGGGTTTTGTACCTTGGATGTCTTAATCATTGAGACAAAAATTTTGGTGTTTGTCTTAACACATTCCACTAGAAGTATTATCAAGGATTTAGGACAGTGCCTTTCCTAGAAACCTACTGTAGGTCTCTTTTTTACCTTCATTAAAACAACGACTTTGGGCAAATTGTATCTGTCTGACTTTCACCCAAAGTCTATGCTGGGGACTATGTTTCCCTCTTTTTTAGTACAAGACTGAATGTTGAGGTGACAAATGCCACATAATAACAAAAATCTGAGACCACTACTTCCACACTTAATTTTCATTTCTGTGTTATTTCCAGCATTTAGAACAAACATTGCACTCTTGAATATGGATTTGGGGAACCCCATAGCACATGGTTCTCCTTTCAGTACTTCTGATCTCCTCAAGTAGAATAGATTTTCAAAAACAGTGGGAGAAATACAGTGAAAGAAGGCATGTCTCTCTGCCTTTCTCTCTCAAAAGTAATTGAGATTAAGCCACTTGTAAGTTTCTGTTTCTGCCTTTTTTCAACTTTCAGCTTGTTCATAAGAAATAATTTCTTGAATCATTTTTAGTATATAATTTTGCAAGTAAGAGAGGCAATTCCATCTGTGTGCAAGATAATGAGGAATGTCTATATAACACCATTACAGACTTGGTCTCCAGAATATTAACTTTTAATGCTTCAACATTAAAAACAAGCAGGTTTTTTTTGTTTTCCTTGCTACCTTTAAAAGAAATGTTTTTAAGTCTTTAGTTCAAACTTTGAAAATAAGTTCACAGAACGAAATTTACTATATGATAGAGTAACTTATGACATTTTGCTTCAGTTTTTCTTTATCCAGGAAGGGGATCCATAAATAATAAAGGGATGAATGCAATTCAAACACATCCAGCCCTCCTCCCTCTCTCTCTCTCCACAGTTTAATAATCCAAAGGTTAGCTGCCTAAATATTTAATAACCTATAGCTTCTACAGAATAAATAGAAACATGTTCTTGCAAAGAAAGGAACATTGTCTACCTTAGGCAAGTGTCCAGGAATGATGTAACTCTCTCTCTGTTGGCTATGGAAAACCCAGGATGTCTTTTTGGACAGGACAATGCATGACAGCCTAAATGAATTGTGCCCTGGATGTATAATGGTGAAATTGCATTTTGACCTAAACCAGACTGCTGTGGAGAGGCAGTGTGTGTTCCCTGTCATAATATAATCCTCTGAGACCCGGTGAAACATGAAACTGTGTGTTCAACCAAAATTTTTGGAGTGGTATCTTCATGGGGTCTGTTAAAGCGTGGCTTTTCTCAGCTGTCCCTTTCAGAGAAAGATTCATAGTGCTAATAAATAAAAAAGCATCTCTCAGCTCTGTAGAAAATTTGCTAGATGCTATGCAAATCTCCAAGCAGTAGAGGATGATGACTCAGATACCAGGTTTTGGAAGTGTAGTTTTCTGAAAAAGCAGCACTACATGTTTCTCTCTACTTGGATTTCTTTAATGCATTGCCTAGAGAAAAGGTAAAATACAGGCTTTGAACAGCTATTTCTTGGAGGATTATTTTTAGGTGCTTTTTTAAAAGTTTTTTAGCAAGTACATCTTTTGGCATATTATAAAAAATAGATTCATTGTAGACCATAGGGTCTAATTTTTGCCAAAGCCTGAAAATAAAATATGGCTCTGTTCTAACAGTATCACACCCATCTCCTAATCTCATCTTGAAAAATCTAGGCAATATCTAGATCTTGCATGGAAAAAAATATCATCAAGTTTAGGAGGCCATATAATTTGAAGTTAGAAAGTCTTAAAAAACAGGCAATTATACTAAGAAACCTATAGCTCAGTTTGGGACACAACTACAAGAGGAAATAAACCTTGGGGATTCAGAGCACAAAAGCTACTTTGCACTAATTCTCTGTGTGCACAAGTGTACAAAAGTGAAAGTTAACCATTACACTCAGCTGTCTCAGAGGAAGACCAGTGCAGCCAAGAGAAACATGCTGAAGCTGTGGGAAGATAGCAAATTCTCCATGAGGATATATTGTTCTGTGTGAATACATCTACAAACCACCCATTCACAGAAACTGTGAAGGTAAATTACCAGAGCATGTCCTTACTATCTCTGTAGTTGTCCATATTCTGTATTTTTACTGGTTTTGAACAAAAAAGTGGCATGACACTCGTGAATTCTTGAAATCTAGTTCCTTGAACAGAAAAGGCACCAATATTTGCCCAAGA
Organism: Camarhynchus parvulus; assembly: GCF_901933205.1. Lineage (NCBI taxonomy): Eukaryota > Metazoa > Chordata > Aves > Passeriformes > Thraupidae > Camarhynchus > Camarhynchus parvulus. Next base: position 95,333,039 of record NC_044572.1, on the reverse strand, counting down.
TAAGGCTTCAAGAATGCTGCAATAGGAAAAAGTCTGCATTTTGGCTTCACATTTCTGGAAATAGTCCACAAATGTAAGGAGTTTTTTCATACTTTTTAAAGATTTCTCAGGCAGACACTGAATCTGAAATACAGTTAAATGATTTGAATAATATGGAGATGAAAAAAAAAATTATTCCTACAGTGGGAAATGTGTCTCAATTCCAGTGAAAATGAGGCCATTTTTATTAATGAAGACATGAAGATATATAAGGAGGTGGACAACACCCTATCAGATCTAGTACTGTATCTTTTTACTTTAGAAGTACATAATCTAGAATTATGTTATGTTCTCCTGTTGATTCAGGCTTAATTGCAGGACCTGAGTCATTAATATACCATGGTAGCATCTCTCTAAGAGACTAGCTTAGGAGGCAAATCCAGGTGCTAAAGAAGATTCATAATAACTTAGTATGGTTTTATTAGAGTTTCAAGCAAAGAATAAAACTCCCAAACTTTTTGTTAATGTGATTGATAGACTTGACTGAAATCAACTCAAAATCTATTGCAAAGGTGGTGAGAGCATTTTATAAAGAAAGCAGTTTAGGCAGTTTCACAAACCTTTTACAGTTGAGTAACTGTGCATACTACAAGAAAAACAGATCCCATTTGCATTTGGATTTTTAAATGAGTTTTAAGTTACGTGCATTAGAAACGTCTATAAATTCTTCCGTCCAGGAAATAAATGTGAGCTACTGAATTTTTGGGCTCATTAGAGCTAAGCAACTAATTTTAAATTTATAATATCACTGCTCTAAGTTGGGAATTATGATAAACTTCATGATGTTGTATGAGAAAAAAAAAGGGCTGAGAAATTTAAAGCGTGATGAGAACACATCTATTTGTAGGCCATTAATAGTTTCACAAAACAAGGACAATAATTTAAAATTAGTTGAATGGTGGAAGGACTTGGACAACTACAAGGGAAAAAGGTAAAAGAGGAAAGACACCCAGAAAGGGAAAACAGAAAATGGAAGTGGAAAGAAGGGGAGAAGAGAGGCGAATATGATCTCAGAAAAACTAATGTTCTCCAATGCTATATAGCCCAGTGATGGTATTTTGTATTTTGATCACCATTAGCTCAGCATACTCAGCTTAACTAGAAAGTGAGCTCACACGAAAACTTCAAATTAACTTGTCACTTTTGAAATCAACAAATGTCTGGTTTAAGACTGGTTTAAGAGAGCTGTTGAAGAATGAGGAGTCATGCACTAAGTTGTCCAGATGCAATAAAAATTTTTATAAATTCACCAAGGTACAATGAAAAAAACATAAAACATATCAAACATATAAAATATGTCCATAAAATTATATAAAACATATTCAGTATAAAACATGTGATAACTGTTGGGTCAGAAGTCAGGGCTCCATAGAAAGAAACTTCAAGGTGCTATTTCTTTAAAAAGAAACCCTTCATGCTGGAGTAGAGCCAGTAAAATATAACTATTCATGAATTTAAATTCAAAATGTCCATTGGTTCAATTTAAGAAATGAGTTTTTTTCTTTAAATACATTAATAATCTATGCAGTTTAAAAAAAAGGTGTTTCTGAAAATTGCCTGTGATCAATTTGTATTAATGAAGAATTTTACCAAATCTGGTGATATTGCCCATATGAGTAAATTAAACTATCAGCACTTTAATAATAAAATCTTAGTTGAAAAGAGTCTAGATAAGGACTTACATGATTGAATCTTTATTCTAGAATTGCAGACACTGCTATTTGGTACTATCAAAAAATACACAGGTAGTAAACATGCCTTTTCTAAGCAATCTGTCATGTGTACTGTAGGGTATGAATTACACTTAAAATTGATAGAAATTATGATCAGAGGCCCAGAAAAAGTCACAAAACTGCAGTCCTGAAGAAGTGGAGAGAGGTGAATAAAAATAAACACCACAAGAAGAAAAAAATAATAAAAAAGACAGAGCATGAATAAAGGGTAAATGAGAGAGAGAAAAAAAATTACTTTGCTCATTCTTTATTACAAAACAAATCCTAACAAGACTACTTTTAAAGTCAATTGTCTCAATTTTTGTCACTCAAGGACTGCATTGGTGGAAACTGGAAGTTTTATCAAGAGAAAAGAAGGGCAAAGGATAATCAAAGGTCTGGAATAGCAGAAGAAACAATCTTCAAAAAACTGTAAGGGCAGTATTATGCACTCAAACATCCATTGGGGTTTTAATTTTTAAATAAAATATTTCTATTTTACACAATGTTCACTTTGAAAAATGCAACACAAAACTTTCTGAAGAATACTTGCTTTGACTCTCTTGGGGAAAAAAGGATTTTTTTTCATCTTTCTTGCTTCAGTAAAACTTTTACTGGTGACCTAAGTTTTCTCCCCCAGTTTTTAATATATGTTTCAGTGTTCTTTTTTAAAGTGTTCATTTTGCTTTCCATTATTCCTTTTCTTCTTGTTCTTTGTACAGATTTCATTTTATTAACATTTGACTGTTCACAGTGTTCCGGTTCCCCCTCATCTTCTGTTATTTTCTCTGGCCATTACAAGTGTCTAAAGAAGAGTTCAGCTGTACAGAGACACTACTAGTGCCAGAAATGTGTATAGGGCAGGAACTAGACAGAGCTTTTGCTTTCTCTTGATCTCTTGTGCTTTCTCTTGTTCTTACTGTTTTACTAGACCCAGAAACTTTCCCTATTTTGTGAGTACATTTTACTTTTCTGAAGTCTGAAGACTTAAGTTTTGTGCTTGAACAGCTGTGCTAAATTTCAAGCAGAGGAAATATGTATGTAGGTATGGCCAGAAATGTAGTCCAGTGAAAAATCAGTTGTGCTTTAGCTCATTCACTGTCCTACAGGAAATAGTGCTGAATTATATTCAGATTAGTTCACTGAAATCTTGTGAGCAGGCTTTCCCCTGCTTGACCTAATTGAAAATGCTAATTTATGGTTACTATGTTGACTGCACTACTGCTGGACAATTTTTTGCCTGTTTTTAGCTTTGCCAGATATGCCCTGACCTAACACAGAGATTTCAAATTTAATGACACAACTAAATTTGTTAGTTTGAAATGTTTCTTTCCCATTGGTTCAAGCTGACAGAAATAATGGATAAGTCTAGGGAAGGGAATTTCAGGACCCTGAGTCTGTGTCAGTCTACTATAATGCAGTTTCAGGGTCCTTACCTCTTTTCTGGTGTAGTAGGAGTTTGTCTTTAAATGGAGACATCTTTCATCACATGTCCTGAATGTTTCTCAAAGCAGTATATGGTCAAACATTCATAAAAAATGTAATTTTCATGCCCATCCTAAAAGGGTAAGGATCCTCACTTCAGCATCCATTCTCAGAGAGAAATCAAATGAAAGTAATCAAAATAAATAAATTATTTTAAATATGCAGTCACCTTGCATTGTTGCTCTCAGGCTTACTTTATGGGAACAAAGTAATTTTGGGGCAGAAGTTCCAGACTGTTGAAAAAAACTCCAGCAGATTTTGATTTTTTTTTGGGAGGGGCAGGGGAAAGATGTGAAAATACCTGAGGATTGCATAGGTTTTCTCAATTTACTGCCTGTAATCAGTCCTGTTTGACTAGAAGACACCCACAATTGTTTTGTACCTGTCACACTTCATCCAGGCAGAATTCAGTGATAGAGTGCCATATGATTCCTTTTTAAAATAAGAGAAAAAAAAAATCTGTTATCTCTTAGATAAATGATACCTTCAATTTTATTTCAAGACTAATCTTGCTTCCTTATTGTGTTGTCAGAACCTATCTCCTGCCAGGCTATACACGATGAAAACTCCTCTGATGAAAGTAAGGGACTTAAACTTCACAAAGACCTATATCAGCAAAGAGAATAGCTGAATTTAAATGATGGTAAGAATCTTTTTTGTAGGGCTTACTTGACAAACAGGGGAGGTGTCAGCACAGTGGACAAGGAGGATGTTTTGGAGGATGATTTTGCACTGGCTAGGCCGAATCTTGAGTACTGTGTCCCGTTCCGGGCCCTCCAGCTTAGGCAGGACATTGAGATGCTTGAACACATCCACAGGAGGGCAACAAGGCTGGTGAAGGGTCTGGAGCGCAAGTCCTGGGAGGAGAGGCTGGGGGAACTGGGGGTGTTTAGCCTGGAGAAGAGGCACCTCAAGGGTGGCCTTATCACACTCTACAATTGCCTGAACATTTTCTGCACAAACAAAACATGAAAAATACTGATAAGGAAGACAAGTGAGAGGCAAGAAGGGGCATTTTGAAATATAGTAGTGTAAGATAATTCAGACAACCCTCCACTGTGAGTGAGACTTGAAGGAGACAGACGACTTGACTAAAGAGGACCTTCACTTCTATGTACTGAGGAAGTGTTCTTTTTAATTCTTTCTTTTGTAGAAATGTTTTAGTTACATAGTACCTCTGTTTTACCAAAGTAAATTATGAGGCTGAAATTGGGACCCTGAAATTTACTTGGTTTAAACTCCATTCAAAGCAACATAGTGGAATAGATCCTTCATTCAAGCGATGAAGACCAACTCACTGCAGCTTGTAGCCCAAGGAAAGCTTGCCAGTCTTCATTTCTGGGATTTGTTTCCTAAACTACAGACAAAAAAGTAAAAACTCCTAAAAGTAAAAACTTGTTAGTTATTCCATGGAAGGTTTTTTTCTAAAGCAGAGGAACCGTTGGTGACAGTCATTTTCCAGGCCCCTCTGCGAAGAGGAAAGCAATAAACATACAAGCTGAACATTGCAAAATATTGTTAGGTCTTCCTCATGCTTCAGTGACTTAATTGTGCTTCTTAGAGTAGGAGAAGTATTGTAAGATATGTAAAGACCCTTGGCTTCTGTAAATCAGAAAGGCTAAAAGAATCAGGTCAACATTGTGATAGAGATGAAAAATTTGTCACACTCACATACGTACAGAGAGACACACACAATTGAAAACACAAAAACCCAAAGAAGCATTATAATGTTGGTTCTTATGGCTCCCCCTTCCCACTTATCTTCAGTCTGAACTCCTGTAGTATTTCTTTAAAGTCACACAAACCTGCATTAATTGAAGATCTTTTGATCTCATTAATATGAGTAATTTATACAGAATGAGCCTTATTGATAAATAAAAAGGAAAAAAAAAGAAAAATGTACAGTGGAATTGTCCTAATATATTTATAAATCCCTTAAAAAATATAGCCTCTGTGAATCAGGCTTCTGGCCAAAGACATTTTGTGTTTATTGTCATGCACACAAATTATAGATCCTTAGACTTGCTCAAGTCAAGGTGTATGTAGTGTTGAAATGTCAAACCTGAGTACTTTTTCTAAATGATTCTGAGATAAAATAGGAATTTAAATATTTATTTGAAGAAAATCTACCTCAAATTATCTAAGAAGATGTAATATGACAACAGGCCTGAAAAGCACTTTAAAAGACTTTATAGATAGTAGATCTTTCGTCTAGTAGCGGGTAAAATTATTTAGTTTTTTTAAATCAGTGTCTGGAAATTAACCTTTGAGTGTTCTTTAAAAACCTTTTTTTCCCAAGCATTTCTCTTGGTTTCTAATCTATCAGCACTCTGCTTCCCTGCTTCTTTTTCTACAGGAGTACTGTGTTTATAAAAGGGTTGAGTTTATATAAAAAATTAGGAGTTACACTTTGTATCCATGAAATTTAACCCTATGTTAAATCAATCTTTGACAATCAAACCTACTGCTTCTGAGGAAATATAGATTCAACTTAGTCTGTGTAAATTTAAAGGTTTCAGTGTGCATTTCTGTAATATAAAATTAATCAGGATCTTTTTCATCTGCCTTGGTCTGGATGACATGGTGTTTCTGAGCTCCAAGTTCATTCAAATTCTAAACTCAAAGTAATTGTTCATTGGCTTGTTTTACTGAACACCATCAAAATGGAAAACATTCTTTCCTTTTGGTGATGAATTCTGAATGAATTTACAAATTCTTTGCGAAAGGCATTTGATTTGCATCCAGGTGGAATCCCGAGTAGTACCTGTTGGATTCTGAGACTGATATTGCTATTTATCCACTAGAAAATTTTGATTGTGGTAATTTATATGATGATTCAATAAGGCAAATCTTAGTTCCTTAACTAGTCTACAAAATACTTGGATACTTATTTTAGGGCTTTACACATAATTGCTTAAATTTTTCTATTTGAAAATACAAAAAACACCCCCAAAAAAAAAACAACCCTCAGACAACATTGGCTCCCCCCCAAAAAAACAAAAACAAACCAGCAGCCCTCTGATGCTGGTTGAAATGGAAATGTCTAGAATGCTATCTAGGATACATATTTGCAATGTATCACATGAGCTGTATTCTCTATCAGAGAAAATAAATGCTGTTGCATTGTAATTTGCTGTTTTCACTACCATAGAGAGCAGGAAGCTTTGAAAACCATGTTTTGTCTTTTTCTCAAGGGCCAAATTTATTCTGTCAAAGCATTTAATTTCTTCAAAACTGTCTGCTGAATTCCGTATTAATATGCAAGGAGGGTTGCACAAGAATTATGCCCTGTTATAAATTCAACAATACTCTACATAATGGCTTCAATATGCCTGTCATAAGCCTATCTTGTCCCGGCAATGTCTACAATGCAGAAGTCAGCCCTTTTAAATAATTAGATAAATGTGTATTTTTGACAGGAGCTGCTGGTTCTAGCTTTCAGAACTACCATGACACATATTCTCTAGTGACTGTCTGCTACACATATATATCTTTGCTCCCCCTTTCTATATGTTTTCCTTAATCATCATAGTAAGATATATTGGTAGTAGGTAACGTGTTTGCAAAGCCATTTGTTATATGGTATATGCATTTTATGCTCACAGAGTACTCCAAAAATCTTCCTGCAGGGATTTATTACATCATTTCCCTTGACTTCAACAGAAACTGGAGCAGCCTGTTGTTTCCTAGGCTTCTGTGGATGTGTGTTATGAGATACAGAAAGGTGTGTTGCTACTCTCAAACGGCAGGTACAAGAACAGTGTAGCCACATCAGCCTCTCATTCTGCTCACAGGGTGAATTGGCTTTCCTTTAATAAGTTTTACTCCATGTAGACCTCTAATTTATTGGATACTAAGGAGATTCCAGTGTCCAGCTGACCTTATCCACAGCCAGCTCAGCTGTCACCATGGAGCACAAAAAGAAGCCAGAATTATTATAAGTAAACATCCTTATTAGCATTGCCTGGTGTAACGCACATGTTTCAATCACACAAATTAATAACATGGATTTAATTTTGTAAAGTTGAATTTCACTTTAAGTTCATTTGTCTCATAAATAAGCAGGTAAAATGACTGAATGGTATTACTGTGAAAGACTTTTACCCCTTCTTTCTCAGTCTAGGACTGGATGCAGGAAATTTACAAGAAAAAGTCTAGCAAATTTTTTCAAATACTTAAGAGAGGTACTAACAGTCTAAAGAGTGTCACACTAATTTGAACAAACCTACATATATTATTCTCAGAATCAGATAAGTTCCAGCCTTTTATGAACATGTATGTCCACACATTTGAATTTTTTGTGATGTTCATAGTAACTACCATCTAGTTTTTGGAGTTGGATATATATTATTGGACTTAAGATGTTAGCATATGAGCTAGTCACTTAGCCTCCCTTTAAAATCACAGGAGTTACTTCATATATATGATTTATGTCATTATGAGATAGATATTTGAGACAGATGCTTAACTTCTTTCCATTGATTTTAAAAGGAAGACTAGGTAATTAATTCAAGTATAGCTACTAGTGCTAGAAATACTGAAAGTTAAACAGCATTCTAGGAGTCTTCCAGTGTGAATAGCTTCAAAAGGCTAACAGCTTCTGTAGGGTAAAATATATATCATTCTTTTTTCAAAGTGATACCATTGTCCCATGTTCTTTAAACAAATTTATTAAATTACTTAGACCTATGTCTTATATTTTGCCTTGCATTTGCTTATAGATTCCAAAGAGATATATTTCTTTAACAAATAAATGTGGTTTTATGAACATGGGAAACTTCATTAAAGTTCTGTCCAGTCTGCCCATTCTTTCACAGAGTTAAAGAAATTTCCAGATTTTTTTTAACTAACTATTGCATTCTTTATATGATCCTAAATGTTTGTAGCTTCAATGAATAACTATGTGAAAGTTTTATTGACTTCTAAAAATAACTATGAGATTTAATAAATAATAGGTTAATAAACAATAGATTTTAATATTTATTCAGGGTAATATGAGAGGTTGGATAGTGGACACTACTGCTGTTGAGAAGAACTAGTTATGTTGGAATTTTAGTTTTGTAGAGGATAGGGAAGAATTAAGTATGATTTGGAGTAAGAGGACTTTTGCTGGACTTTTACAACACTATAAAGAAGTAGACAAACTCAGAATTTCTATTTGAAAATCTGATAATGGAAGCAAATCTGTCTATCTAACTTTTACTGAACTACAGGAACTGCAGTTATATATGTTTTCAATGTCAATTAATACTGCATTTCCAGACATACTCTCTCTTGTGTCTGTGCTTCCCCTTAAGCTATTGGTTCTTGTATTTTGAAAGTAAATTAGAAGATCAAAAAAAAGAGGAGAATGAAACACACATTTACCTGCCAGTCATGTAATGTCAGCACAAAATATGTTCCAAAAAGACCAACATAATCCGTCTACTACTACAGAAGAAGTGGATGATGAGCCCTTGGGAGTAGAGACAGTAAAAATATTATCAGTCACAATTTTGGGGGAAAGAGAACTGTTCAAAATCTATTAAGATTCTCTGTCTTCAGAAGCAAACAGTGGAACAAAACTTACATTAATGGCACTGAACTAATTTTTGTGTTGAACAAATCAAGTCTTCTCATTATCTCATTAAGTTCACATACATAATTTTAAAACGTTTAATTTGGTATTTAAAATATTTGAAATATTTATTTAATATGCAGCCAAATTTCCACACCATCATCAGGAATTCTTTCTCTGCTTCTTCTTTTTGCTGTCTCTAACATCAAATATTATGATCGTAAAAGAGAATTAACTTGCTGAGATCATATACTTCCAAAACACACCAACGAGTGCATTAGGAAGGCAGGCTGGTAATTAGTCTGTGGTATGCACCTAAAAAAATACCTTTTCTTCCAGAAATGATTGTTTTAGCTTTTTAAAAATTCCCAAACCAGCGCATTCAGTGAGTTCAGAACGTGTCATGAACATGAGAAAATGTTTGGGTAACAGTGATAGTAATAAAAACTCTGGAGAGATTTATTTTTAATTTATGTTTGTGATGAAGAAAATAGGGATGTATATATTACAATGATACTAATTTCTTCAACTTCTAACTTACAAATTAGTAGCAATGTAAAATATGAAAGTTTCAATTATAGAAGAATAAAGATAAATCAGCTTTAAAAAAAAATAATATTGGTTGATTTTCTGTACTTACTTACTTTCCTGTTGTGATTTTTTAAAAAATTTTTGGATAGTTTGAGTTTTCTGGATTTCAGACTTAAAGGGAGAAGATTGTACTGATTTGTGTGCGCAAAACCCAAACCATATTATATAGACAATTTAAAAAGATATTATAATTTGGCTGAATGATTGAAAATGAGCTCTGTTTGAAAACAGAACTGAACATTTTTTTAAAAAAATTAAAGCTGACTCTGGAATATGAGACTTTCTCTGTAAGACTGAGAAGATATGTTGACAAAAAGACAACATTTTATTGACTAGTCTATTTTTTGTAGACTCAGAGTAAGCATGTTCTTGTTTATGTGCATTCCTGTACTTCTGAAGGTTTGAGAAAGAGTCACATACAATTGGAGGTAAACTCTTTGTAGGATATTTCTAGAACTACCAAAAATAAGTAGAAAAAGAGCCACAAAACATAGTGAATGATGTGACAAAAAAACCCCAAGGAAAATATGAAAGGAAATAAAGCAAGATAAGATACATATAGACACTGGAAGATTGAGAGTAATAAGGCCAGCAGCAAAACAGCTTTCAGTAGGACACCATCTTTCTGACACTGTTTGCAGTGCTGAAATTAAGGGAAGAGAGAGGTAATTGTTAAAGAGCCAGCATTATCCTTGTCCAAGAGATCCTCAAACTTTTTGGAATATTTTTCCTCTGATATCTCACAGTGCACGTCACGCAAATGTATAATGAACTTCAGGGCATCAGCTAAGGTAGGCTCATCCTAGATATCATCTATCAGGTTTTTACTAGGCCTTCAATCCCAGCAAAAGATCCTAGAAACTGAGATAAAGATCAGCCACTTCAGTGAATTATTGTGCCTAGGAAACATTGGTAGGGATCAACATTAGGTTACAGAAAACTTGGAAATGGAGATATAAAATAGTGTAGCTTTTTTGCTTTGCTCTCATGACCCTTCTGTGTCTATGGATGGAGATAAAAAGCCTTTGTTTCCCTCTGAGGAGGGAGTATTTGCTCAGTCTAACATATAAAAGCAGAAAAGATACTATTTCTTCAATGTGGCAAAAAGAATATGGCATTTACAGTTCTACAGATTATCAATTTAATTGGTCTACAGTGTACTTCAGACCTCTATGTGTTCTGTGAAAACCATGTAAAAATGAAAAGTCTTTTCATTCTCTTTTGGGGAAAGATTTTATGAAATATTTTCCTTAGTAGCTCCCACTGGGAGGTGGGGGATTGAAGGAAAGGAATGTTGTTATTTCAGCCACAAGATTATGAGTCTCTAAATGGATCCCAACATATCCTATTCTTCTGTCTTCTCAGGCTTGAGCCAACCAGCTGTGGAAGATCCCACTGACCATTAGATTCTTGATTAGTAAATCCAGCTTTTTTATTGTTTGCCCTTAGATGTTAAGCCTTGTTAGTAAATTTCATTGTGTACATAATTGATTGTGACTTTAATAATTCCAAATAAATTCAGGAGACATTAAAAAGCCTCTGAATGTTAGGGATTTGGATATATAAAGCTATGTCACAAATCTGTAGGCACCTTTCTCTTCCTGTGCAGAAGCCTATACATAAAGTATGTATTTAAACTTTTCTTTATTTAGGTACTAAGATTCTTCTTTATTTATGTATTAAAATTCTTCATTATTTCCACCTAAACATTTTAATTTTATAGCGGACAATGGAAAAAACCATTTTAAAAAAGAATGTTGGTTGATGACGAAGTCAAGTTTCATATTCTGTAATGGTTTTCCAGATAAACAATTAGACTTTTCTTTTTCAAGATGTTCATGTTTGAGTGTAATTCTATGTATAGGTTTTAGAAAAGTAATCAAAAGTTTATTATCAGTATGGAGCTGACCTTTTCATAACTGAGCTGCTTAATCTCCCAGGATGATTTGTCCCTGCACTTTAATTATTTGTCTTCAATATTTTTGGGACTCTAAGGTTGAAATAGAAGATCAATATCTTCACTGTATATTAAAACTAAAACCCAGAAGTAGTTGATTCCTGGAATACCTTAAAAAGTGCATCCAACATTTTTCAATGTAATTACTGTCTTGATCTTTGCCATCTTTCCTAGCCAAATATTCATTAAAACTTGGTCTAAGAAATGATCTCAAGATGCCTAAAATTGGAACTGTACATTCTTAGAAATGACATTTGCCTGTGACATTTCTGACATTCGGAATCAAATCAAGCACTCTATCCTGCTGTCGAAGAAGAAATTGTAATGCTTTATCTGAGTATTTTTGCAATCTCAGCTCTTTTTTTTTCTACTTATCAAGGGGGAGATAGGCTAAGCACTGGAATCCTACAGCAGCCCTGTGTCTGTATTTATGTACACAGAGAAAATCATTATCATATGGTACGTATGTCTGACAACCATTAGCAAGACTCCCACAGTTGTTTCTTTTCTCCCAGTTGAAGAGCCATGCTTGTTTAATACTTTTTCTTGTCTCCTTTTCTACACCTTTGTTCTTCTAGCCTAAGTAATGCATCCTGCATTCTACATTTTTGCTCCTGCAAGAAATTTGCTCCTGTCATAATTTCATTATACAGGTGACCTGTTCAACTTGATTAATTTCAGCTTTCACATATTTTTTTTCCTTGACCTGACTGATTAATTTTTATTCTCTGTTTGTACAAATGTTTCTCATGAAGGTGAACCTTGTGGACCATCAGTAGCCCAAGCATTTCTTCCAGAGTGCTGGATTTAGGGCACAGAGAGAGAGCTGAAACAAGGCCGATGCAGGAAGAGTGAACAAGCACAGTATCCTTACTGGTTTTGCATGTGATGCACCTGATGCCTGCACAGGAATACAAGATGTAGCATGCATCTGTCTGTTCAGTAAACCTGTGTGCCATAGGATCCAGAATCAGCTACACACAAATGGTGACTCAATTACGAAGTAGAAATACATCTCAGACCACTTTGTTTAATTACTTTAACTGCAAAGAGCATCTCCTATTCAGTTGTGACTTCATGTGTAACACTCCTTTTTTGTTGAGCTTGTCCTCTACAAGACTATCTCTCAAAATCACACAAGTCATTTAAACTGTTGCTTCAAACTCTAATATGGGTATAAATTCTGCCAATTTTGTGAACTCAAAAAGGAGTGAAAATTCTCTCTTTTCCTTATTTGAGACTGCTCAGTGACCAGGGTCAGATGTAGAAGAGGTTTGGTGAAGCTATCAAAGAGATACACTGCTTGTTTACCTGTGCCATAATGTTTAATCATTTATTATAACCTGGAGCCTCCTGAGATCACGGGGAGCGAAGACAGAGGGCAGTGTTAACATTTGATTATTATGATTGTTAGAGAGATGTCTCTGCCCAAATTAAGGTGCAAATGAGACCATATGCCAAAGTCAATTATACAGATGTTATTTAAAAATAAATTTGAGGCAGAAAGAGATAGAAAGGGGTCGGGAGGGGAGTTGAATGAGAAAGACAGAGAGGGATGAATTAAGTAGAAAGGCAGTCATCACCCTTGTGGATCCAGCAGTATCCTGTTGGACCTCGTCACCCTGGGCTTCTTGCTTGGTGGTGGGTCCCACCAAACACAGAGTACAAGGGATTAATTATATTCTGGTATGCACAGGAATACCAAGCACCTCCCCTGGAGTGAGGAATGGTTTAAAATGTCACCTGCACCTGACTCTGGAAGTTGCAACACTGTGTATCAGGACAGCTGTTGGGCCTGACTCTCCTTGAGGACACATTCTTCTCCCCCAGCCTTGTTTACTTCTCCCTAGACCTGACATAATTGGACACTAGTGTCGCCTTTATCTTATCTCAATGCAGGTTGCTTAATTCCCAGCCTAATTTCCAAAAATCCAGGAAACATATTTGTGTTTTTCTGTCAACCCTCGAGCTTTTCCATCTTATTTTCTCCCTCTGGCCTGGATGCACGTGTGTGGATGTCTGGCAACCCACCAAGGTAAACCCATCACAATATTTTCATCCACTGATTAATAAAATAAAGCATGGTTAATAAACTGTATATTGAACTAGTAATTTCAGCCATATTAAAATCTGTTCCTTCTGACAGCACCACAAGTTTTTCCACTGGATAAAATGGCTACAGAATTGAAGACTATTAGATATGTTTGTCTCTTTATCAAAAGTTTATACATAGGCATGAAGTTGGGGTTTAGCCCAAAGTGTCTTTCTTGAAGGCTAATTTTTGACATTTTTTCTAACATTTTATATGCCTAATACCTAGTAGCTGTTTGAATTACAAGCAGTTGATGGGGAATTCTAGATTTGGAGAGGAAAATGTTAACCACTGTTCCTTTTTCCTTAATTCAGTGAACATAGTAATTAAAGTCCTATTTGCTGGCATAAATATCTGGAACTACAATACCAAACTTGACCTTCCTTAATAAAAAATATTAAAAGATAGCAGTAACAATAATGATAATAATATACAACAACAATAAATTATTAATTATGTATATAGTATGGAATATTTTATAAGACTTTTTACAAGCATACAGTAAATTACATTCTCTACTTCAAAGTGAATAATAAACAAAATTGTGTTTTCAGGGACTCATGATAAACTTGTTTATTAGGGATAGGCAGAATAAATATAGCAACAAAAAAGGAACATTCTACATATTTCTGTCACATTTTCATGAGAAATGTTACAGCATGAAGTTTGTCTTGATTTATCAAGGCCTGGCTTAAAATAAAAACCAAAATAATTAATAGATTCAGTTAACTGAGGTATGGAAGTAGTCAACAATTGATCAACAGAAAGAAAATTAAATCAATTTTTTTACAATAATTTATAAGGCATAAGAGCTGAAGAACTAAAGCTTTCTATTTTCTTTCTATTTATCATTATCTGCAAAATCTAGTGAACAATAGTCTGTATTTTATCATATAACTTTTGTACTCTTAGAATATTGCTATGGTCCTTTCACTTTTGAAATGTAATTTCCTCTGAGTATTAGACTTCTGTTGATGGTTTTTTTGTGTGATCGTTAAGTTGAAAGCTATATGTGTTCAAATTTCAAGTAGCAATAGTACTGGTTTGTTTTGAACTGAGACCTGATAGGTGGGAATTTTATCTATCCCATATTTCTGATATTAGAAAATACAAACATTTCTTTCCTATTTGCTCTTTCTCTGTTAGTCATGGGGTTTTATGCTATTTTATCATGTCTCTTCTAAAACTTCAGAAGCTTTAGTTCATTTAATCATTACCTGAATAAAAGTTTACTCTGTCTGTTCATTCCTTACACGTACGGTGCAACCTGTTTTGTCATTTTTGTTGTCCTTCACCATCCTCTCTGACTTCCAAGTCAAACATTATTTTTTTGTGATAAGGACAGTGTCTGCACACAACATTGAAAATATGAGTTCATGTTATGAATTTATTTTGTTTCTCCCCTTCCTTTTCTAATACTGTTTGCTTGACCAACATTGAAATCTGTCCTATTGTTTTTGTACATCTATTTATTCTTCAGTTGTACGAGACTTAATAAAGATCATATTGCTGTTTATACAGAACAAGACAGTGTTTTTCCTATGTATTCTGTACCTGTATTGAATCCCTCTTGCTGATATAATTAGGTCTGACCATTCCCCTTCATTATCTCTCTTCTATGTTTTAGCCTATTAACAATGAGTTTATACCTTTGCTGCATCTTAGTTTCCTCAAGGATCCCTTTGAAAACTTATGTGGACTCTATTATGTTCCTCTTCTCCACAGAATTCTTAATTTTTTTTAAAATAGGTTCATTGATTTTGTGGGAAATAATTTTCCTTAGAAGATCTTGTCTCTCCTGAATAAATCATATTTATTCCCATGCCCAGCAATTCTGCTTTCAATCCAGTCTCTACAGAAGGCCAATATAGAAATTAGGCTGTTAAATTCTTAGTTCTGTGGATCTTTCCCCATTTTTTTTTAATAGGCACCACATTGCCCATTATCTAACCAGCTGGACCTGGTACTTGAAAAAAACATCAAACATCTCTGTGGTACAGTTAGCAACCTGGCAATGCTGCCATTCTCCCTTTCTGAATGCCATGTAATTCTTTATTTTGTCAGATGATCCCTTATTCTTTCTCATGACATATCAAAAAGGGACAGACCACCTGTGGTTGCTGGAACCTCCTGAAAGTCACTCTTGGTGGATGCAGCTGCAAAAAATACATTTGGCATTGGTGTTGCTGTCTTGCCTCAAATGCTCCTTATATAATTTTAGATCACTGAGCTTATCACAATCTTCCCTGTAGTGATGCAGTTGCAGAAAGATTTGCTAGTTGAAAGAATTGTGCAAGTTGTGTGTTTGCTGAGACTTCCAGATGTGTTTGCTAAATCCTGTTACTAGTTATTTTTACAATTTTTTTCCTAATATCTGCAGTCTTTCTATGGTTGTGTATGATACCTTCCCTCCACTTGCTTTCCAGTTCATTCAGTTTTTTTCTCTGTGGTGGATTGACCTTGGCTGGACGCCAGGTACACACCAAAGCTCTTCTGTTGCTGTCCTCCTCAGCTGGGCAGTGGATAGAAAACATCAAAAATGGCCAAGATAAGAACAGGAAGTGATAATCACCAGTTACTCTCACAGTCAAAACAAACCTGACTCAGAGAAATTAGTTTAATGTTTTATGAATCAGAGCAGAATATGATAATGAGAAAAGAACTCTTAAATCTTAAGAACACCTTTCTCTCTCTGGTCCCTTCTTCAAGGGCTCAACTTTGCTCCTGATATTGTTTACCTCCTTGCCTTTAGTGGTGCAGGGGTGTGAGGAATGGGGGTTCTCATTTTCTCCTCTCCTCTCCTCTCCTCTCTGGCTGCAATTGTCATGGTGCAGCATTTTTTTTTTCCTTTTCCTAGATGCATTATCCCAGAGGTGCACTGCCATCACTAGCGAGCTGTGCCCTGGCCAGCAGCGGGTCTGTCTTGGAGTCAATATTGCCTCTGCTGTTCATGGAAGAAGTTTCTGGCAGCTTCTCACAGAGTCCACCCTTGTAGCCACCATGTTACCAAAATCTTGCCATTCATACACAATACACTTATCTCTCTGACAAATTACTGTATAATCAGAGCCCAGATGATTTTGGTAGTACTCAGGGCTCTGTGTTCGGAAGACCTGAGTGAATTCTCTTCGTCTCCAACTTCTGCGCCAACTTGGCCATGTTTTTGTACACTGTTTTTCCCACCAACTATCCAGTTATTGGAGTTTATTCATCTCTTGTAACTTTCTTTAGTAGGTCTGTTTACTGAAAACAGGTTTTTTTCAAACTAAAAATGTGAGGAAAAAAAGAGATATTTTTTCCTGCAGTCACAAATGGCAATACTATACAGTGTTTGGGTTCTTGTGGATGAGAATTAAATAAGGTATAATCCTGTGGCAGGCCAGGTGGCTTAGCAGCTGTTCTGAGTATTGTGGAACAGGGAGGCTGGTTTGAAAGAAACCTCATCTATCTTTCTCTCATCCATTCACTTGGCTGGGAAGGCTCAGCCCTGCTGATATTGTGAAGGTGATACAGTTTTGTGGCCTGACCTTGGTTCCTCTGCATGATAAGGGATATAAGTAGAGGAGCTGGGGAAATGACAGCTGCTGAAGGTAAGGGTACCACCTGCTGATCAGCTGATAAAGTAATGGAGAAGTTACTTGCCTGCTGGTTTTCTTGACGCGTTTATTTTTCATAGTGACTGCAACACACACATACACACAGTGATTTGTTCCCAGTGCAATCCAATGACATGTATATATTGGCAGATGCAGGCAAACTTGAGACTGCACTGCTCATGCTATGCAGGCAGTTAAAGTGGGAATGGAAAAACCTGAGTTTTATGCTGTTATCTGCAATATACTTTTGTTATACGTGATCACTTATTTTAAATAGCACAGGTTGTAACCTCTAACTATAATTTTAAAAGACACATGAAGCCTTTCTAACACATACTTCACTCATTTATGCCTTTAGTTTACAACCACACAAATAGATCACTTTAGATTTAACATTGTGCTGGAAGTTCATACCAGAAACTGTGTCTAAGGTGGCTTTTAGAGAAAAATAGGAGTCAGTTTATTGAGAAAATGATTGAATTTTTACCTAGAGTATAAAGAATGAAAGGGGAAGAACTGAGGTTTGTGTAAATACACTGTTAGTCCTTCCTGACACTGACCAAGATAAGTCAAAAGTAAACTTTGGTGATCTCATTTCTGGATGCAGAAATGGTCTCTGTAGCCTCCCTTTCCAGTTTAGAGATAAAAATAGCTGCAATTGAAAGAGATAAACATAACTGTGTTTACCTGCAGTGAACCTGCAGTGAATTTGGTTGTTGTTGCTGCATTCCCATTCTTGCTTGTGAGAAGAAACACAGTATAACCAGATGCAGTGTCAGATGCAGCGACTCCAAGTGGGGTCTCATAAGAGCAGAGTAGAGGGTGGGAGCCACCTCCCTCAACCTACTGGCCACGTTTCTTTTTATGCAACCCAGGATATGATTCTCTTTCTGGGCTGTAAGTGTACATTGCCAGCTCATTCCCATTGTTTTGTCCACTAGGATGTCCAAGTCCTTCTTCTCAGTGCTGCTTTCAGACCATTCATCCTGCTGTGAATAGTGATAGCTGGGATTGCTCTGCCTCAGGTTCAGGACCTTTTACCTGGCCTTATTGAACTTCATGAACCTTTCCATGGGCCCAGTCCTCAAGCCTGTGAAAGTTCCTCCCGCTCCTCCAGCACCATGAACTGCACCACTGAGTTTGGCATCACCTGCAGGCTTGCTTCAGTCCCACTGTCTGTGCCACTGATTGAGACATTAAATAATAGTGGTTCCTCTATAGACCCCTGAAAGACAGCACTTGGCACGGTTTTCCACTTTGCCATTGAGCCACTGACTGTAAGTTTTCATATATGGCCATCCAACTTATTTTGTATCCACCTAAAAGTGCATTCACACCCATGTCTTTCCAGTTTAGTGGCAAGTATATTGTGAGGGACCGTATTAAAAAGCCTTATGGAACTCCAAGCAGATGAGGTTTGTAGCTCTTCCCTTGTCCACTGATGCAGTCACTCCTTCAGGCCACTAGATTAATCAGGTATGAGAAGGAAAGGGGAAGAACTGAGGTTTGTGTAAATACACTGTTAGTCCTTCCTGACACTGACCAAGATAAGTCAAAAGTAAACTTTGGTGATTTCATTTAATGGATGCAGAAATGGTCTCTGTAGCCTCCCTTTCCAGTTTAGAGATAAAAATAGCTGCAATTGAAAGAGAGTGTCTCTAATCCCCTTCCTGTCCTCCAAATCTTTTAACATATCTTCCAAGGTGATCTGTTCTGAGATTTTACTGGGCACAGAGCTGAGGCTGACCATCAAGTGGTTGCCAGAGTCAATGACTATGAATAATGACTATGAATAATAGTATTTCAAACCATGCTACCCTACCATGCTGCTGCCTCCTAAATTCAAGGCCTCAGGACTGACAAAAAATGTGGCAGCCACACGCACACACCCACCAACACAATTACACACACACACACACACGCTAATTATAAATAAATGATACTTAGGATCTGGGAGTACACATGGGGTATATTTGCTTTCACAGCAGGAACTTCCTTCTCTCAGCATATCTAGCAGAGAGGGTTGGTCATTAACAAATTACTTATCAGCAAGTCCCATTACTAAGCTAGCTGATGCTGTTTCAACAACAGTTCATTATTTCAATGACAACAAGTGGAAAACTTTAGAAATATTAGTATGAACAGATAAGACAGCCATTTCTGCCAGAAGAGGCATGAAGATCAGCAGATAAATATAACTCAATAGAGAAATTTTGTAATGATTTTTATCTGAAAAAAAGTAATCTCCTTATGATCTATTATTTTTTAATGGAAAAGATAAAACTAATGCATTATTGTACTGTAGTGTTAGTATTTATTTTGTAGCCTCCCTTTATATCTCTTTTGTATAACCTCTGGGGAACTTTTGTTTAAACTTTTTTGGCTGCATTTGCTGTTGTAGGGTGTCTATTCACTATAGATGTCAATAAATTTAGTGTTTAAACTATGGAATGTTGTTAAATTAAGGAATATTTCATTCATTTTCAAAGAATTGTTGGAATCGGAGAAGGAACGAAAGCAGAAACAGAAAAAAGTGAAAAGGATAACTGTTGTTGGAGATTTCCTCTTGCTTTACCATTAACTCAGAATCAATCTGATTTATCTGAAAAGTTTGCTTCCAGTCCTTCTAAAGGCATCTTTGTGTGTTTCTGCAGCTGGGGAAGAAACAAATCCTTTTACAGAGTTTTAATTTCTTCAAGACGTAAATTTTAATTAGACAAGGCCATATCAGTGCAAAACATAGGGACAGCTTCACTGTTGGCTCCAGATGGGTTTTGCTCAGCCAACTAAAAATGTTCTGATGCAGTACCTAGAAGAAAATGAGGCATCGAGAAAATGCCTGGTTTATCTTGCTGTAATTGAATACGGAGACCAAAATTTCACTAATATTTAGGAATTTGGTCTGCCTAATAGCTTGAATAGTTGCCATATTAATGAAAAACCTAATTGTGGTCTAACACCCATCTGTACGTAGATGAGTAAGTCAAGTGTAGGTAACATATGAACTGTGAGTGAGGAATCTGTGCCATGCAATGGTCTGTGGAGCACATAGGAAAAATTAATGTAATCATCTCAGAGCATGAAAGAAACAAAGCAAAAAAAGGTAATAAAATGCTTTTGGATACTTTGTTTTAAATTATTTATGCTTTTAATAATAATTTATCTGCCATTTTATGGTAATAATTTTTATTTTTAGTCTCCCCTTTAGTTGCAATGGCTTCTAAGAAGAAGAAAAATAAATCATTACTAAACACTTTTATATTTTGTGTTTTCTTGTCAGTTCTTAGTCTGAAATTTCTGAACTTGAAAGTATTATATTGCTTGGAGCTCTGCAACAGAGCAGAACTGTTTATCGTATCACTGTCAGTGTCCTCCAGGCCCCAGGGTTTCATTTTGTAAATTGAGTCTGGCTTACTGTGGTAATTCTCAGAAAGCAAATTAGAATTTATTCTTAATACACGAGGAAAAGAAAATAAAATAAACCTTTACTGTTATAAAGGCATATTAGGTAAATATTTTAATGCAATGCAGCACTGTAGTCAAATTTGATGATACCAATATTTCAAAAATGGAAAGAAGTAATGTTTGTTATTTTTACTTCTGAAAGTTTGCTCTAGACAAACGTTTCATCTCAATATCAAATCATAAGTTGCACGGATGCCTAAGGTGTTATACTTCAAAAAAACTAAAAAAATAATAACTGTACTAGAAAGAATTGTATAAGAGAAACTTAGTTACTGAATTTTCCTTTTTACACTGAACTCCCTGTATTCTGAAAGGTGAGTTGATACAGCTGAAAAGAAAAATTTATGACTTTTTAGATAACCTCCCAGCAAGAGACAAATTAATGTTAATTATAGGCAAAGACTGAAGTGGTGTTTTAAGAATGAGAATTTTGTGTTTTAAGAATGCAAATGATATTCAAAAAGAGAATTGGACATACCTTCCAGTGACAGCAATATCAGTATTGTCTTGTGAATTGGAGAAAATAAGGGAATTTCCTTTTGAACTAATATTCACCCTTGTGTTTTAAGCAATAAAAGCCTGGACTGAAGAAGTATTGTCATTACTGGACAGCATTTGGCAATGCAGTTATATCTCATTGATGTTTTTCATTATAGTAAATTATAACTTTAAAGCTTTAATCCACTGTTTGTTCTACTGAAGCAGTTGTAAATAATTTTTTAGGCTTATCAGGTGTCTTATCTTTCCACTCTCCATTTATAATGCATATTCAAAATAAAAGTACCGCTACCAATAGGCCTATTGTATATTTTGACCAAATATTAAATACAGACAGAAATAATAAACCTACTTGTTTTGGCAAGACATCAGCTTTGAAATTCATAGATGATGTATGGAAAGGTAAGACCAGAAATTTGTGCTAAGTACCTAAACTGGATCCTAATACAGTTTCTCTCTGATACTCCCATGGATCTTCCTGTATGGAGCAGCCCATGCTGAGAATTAACATGTCTGCATTATGACATGAGAATTTAAAGGAACTTTATACAGCTCTCTATAGCAATCACCTAATGTCTCTTTCCTACATCTGCTTTTTCCTAGTTTGAAATTGTCTTCTGCATTATAAATCTTTTTCGCTCCTGCTGAACAAAGTCACATTTTTCCCTCAGTATATATGTTCAGGTAGCATTGAAACTTTTCCTCTTTTTCTTCCCCCCATCACTTGCTCATGCATTATTGATGAAATGGATGTAAATTTTTCTTTACTTTTCACTGCTATACTGTGAACTGCCCAAGCTATTCAACAGGTCCATAATATTCCATTATGAAGGTGGCCCATCTCTTCTTTAATCCCTTCAGGCTCAAATGAGAGTGTCAAAATCACTACAGAAGCCTTTTGTTTGTGTTGATCTTTCACAAACTCTGACATAAGCTTCAGGCATGTCTGCTTCTGTGAAAATTCATCAAAGGTCAGAAGTTTGTTTGTCTCTGATAAGAATCCCTTAGCAAAGAGCTCTCTCATTGCAGCCTGCCAGCTTCTAGTTCTTCACTACAGTCATAGAAATCAGAGTTTCCAGGCAACAGTGACACCAGTAAGCAATAAGAATATAGTAAGTGGTCAGTTGTGACTGATTTGATAAGTAATTATGCAGGCAAAATGAGATGTAGTCTTCATTTGCAGAAGAATAATTTCGTCAGAAGTTTTAGGGGCAACTAAAGCAATAGCTTTAGTTTTTACTGTCAAGGTGTTTCCAAACACACATTAATAAACAGAGCTGACTCTAAGACTGTGATACTTTTCCAGTTTGTTTAATGATTCAACTCCAGTTTCTTAATTCTTCCATCATCTTTTCAGAGTAATTTAGCCTGTACTTCCTTACAAGATATTACTTGAGAACCACTAAAATCTTTTCTTGTCATTCTCTTGCTATAAATTTCATGGCAAACTTGTTATTATTACATTGTTGACATAATAAAATGGTCTTAACATCAGAGTAGTCCTCTTTAGCTTCACAAAAAGAAGATTCTTATAAGGAAGACATTACAAGTCAGATTTGCAAGGTATTTAGAAGACTAAAATGCAGCTAACCCCCTAAATCCCATGGATACCAAAGTAAACTCAGTAACAAAGTATTGTCAAAATTGTCATTGGCCTTTATACAATTTGGCAATTAATCATGCTCAGCATGTATCATTTCTACATATGAATAAATTATTTTTGTTGCTGTCTCCCTCCCAAAATGAAATGTATAAAATGCATTTTGGCAACAATATCTATTCCATTTTAAGATAAAATTGTAATTTCTCTGATAATCCAGAAGAAAAATTCACCAGTTCCTGAGTCACATAATGGCACTGTGCGGCAGTCCTAACTTGAATGATGTGTATATTTCAATATTTTCCTAGGAAACATCTTCATTTTTAAGATAACAGAGTAAATAAATGACCTTATTGTGAAGTAAAGATGAGAGGCATCTTATTGAGAAAAAGGTTTTAAAAAAATTGAGGATTGTATAAACTGATTCACTTGGCTTGCTTGAAGAACTAATATGAAACTGCAGCATCATGAGCAGAAACACTGTCAACTCCCAAGACCAGAGAAGTTACTAGAAAAATAATTTTCATTTAATCAGTTGTGGGGTGTAATATTTATGGAATTGGATAGAGGAGTAACAAAACTGGATTCCCAGCACTGAGCTAAGTATAATGATAATTGTCTTTGACTGTAAATAGATTTAACAAAAAGAATGAAAAAACAGCAGCAACAACAGTAACAATAAAAGGTAAACATATTTTAAGCTGAAGTGAATATTGGGCTCTTCTTAATTTTTTTTTTCTCCCAGGGCCATAACAATAATGCCCCAACTAAAGCAGAGAATGAAGTTTGGTAGAATATGACATTACACAAAATACAAGGCTGATCATGACCATCTCTCCTCTTCCTAATCCATTTCCAATATGGATGAATTTTTGTGTTCCAATTAATAGATATATATTCTATTTTTCTTCATTATGTTTCTGACAATCTTAGGATGAACTTAGCCAGAAAAAAATACACTTTCTGATTACTCTTACATCAGATTTTTGCCACCTTGTTGAAGTAAAATAATTCTTTGCTCATTGAAAAACACTAAAATAAATAAATCCAATATCTTGGAAAGCAAAAGGAAAGATTAAAATGAATAAAGTAAGCAGACTGTTTCAACCTTTTGGATTTAATGTGTACAGAAATTATTACCAGTTTCATTCCCGTGGTTAAGCACTTTGTCTTGAAGTACTTTGAAGTATTGACTTCAAAGACAATACTTTTAAGTATGGATATATGGAAAGTTATGTTTTATCATTAATTAATACCAACTGAACCATCTGATCATTATTTTTAGACACGGGCAGTTTAAAATGTATTAGTATAAAGCTGGAGGTGTTTTGTTTCCATCTGTCTTCAAATGTAGAACATCTACTTTGATGATCCTTTTACATTTGACATTGTTTTCAATCTACATATCTTGCAGGGCATCCCAGAAAATCAGCCAGATGACTTACATATCCACATCTAAAACAGTAGCTTGGCTTTTATATTTTAGCCCAAAGTGGTCTTTTATTTCCCTTCCCACTAGTTTGGTTTACTGCACTGATTTGAACACTCTCTAAAGTCTAACTAGAGGAGGTAATTTTTCAATTTCTTTCATTGTTTCTGATAAACTCAGAAGTGTTGCAAAGGGGTAAATTGTCCTCATCTGGTATTAAACTTATTTTTTTCTTTTCAATTGTTAGATCACAGGTCTGTTTGTCAGCTATACCTCAACAACTGTTTGAGACTTTGTAGAAACAAAGTCATGTAAAAAAGCTGTAAACCACTCAGTCCTTTGAGATTTTTTCTTGCTCTACTTCAAAAATAGCATCTCCCACAACATTTATAAAGGGCCAAAGTGCTTACTGCCTGCAAGAATTGCTTTATCCTAGCAGAATGAAAAGAACATCTGTTATGGTAGCTAGCACTAATATATGCCATGTCATCAAGTCCAAAGTAAAAAGGTAAAAAGCTTTCTTTTTTACATTTAAAAAAAAAAAAAACAAAAAACCAGCTAGTGATTTACAAGGAATGTCCTAAGCATAAGTTTTTCTGTGTCTGGCGGCTGTCATATTGGCAATCAAGTAGGTGGATGTGAAAGTGTGTCATGCCAGTCCAGGTAATGTCTTGCTGTAGTGACACCCTGCCAAAAAGGCTGGAGGGAGATTCTTTACATATTCACTTATTTAGTGAATCATCTGTAGGAATAAATTTTTACTGTCCCTATTTTACTTTATAAATACTTTTAATGTATTTGTTACCCATCTATTTACCACTGCTTTGTTCACTTAGCATGAGAAATACACAGTTGTTAATACTTCTTTCAAAACTTACTACTTCTTTACACTAAAGAACCCTAGCTCAAAACCAACCAGCCAACCAAATAAAATTGGGCAAAAAAATCAATCAACCCCCTACAAGGTAGCTCCTGCCAGAGCATACAACATGTGCACAATACCCAAGTAACCCCAACTGGCAAAATTAGTTATAGTGACATATTTTAGGGGTAATATCACTCCTGATCCAAGACTGGCTCAGTAGGTGTGAAGTATAAAAGAAAATTTGCCCTAGGAATGGATTGTCATAAATAAAATTCATCTGCTTATTCTGGACTTTTTCTTCTCTGATGAAATAACAATACACTTCTTCACAGAAGTGTAACTATTCTGGCACTAAATGCTCAGAAGAAGGAACTTTTTGAGAATTTTTAAGAATGTCTGTTGCAAATCAGTGCCACTTTTCAGCTAATAAATAATTTTCTTTTTCTTTCTTTCTTTCTTTCTTTCTTTCTTTCTTTCTTTCTTTCTTTCTTTCTTTCTTTCTTTCTTTCTTTCTTTCTTTCTTTCTTTCTTTCTTTCTTTTCCTTTCTTTCTTTCTTTCTTTTTTTTCTTTCTTTTCTTTCCTTCTTCCTTCCTTCCTTCCTTCCTTCCTTCCTTCCTTCCTTCCTTCCTTCCTTCCTTCCTTCCTTCCTTCCTTCCTTCCTTCCCTCCTTCCTTCCTTCCTTTTTCTTTCCTATCATCTATCTATCTATCTATCTATCTATCTATCTATCTATCTATCTATCTATCTATCTATCTATCTATCCATCTATCCATGTATCTCTCATCTATCTATCTATCATCTATCTATCTATCTATCTATCTATCTATCTATCTATCCATCTATCCATGTATCTCTCATCTATCTATCTATTATCTATCTATCTATCTATCTATCTATCTATCTATCTATGTATCTATCTATCTAAATTGCTCTGAGAATTTCTTCAGGCACTGGTAATTTCCTCTGTGACCTCTGATAGTCTGTGTAACTGGAGGAAACTAAAGAGTTTTTAAAGAGGTTTTTAAATGGTTTGCTAATAATGTTTTTCATTCACGATAAGCTGTCTAATAGCTGTCATCATTATCATACAGTTTTAAGCCAGAAATTTATTTGATCTTTCAAATAAGACTATTTTAGTTACATATACGTTATATGTTATGTTACATTATGTTATATATGTTATATGCTATATGTTATGTATGTTATGTTGTGTTATGTTATGTTATATTAATCCAGACAATAGTTTTCCTGAATTGCAGGGAACCTGTTCCTTGAAGAAGCTGAAGCATTCTCCTTCTCAGAAAGAGAGAAGAAAGAAAGGTGCAAAACATCATGGTCTAAGAATAACAGAGGAGCTCCTCTGAAAATTGGAACAAATTATGTTACATTTTTGGGTCATTGATTGTTATAATTAGGAGAAGTATCTATACTGAATTGTAAGACCAGATAGCAAGAGAAAAACCTGAGGATTATAGGTCATAGGCAGTTTTTTAATAATCCAGTTAATCCACAGAAAACAGATGCATCTGGGTAGGAAATGGCAGACAACGAGCCCAGAGCTCATTCACTGTTCTTAATTTGGGTATTTTATAAAATAAATTTATTTTGGTCTTCATAAAGAATAGTATCTAATCAAATGATATGGGGATACCTAAAAGTGCAAGGACAACAGAAAATTGCAATGGTGAGACCCTGCAACCCTTGGAGGTGAGGAAATATCAAGACTTTTGAATTCTGAAAAAGCAGAGCTTGGGAAGAAACCCTAAAACTGTAAGAAATGTAACTTGTGTAGCTCTGGATGGTTGCAATATTTCAGCAACTGAACTCTTCTGAACGGAACACCCAACACGAGTGATGTGAAGGTGAGGTGGTGGGTTGATCTGAAGCCAGATTGGGGTATGACATAAGCAAGAAATTGTCTGTGACTTTCATCTCAGCTTAGGAGGCTAATGGTGAAATCTATCCAAAATTTTTGTGAAATTGCAAAAGGGGTGCTTTCCGAATCTGAATATGAATTCACAGATGGGTAGTTGAACAGCAGTAGAAATAGGTGTTGGGGCTTATCACTCCAATAAAATTTCTCTTTACCTAAAGTCTAAGCAGGTCAATGACTCTGAATCAACACAGATAGAGCAATCATTTTCTGAGTACATATGCTTAAATCAACATTAGTTCAAGCCTGTTACATTCGTACAATTCCTGGTAGGAGAGATACTCTGCTTCTGACATCATCCACTGCAATTAACAAAAATGAACATGCTAAATGTGTTGTGGGTATTAATCATCTCTTCCATATGTGAAAAGCATCTGCTATTTATTTTACTCAATTTAAGTGTTTATATTTCATTTTATAGGTAAAATAAACAAAACAAATATTTACGGCTTTGGATATAATAATTGAGATATGACAACATATCTATATATTGTGAAAATAACTGTACAGACCTGAAGGTTTTGGCCCTTAATGTTAAGTTTTGTTTCAGTAGTATTGAATACAAGAAATGTCTTCATTCATATGCCTCTCATCTTTTCTAAGACTGGCTATGGCCTTGGACTTTGGAGGTTCTGTTCTTGTTCCAAGGATCTGTCTTGCTGTCCTTGTCATCAGGGGTATCTGGTTTAGCTCTGACATTATCAATCTTTCACATTTTAATTTTTTAACTTCACAGAGTGTTGAAGGAACTTTTGATAGTGACCTAGCAGTATCAGATCCAGAGTCTTATTACCATAAATGGTAATATTTGATAATTGTGGAGAAACAATTAGATTGCAATGATGGCCTAAACTGCCAAAATATTCTCCAAAAGAAGGAAAATAAAACTACTTATGCCACTGTGACCATGTTCAGAATTAAATGAGGCTGTCAATCTGTCTTGGCCCCTCTGTGAGCCTCTCAGGAACCCTCGGCCAGTCCCAAGTTGGTAGACATCAGGGTGGCACCCCGACACGACCACGGCGGGGAGACACTCTCTCGTGCCCCGAGGGTACTGAGGGCACCTAGGCTGGTCGCCTTTGCAGCAGAAGAGGCACTAGAGACATCAGTAGAAGATAAAGGGCCGACTCTTAGCAGGGGTTAATCCAAGGGTTTATTCTAGGAGTCCCGAAGGAGCTCCTGCACTTCAGGGGGCCTCCTTCTGAGAGCCACGGGAGATGTGCCAAGGTTACATTTAAAGGGAGGTGGAAACCGAAAGTAGATAACATTTCACTAACCAATAAGTGACGCTAAGGGATGGGTACTGAGGGATAGACATTTAGGACAGCGTATGGGGCAAGGCTTGGGGAGCTGACCCCTAGCCTCTGGCTAATCACTTGACAACCTGGACCAAAGCTTCTAGATGGAAAGGATGGGATGCTGAGTGATTGACAGAGAGCCAGGGTGGGGGTTTGGGGATGATCTCTTCCAGGGAGAGGGATAACACAGGTAAAGGGAGGGGGGTACAGTCTGGGATAAACCATTTGGGAAAAATATGGGGATACAAAACAAAACTATTTCAAAGTATTACAAAGTATAAAAACGCACTACAACATCAATCCCTAGAGATGAAATTGTTAAAATATGGAACTGACTTCACAGTGAAGTCCAGAAAGGTGAAGTATCTCTGTGCTAACCATTCTTCCAATGGTTAGGAAGAAATATGATAAAGATTATCTGAAATTAACGGAAGAATGAATAGTTCATAATTTTCATGTGTGTGAAGTACTCTGACTTCTAGGTATAGACCATGTTAACTCAGTAGAGAACAATAGAAAACAGGTTAGACTTGCAGACTCTTAGAATGTATTTGCATTGCATTTCTCATTTTGATTGAGATGTCTTCTCCAACCAAACTTCTCAACTGTCCTTCTGCTTTGGTTTACACCATGGATCACTTTGGTTTACACAAACTGCTTTCTTTCTCTAACCAGAGTAGAAGACATGTTGCAGAACCACACTCACAGAGGCCACAAGTAGGCACAGGGCTGGCTGTGCCACCACTCATCCTGTCTGATGCTGTCTGATATCAAAGTGTGGATATAATTACAGTAGAGGAAATAACCATTATTTTAGTATACAAATGTTCCCAGACTATGCCACTCTTTCCTAATGGAGACAAAGCCCTAAATTCCATGAAGACAAGACTAGAAAATGTTGTTAGCCACTTGAAGAAACAACTAGAGGGAAAAAAGTGGGTAGACCTCATCTGTCCAGTGAGTAGTGAAGAAAAGGTGGCATTACTGCTTAGGAGTTCAGTCAGCCAGAATGTACCTCAAATCAGACTGTCACCTGCATGTAAGTAGTCTGAAGAAGAAAAACAAATAGAAAGTTCAAACAGGGGTATTTTAGATACTTTCAAGCATGTTTCTCACTGTACTGGGGCCTACAAAATGCTTAAAGATTTTTTAAAAGTATTTTTATTTTCATACTGCTCCCTCCCTAAAAATCTACAGAACTTGAAGTATATTCTGATCCTTTCCTAAAGTGGTTCAATACTACCTTATCTGTTGGGAGTAGTGCACTTGTCCCCATTTATGAGATGTCTTAGGTTTCTTATGCACAGGAGAAATGAAAAGCTAAGCAGTCCTTGTACTAAGATGTAGAAATCTTAGGTATTGTCAAGATTTTATATATATTAGTGATGGGAAAATTGAAGCACTGAATTATCCATTCATATTTTTAATATGTTTACAATCAAGAAAAATGTTGCATTGTGATACATCTTACAGTAAGAGGAAATGAACTTTTGAGGAGAAGATAATCTTATCAATAAAAAATGAGAAAAATTATGTTACATCTAAATCAACTACCTACAAAATATATTAACTTCTGCCATAAAACCTTGATAAACAGTAAAGGTAGAAATGTTTCCAGTTAAAAGCTTTATCAAAAGCCCTGGGGCTTTTTATGGAAACAAAACCCCAAACTGATTGCATTAAACTTTTGATAAACGATAAAATACAGTACAAATGCATAAATCACCTTGTTAGTACAAACTGAAGTATAAACTACTGGAAAAATCCCTTCAGGTCTGAATGAATAAGACATTTTCTGAAAGATAGTTTTTATTTTTGACATTTCAAAGCCACAGCAGCAAAATTATTATTTCTAAAGAAAATCTCTTAAGATATGTAGGAAGCTACTTCTTATTTAGATGCACAAAAATGTTTATTAAGATCTCTTTCTTATTGATTTGTTCCTGCAGGTGAGCATGAATAAATATACACAATATTCTTAATTTGATTGACATACTGTTAACACATTGTAATGATGTTTGCATGTGAAATAATTATGGCCTTATCTTGCTTTGAAATGGATAGGTTTCCTTTCTTTCTTTCTCACATCTATACAGAAACAAATAAATGGTTTTTAAATCAGAGAAAATATGAAATCAAGTATCATTGTAAACTAGAAAACTAAGTTCTTTAAATTATAGGAGAGAAACTTGTTTACAGGGTCAAACCCGAAGTTCCAGAGCTTTGACCTCTTTCTGCATTATTAACAATCTTATTATTTCTGTGAGGAAGGTGCATTTGTTTTTTATAGAGTTTGCAGATGCTCTTAATCATAAATTTCAGGTCCAAACATAATGTATAACTGAATTTTTTGCCTCAAACCCATCCCAGCTGCAAAACTTAGATTGCATGCTTTCACATGAACACGTACTCATCCTAAGCATATGCACTCTTTCATCCACAATTCACTTGTTTTATAGGCATTAATGCAATGGGTGAAATCTTCATACTTAGGTTCTGCACTGATAGAAATAATAGACTAATAACCCCTCTTAACATTAGTCATTTCTGTGAGCTAATGATCCCTCTCCTTGGAGGAAATCATCTTTTACAAAGTCTGTCACGGTCTCGAACGATTGCAACTTCAGACTGGGCTGTTAAACATGAATGGATTTATCAATTTCTTTTTTTATTTTCCTTTTAATTGCTTTTATAACTCCTCTCTCATCCTTTCATCCTGGATATTTCTAACCAGCTATTGAAGGAAGGTGGGTAATTTTTAAACCAAATCAGTAAACAGTGGAACAGCAACATTCTCTGTTTGCAAAACAGATGATTCTATCTCCTGTCAGACTAAGCTGGGTTAGACTGAGCTTAGTTATGGAACAGTGCAACAGAGTTCAGCCCCTTTGGCAGTGGGGTGTTGGTTTGCTGGATTCAGTAGTCTGTTATGTGCACTTTCATGCTTTTCTATTTTCATCCCATTGGGACTTCCTGGTGGGAGATGTGATCAAATATTAGGTATGCTTGCTATATTTGAATGGCTTAGATTTATTGACATCCTTTAAACCAGGAGATATAGCCATTGAGCAGTGTGTGTGTAGAGGGATCATTTCATGGAAAATTGCACTTCTTATAATGCAGTGCTGGATGTCTTTAACAATGGTCACCACAAGTATTCAAGCAAGTCTAAATGGATCTCCAGAGCCTCAGGTTATTAAACATGTGTCTCCTATTAATTTTGCTGGTATTCTGATGAAAACAAACTAACAAACAAACAAAAAAAACAAACCAACCAACTAAAACAAAACTAACAATCATGCAGCTTTTCAGTGATGAAAAAAAATATTGTGGAAAAACATCCACAGTGGATAATGCATTATTGATAAGAGTAAACCAAAAACAATTCTTGTTTTTTCCTCACCATTAGACAAAATGGAATTCTGAACAACCATAAAGACCAAGAGTTGAATATAAACACTCCAGTATAATAGCTCACACACTTTTGCGTGAGATATAAAACTGTTGTTTTGGAGAATTTGCATGCAGAGACAGTGAATCAATTCTATTACACTAAGACATCACATTTTTTATTATTTTGCTGTATACATTGCAGCATACAGAACAAAAAAAATCTCACTCCCATCTCACAGAATTTCTGAACACAGGTACAAGCCAACACATTAATTATAGACTTATAAAATTGAAATTAATATTTTCTATTCTAATATAGATCCTTTTTTTTATTGCCACAAGTTGCCATAAATTACTCATTAAACTTCAAGCATTGCAATGCAATGCTTGCTACCATTTATAGATAAAGCTCTCCAAAGTATAATTAGAGGGAGTATTATGACACAGAACAATGGAGACAATTATTTCTGAAGTTTATTAATGCTAATTAGCATATGGCATCTACGACAGCTGCTGATACTTCATTGCTAAATACTGAGGGACTAATTAGTGTTTGATGTTAATTAGCTTCTTTTGCATGTGCATTGTCCTTAGATGCATATGCACTGTCACCACTGGGCTATTAAAAATCTGGCCTAAGCCTTCTTGCAGTGACAGGATACAGCATTTAGATTTTGCAGACTGTACAATATAGCTCTCTAATGTGCCCTTAATAGCCACTATACAAGTTTTAACAAGGCAAACTCACAAATTTCCATTGCAGTACATCAGAAAATTTATTTTAAATTTAGCTGAATAGTGTATAAATTGTTTAAAATTGACAGCTTCTAGCACTTTTATTGATAGAAATGGCAGCCTGAGAAATTAAACAAAGTCAAATCCAACAAACTAAGGAGGGAAATAGAATTTCACAGGCTTATGCAATGTTATCTTCTATTTAATCTCTTTAATTCTGATTATAAATAAGCTTTTTTTTATTTCCTACAGAGATCCCTGGTCTCTGTGTATAATCATGTCTGTCTTAGAAAAATCTTTTTGGAAGTTGGAATGTTATCTACAAAAAACCCCAAAACAATTAAGTCATCACCAGCTAGCAAGGAGGAAATAAGCATATCTTCTTTCCTTCTCTACAGATTATTGTTGCTTTACACATGAGGTTATAATTTAAGACCATATTTTTTTCCCGGACATATTAGCATTCCAATGAGAATTCCCCATGTCAATCATAAACAGCATTTATTTGGTAGTTAATAAAACTTGGCTTTAGTGTAACCATTTTCCTATATAATTAAAGAATATACATTTCCTTAAACAGCAGAAAAGAGACATAAAAGATTAGATGAGAGATGAGGAAAAACAAGTCAAAACACCAAAGTTTGCAAGTTAATTCTTTTGTTTTCATCAAGGTTGCCCTTCACTGTGACAGCAAGGGTTTTGGTTGAAAACAGAAAGAAACAGGAGATGTGACAAAGGATAGGGACCACCATGCAACTGATTAAAAGAGAAGTCAAAAGAATAAGAAAAGAAACCAAATCAAAACAAACAAAGGGTGATAACACAGGACTGAAAGGAGACGAATATGTGAGGGAGAGTCTTGGTGACAAGCAGCAGAGAGTTTGAAAACTATGAAGAATGAAAGTTATTGTCCCCCTCAATTTGATTTTGAGCTTGGTCTTCATTCCCACCCAGTTTGCAGACCTAGATAAAAACCTCTGATTTATGAAATCATTTTAACACTTCAGCCACCTTGTCAGATATTGTCAGTATTTAACTGACTGCATTGTAGGCAGAGTTTCTGCAGCAACAGCAAGTACCTTGTTTATGCAGGGACAGTTAATACAAATTCATTAAAAATTAATGATTTCTTTCAAACAACTTGTTCTGCCATGATGATTAAAATTTTTGGGCATAAAAGCCTGATTAAGAAAATATATATTATATATTGATGATGCCTGTGCTTTGTGTGAAATTCAAAGCCTCTGAGATTTGTTGAATAAACAGGATAAAACAAAACTAGGAGCCTTCTGATCCATGACTGAAATATCAATGTTGCTATTTCAGATGAATAACCAGGTCTTTGACCAAAAAAAAAAAAAGGGTTCAATGGCATCCTTAGCAAGGATGGAAAACTTTACTGATATGATTGAAAAAACAAAATATCAACAATAAGAAAAGGGACCTTATACAATGAAATTAAATTTGAAAATATAGCAAAAGTAACACAGGGAGTAAATATAGTGGAATGACCAGAACTAACAGGATGTGGTTTGGAAAGAGGCAAGAAATGAAGTAGATTCAGCTCTGAAGCTAAATAGTACAGATAGAAAGGACTTAGCACTCTTTGCCTCTTCATGAATTCTCATACTTATTCCTGCCAGGAAAATTAGACACTGTAGTAGTATAAGAGAAATGATCTATTAGTCCAAAGCCAAAGTGGCATATTTGTTTTCAGCTGTACTGTGGTGTATACAATAACATGTTGCCATAAACAGTAATAATATGCTGAAAGTGTTAAAGAGGTGTTTAGAGGGGTTTACAGGGTAAGTACATCTCCAGAGAAAAACTGCAACTAGGCAGATAAATAGCAGACTGCAAAGGATAAAATTCATAACAGTCCCAGGAAAGAGAGCCCTGCATATGAGATAATCATATCATACTTTAAGACTAACCAAAATTTGGACTTACAAAGAAAATACTAGATTCATACAGAAATATCCTCCATGGGGTGGAGAACGTCTCAATGGACATTGGAGAACAGCTGTGATTTCTTGTCCCATTTCAAGTGCTTGAGAAGGTTTTCCTAAATTCATTCTTTGCTGGGAAGGCAGATTGCTCCTTGGTTCATTCATCAGCTGGATAAACCCATCAGAAATGCATTAATTTGTTACAGAAGCAGGAAGGTAGTATTATTTCCTTGTGTATAATCTAAAAAGAGTCAAAAGTGAATATTTTCTTATGGATGCTGTGATCACAGAATCACAGACTGGTTAATGTTGGAAGGGACCACACTGGGTCAAAATTGTGCAAAAAAGTTTCATTCAGAAAGTTCTTGAAGAGTTCTCAACTAGAGAAATTGATATCCCAGTTCTTCATGAAAAATGAAGAAAATCTAAAATATCACAGTGTAGGGTCTTCCGAATATGGGTCTTCTGCCTATACTCATTGCTGCATCCTCTGTTGGTGCCAGCTAGGCATGTAGACAGGTTTTGCAATTAGTTTATCTCAGCATGCTTGTGAGATTAGGCTCTGAACAAACCCAAATGATGGTGTTTGTATTCCCAAGTCATCGGGTAGGATGGAGCCCTGCTTTGCTGGGAATGGTTGAACACTTCCCTGCATATGGGAAGTGGTGAAAAAGTCCCTTTTCCTGCTTTGCTTACAAGGCTTTTTCTTTCCCTATTAAACTGTCTTTGTCTCAACCTTTGAGTTCTCTCACTTGTATTTTCCCAGTTCTCTCCCTCATCCCACCATGAGCAGTGAGCTTGTGGCTAGATGGGGCTGAGATGGCTGCTGGGGCTTAACCAAAGCATTTATAATCTGGACACCACAGTAAATAACTGGTGGACAGCAGGGACACCATTTCAAAAACTGATCCACATGGCATTTTTCATCATTTAAATTTAAAAGCTATGCCCATAATTATTCTAGAATTATGCTACATTTATGCCTATTTTGCGTGAAAGGTAATATTGCATATAAATCTTCTACAGAATTTAAAAGGGAAATAGTTATGTGCTACCTGGTATACAAAGAAATAAAAAAATATTTTAAGACTCTGAGTAGCTCTTATTATGGCCTAACACATTTTTCAGGCCCCTTTGCACTAGAAATGAGATATGAAAGTCAGATTACTACTCAGTCTTTAAGTCAATGCTGACAGAAAATCTCCTATTAAGTAATAAAACACTATGAACATGGCCTAAAGAAGGTCTGAACTGGTAATGATTTAATTTAATTCAGTGGAACCAGCTGTTAAAATCATATTTTATTCCTAAACTCCCCTGGCTGCAGCTAGAATCAGTATTTCAGAGAGTCAGGAACCTTAGGGATCAGAAATTATCACCTTGGGATTAAATCTACAGGTCATTCCTTAGCATATCTTAGTTTTGTTCTTGGTTTTATTTTGCCGATAATTTCACAGCTGTTCTGGATTTAGAAAGCTTTTTATGACTCTGAAATGTCAAAATGAGAAAACATTCAACTTTGCTTTGTTTGTTTGAACACTGTCACCTGGGCTCATAAGTGCTGTGTGCAACCATTAGACTGCTGACATTGGCCTGGAACAATTAATGCACAAAATTAGATTTTGTTGATATATTTCAGGCAAAGAGTGTTGAAGCGCTAGCAACAGCACTTTTGTGGTATATACCCTGATGATGTCACCAACCAAGTGGCAGAGCTGTAAAGGGGAATACTCTGAGTTTGAGGATTACAGGCCTCTTTGATTACAGGGGAAAACAGAGGCAAGCTTTCAGTTTTGAGAAAAAAGAACATTGGTGTTTGTGAGCTAGTCCTACAGAGTGTTTTATAGAGACCTTCTCATATTTCTTTGTAGGAAATAACTAAATATTTGAAAAACATTCATAAACCAAAACCTTAGGGGTGTTGCAATGCCCAAGAAAATACTATTTGTTAAAAAAAAAAGGCTTGTAAAACAAGGTATTTAAAATTCAAATTTAATTTCTAGAATGCATATTTGGCACCTGCGGCTTTACTTTCAATGGAAAAGAGATCTTTCTTTGTTTCAAGCTCTGGAGAGAAATACTTTCATTGAAACTTATTTACCAATTTAAAACCTGAGGGCAGAAAAAGAAAATTCTAGGTTTTAGTGTATAAATCTTACTCTTCTATCTTATTATTTGCTTAAATTCACTGAGTCATGTGTGTGAAGAACAAAAGGTGATATCCAGATTGTAACTGATAGTAGAAAACAGATAATGAACTATCAGAGAAGTTTGCTAGCAAATGTTTCATAATTATTAACTTACTTTCCTCAGAATCTACTTAGCAGCTTCAATGGGATAGTCCTTTTGAAAAGTAAACAACAGAAACAACAAAAAAACACCTTTCCTGAAAAAAACCAAAACCAAACCTCCTGCTGTTTTGGGGAGAAAAGACTTCTAGTAAGAGCCTATGTACAAGAAGGCAAGTGTTTTTCAGGAACAAGCAAGCTAACATTTCTTTTTTCCTGATACTGTTTAGATTTTATCCTATGCTTGGCCAGGTGTAAATCAAGAGCAAAGAAATATCTCTTGGGTTTTTCCTTCATTCCATATGTCAATCTTGTCCATCTGAAATTTCTAGTTTTTAAAATACTCAGAAATACTGGCAAATATTTCCAAAATAACATGCCCTCTTACTCTTTCATCTGAAACAAAATTTACTGCCTCTTCTTTTATGTCTTCATCTTCCTTTTTCTCTTTTTTTCCTCTGCTTTTATCTCTACTTGTTGTCATCCTTGCCACTTTTCTCTGTTCTCTTTTATTTTCTCACGTTGACCTGGTTGTCCATTTAAAGTAAGAAATAGAGCTAACTAGCTGCAGGTTCTGCTAACTCTAGCATAGCAGTCAGAAGACCAGTGAAAGCCAAAATTGTGTGAATGAAGATGGAAAGAAGAAGTTCAGGGAACAATAAACTAGAGCAAGCACTAAAAGGATGGCAATTTATAAAGAGAGAGGAGGGCTGCTTTTTATATTAAGTCTCTAACAGAAAACAGAGCATGTTCTTCCATCTGGAGGGGATATCAGCAGGGAAGAAAAGGTTTTAACTGTGTCTTGTCTCTTTTCCTGCACATACAACTGCATATAATTGCAGCTATATTCCTGATTCTCCTTAGGGGAGCATAGAAATACTGGAGACTGATACCAAAAAAGGCTGTATTATTACAAAAATTTTAGTATCAACTTTACTGAAGTTGTCTGCAACACAAATATAAATTGTAAATGGAGACTGACTGGCTAATATCCAGTGCAATCGCAACACCAATACATTAAAAAAACCCCAGCTACTCAATTTCAGTTTGTGGTTTGTTTTTTTTTTTTTTCCTTATGCAGTGTCCAGCCACACTGAAGACAACTTTAAGTAAGGAACTGGAAAATATATTGAGTAAAGTTTAACTATTAAGTCATAAGTGCTTCTTTGTCATCCTGATGTCAGTACTACTTGAGGGGAAAGGAGTATCTGTAACAGAATATTAAATTGACTATATGCTAGAATTATTTGTAGAACATAGTACATTTCTGTAAATCCCAATTCATGCTCATCCCAAAAGGCTGTTGGACAAATGTTCCTAAATTATCTTGACATTTTAAGAGAGTCCACACTAGTAATATAGGCAGTGAAGCCAACCCATTTGTGATTCACGGTATGGAAATTCAAGTACATAGAAAATAATTTGGATATTGCCTGAAGAATATTGTATTCCCTATATAGATGTCATGTTTTGAATGCAGATGTATTTCACATTTGCAAATATAGAAGTCACAAATAACTTTAGTGAAGCTGGTCTGGTAGGGGATGCTTAGTTCATCTGCAATATTAGTTATTTACTTTTACTTTTTTTTAATGTGATGGGGTCTAGAGGGGGATGGAAAAACATTATCTGCTCTCAAATTCATCTTTATTCAATAATATGAGATAGAGAAGACATGTTATCTAGTTTTCTTTTTTTTTTTTTAACACAAGACTATTGGTAAAGTGGCATTATTCTGTCCCAAAAGTTAGAGAAGGAATGCACCATCATTCAGCTCTTGAAGGTTTCTATTTCTCAGGCAGATAGTAGTCTGAATTTTTCTGCATATTAAAGGCTGTTTGTAATTTTATCTTCTGCCCTTCCTCATTAAAATTTTTGTTTGTTTTTTTTCTTTTTGTTAGTTGTGATTGTTTATTTTTTTCTGTTTTGTTTTACTTTTACCTTACTTTGAAATAAACAGTGAGAAAATAATTAGGAAGCGTACATACATTCACTGGGCATGCATTCACCACAGAAACTTCTCTCGTGCAAAAGTTAATTGT
Source organism: Camarhynchus parvulus (assembly GCF_901933205.1). Classification (NCBI taxonomy): domain Eukaryota; kingdom Metazoa; phylum Chordata; class Aves; order Passeriformes; family Thraupidae; genus Camarhynchus; species Camarhynchus parvulus. Next base: position 95,294,514 of record NC_044572.1, on the reverse strand, counting down.
TGTACAGTGAGAGTAGAAAACTGTGAGGAGGAGGCTAATTGGCTACTATTAAGAAGTGCAAATTAATAATAAGCAAACCAGTTCTTTGGGGAGAAGATGAAATATTTAATAATCTGCTCAGCGTACACATTCCCTCCTCATCCCTCTTTTCATTAACTCCATGCTGCATCTGTCTGAGCTCTTCCTGAAGGATTTCCTGCTGTCACGTTCTTCTACTGTGACCAGTATCTGGTGAGTTCACATTCCGAGGCAGGCTCATTACTGAATAGTGTCTTCTTCTTCCCAATTAATAATTGACAAAATCAAGGGTAAATTATCATCAAATTTCATTAACCAGAATTTTTTAGTAACCAAAAAAAAAAAAAAAAACAAAAACAAAAAGAAAAACAACAACAAATAGACAAAAAAAAAGACCACCCCAGAGTGGAAGTGTTTTCTTCTACCATGAAGGAAATGGACTTAAGACACTTTTGGTCAATAGGAAATCAGTGAGTCTTGAACTCTTTGTGTTCCATTTTTAAGGTACTAGCTTGAAGAGTACCAACCATCCTGTTAGAAATACATCATAGACTTGTGAGTTTTTCCTAAACTGCTTTCCTTAATCTCAACTTCTGGAAATGAGAGAATTTTAAATTGTGATCATAGATATACTTAGAACTTTGTATAAGTCAATTCAACATAAAGGAAACAGTCATATTACTCCAAACTTAGGAATTTCATATTTGAAAGAAGAAAAAGAGAAAATGCAGAATAAAAGTAATAATGAAAATTTTACAGTTTTATAAAATTTTATGGACAACAATACTAATACTTTATTTTGTAACAGCTTCTAGAATACCTCAAAGAAAAAATTAGTAAAGGAGAAAAAGGATAAAGACAACAATAATCTAACAAATGAGCTAGGGATACACCTTAATTTCAAACTACAGAGTCGTTCATCTGTCTTTTGAAAATGAAAATTATTCTGCCATGTTGATAACAAATACAAAGACAAGCCTTTAGAGAATAAATACAAAAAAAATCATTAGAAATGCCATTTGCTTTGCTAAAGCATTGAGAAAGTAATGAGAACATGTGATAAGAGGCTGAGAGACCTGGGATTGTTCAGCTTGGGCAGTCTCAGGGCAATAAAAAGTAGCACAGCCAGACACTCCACATTAGTGCCTAGTGGAAGGACAAAAGGCAGTGTGCACAAATCAAAAAATGCATATTCTACCTGAAGAGTTTTTTTACCCTGAGGATGGTCAAACAATAATGCAGGTTTTTTGACTCTGATTTCATTTGGATACTTTTGAAAGCCAAGTGTCCATGGACGAGATGGAATTTACTGCACTTCCAGCAGAGCTTGGAGAAGAAAGGGGCAGAAGTAGGAGCAATAATTTAAGGAAATACCCCTCCACTGAAAAAGGGGAAAATGTATTTATTTATAATCCAAAACCAGGTTGGTAATTATCACCTGACCAGATTATCAGCTGATCAACTATTCCTGTGTGCTTCATAATCTTCTCACTGCTTATGCTCATTAAAATGATTGGATTTTTATAGACGAGAGGATTCTACTTCTAAGTCTACTTATTTCAACATGTATGTAGTAAATTATGAACCTTCTGATCCTTGTATAGTTTTGTTTCCTGTGATTAAATTTATCTATCTCAATTTCCTCTTTTTATGTAAATTATCAGAATAATATAATGGGGTAATGTTTTCCATACGTGAATTACTGATCAATTAATGCTTATATACCTTAATATCTTTGGAAATATACATAACTGTTTAGAGTATTTATTATTAAGTAGTTTAATAGCTTATTTCTGTATCTCCAAAAATACAGAAATGTAACTTACTTTGTAATGGTTTTCCACTACCTCAGGAAAAGGCAGTTCAGAAATATAAACTAGAAGCAAAACTTGCCAAACAAGGCACTTAGCTTTATTTTCATGAAGAAATCAATAAAATTTAATGCCTCCACAATAGCAGTAGTAGAACCACATTTGTGTGTTAAGACTGCTTATTAAAATCTTCCACAAAAACCATCCAGGAAGAAAATTATTTTTATCTAAATGATGCTCCTTTTAGAAGGACTAAATATTTTTTCAATATGTAGTATAGCAATGTGGGAGAAAAACTGTGTAGTAGTAGTTTAAAGCATGCAGACAGCACGACTTTTACCACCATTGGATTCAAATTAGGAATTCCAAGTGCAGAGCATTACTAAGGGATCAATATAAAACTGGAAAGGTTAATATAAACCTAGCATAATTTACACTTCCTAGAAATATCTTGGTGCTTAAAAAAGACATAACTGGTTCAGCAGTACAACAGTCCCCTCTGTTTGATTATGATAAAGAATGGTCACTCAGATGCAAAATTTAATCCAGATGTCAGACCTAGGCTGGAAGAGCAAGAATGTCAGGTAGTGCATGGAGATGCTGGTCCCAGTGCGGCACTCACCAGGCTGAGGCATTCAACTGTGCAGGAGGTTGGGCTTCCTCCCGCTTCAGGCACTGCAATCCCCTCTCTTCCCATCTCACCAACCAGGTGGGCACCTAGGGGGCACCCAAGGTAAGTGCAATAGAGAGGAAAAGTGGCAATACTTTAAAGTGTGGTTCAGGTGTAGTTGTTTTTTTTTTGTATGTCACTTTTCCTTTCTGTTTTTTGCTCTATCCTCTGTAAGCTGAGTGACACCCTCTCTTCCTGTGCATTTAGACCACTGAATACACTTGCTCCCTGATTAAAATAAATCAGAAGGGACAGTTTTGTGCTAATTTGTACGTAAGCAGATTTTCTGAGATAATTGGTATGTAACACAAAAGCATGGTCTAATTGTTGGTGTCCTTTTTGGCGCGCCCTGTAGTCTGAGGAGAAACTGCATGTAACAGAAGTGAGCGAGACATCACTGCATAGGTAGTGTAGTGGAGGAAAGTAAACCAGAGGTTGATCATGCCTGAGACAGTTCTTGAGAATCTAAGTATGAAACTTTAACTCTGTGTAACTGATGTTGTGCAAAAATCTGCAGTATTCCCAAAGGAACCCATTATTTCCATATTCACTTGTAAATGTTTCCCTATGTGTGTAGCTGTTTACAGTTCTTAGTATGCCATTTTTCTGGATGTGAGGCAACTAAATTGCTATCAAGTGATTTTTAATTAAGCTTCCAGTTCAGTCCCTAACAAATAACATACTTTAATAAAAAAAAAATTACAGTCATAGTGGTTGTCTATTGATTCATTAAAGGTAACTTGTTTGAAAACCAAAAATTACTCATGATCCTGTACTCCACCTTTTCTATTTTTTTCTCCTACAGCACTTACTAAAGTGAAAATTACCAACCAACCCCTTCATTCTTGAAACACATTCATTCTGTATTTTCTGAAATATGGAAAAAACATAGCTATTTTTAAGTCAGAAATGAACTCCAGAGTCTGATGCAGGAATAAATCCCCATAGTGCCTTCTTCTGAATACACTATCTTTAAACAATGAGGAACGATCATCTTTTCAGACATGTATTTTTATTTTGCCTTCTATTTTAAATATTAGAGGACTTAATATCTCTTTTTCTAGTGTGTTCAATTTCTAATGTCATAGAGCAATGTGGGTTTATTTCCATTCTAATGTTAACTGATTTTTTTTCTGGGTATTTACAGAAGAGACTCAATGCCACTGCTATCCTTTCCTTACCGAAATATTTTAACGTCCTGTCCCTTGATGCAATCCACTTTCTAAGAAGGCTCCAGATTACTTACTCTCTTGTGGTTTTGCAAATGATTTTTGTCCCTCCCTAGGGACAAAAAATGAGCTATCAAACTTCTCCAGATATTTTAAATTTAAAAATCTAGATGTCTCTACAGTGAATCCACAATAAAATAGTCTGTATTTTCTACCCAATTTTGTGGATTTGATCTTTGCTTTAATATCAGTGTTTGGTGCCTTGGGATGTTTTCATGTTTGCTTCTAATTAATTTGGTCAGTTTCCACTGTCCAAATTTAAAGCTACTTCACTAGCTTTAAATTCCTTCAGTTCTTTAATTACAATTCTTCATTTGAGACTTGTCCTGGGGTGGTTTATTTCTGCGTGTGTACGAAAACATTACATTCATTTTGCATCCTGGAGTACTTTTGACTGCAACTAATAGAACTTGTTCTAGGCCTTTAAGAGCACAATTACATTCACATATTAAGTGTATTAAGGACACACACACCGAAATTCACAGCTGGCAATTGAGAGGCCAAAAATGGATCTGCAGTTCAAGGATAGGAAAAGGACATCTTAAAAATATGTCCCAAAAAAATGTCCATATTTTGTCTGCAGAAACTTCATTCCGATCTGACTTTCATCATTACAGACACATCTAAAGCACTGGCGAATCTAGGTTAGATAGTCAGGAAGACTATCTAGAAGTTTAATGAAAAATCTGAGCTGTTCGAAGGCACTTGGGAGAGTCTTCTGTCAGACTGTGTGTGTATGCGTGATTAAATCTTTGCTTCAAAACCTGAGTAAAAGCAGCAATATTGCTACCCTTCCCTTTAACCCCCTGGGAAGGAGCACTTGGTGTGGAAGGAGAAAGATCAAAACATTCAGCAGAGGCTTTATAAGACTGGGGCAGGGACCTGAAAAGGAAAGATAAAAGTTGGAACTGAAAGGTGATGAAAGCATTGAGTATTAAACTACAGCCAAAGACCTTTGTAAGAACATGTGACTCCCCCTGCAAAATTTCCTCCCTTTCCCTCTCACATAGGAAGATGTAAAGAAAGATGATACTGAACAGATGAGACAAGTGGCTTCAGCAGCCTTTTCTTGTGAATCCTGTTATCTCAGATTGAAGGAGAGGCAAACAGCAGCAATTTTGTTACCTTTCTTCTCTTTACACGTATTCAGTATTAGTGCTCTTTTGTGCATTACGTGTAACTTGAAAAAAAGATATGTTTATAACTTAAAAATAACTATGACATCACAACTGTGTGGCAATACATGTGGTTGTGCTGTGAATTGTTCTCTGTATTATACTTATTAATTGATCACTCAAAAATATCCCATTTCCATAATTCCTAAGCCCTATCATTCAAGAAAACTCTTCCAAAAATGGCAGTGTGATCCTATTCCTCATAATAATAATAATTTCAATATGTTAACTGAATTGTCAGTACTGACAATACCTTTCAGACCATTCTGTCCCATAGGACTCTTTGGCAGTGCAGACACATAGAGCTCAGGAAAGGATCACATGAAATTAATGAAAGAAGGATTCCAGACCAGCCAACGTTCCTTCAATGCCGGTATTCCCAGGAGGGACAGGGTAAGTTCCCACTGGGGGGTTTTGTGGGGGTTTTGCGGTGGGTGAAGTTTTTGTTGGTGCTGTTGGGTTTTTTGGAGTCTTTTTTGTGTTCATTTTTAGTACATTAAGCATGGACAGGAATGTCTACTTGTGAACACTACCTGGAGATGATGTGACAAAACTGAAAAGAGTATGAATTACTTTCTATATAGGTAAGAGTCTTCTTTTTCTACAAAGAGAAATGCATATTATCAGTGAATGACAATATTATTTGTTCAGTTCTGGTCAAGTTACGAACATCAATGCAACAATTCCCACTTTTATGAAAGAGTCATTAAATTGTGCTTAAGTGCCTATATGGTGCCAAAAACATTATTATCGATGTGGAGATAAAAATAAGCTTTCCTTGAGTCCTTTAGCCATCTATTCTTCTGTATTTAGTGTGTTTATATGTTCTGTTTTTTCTAAGGTACCATAGGATAATTTATTTTGTATAAAAAAAACAGAGTCAAGGGGGGACGGAGAAGCAGTGAGTCCATCTAAAATTCAAAGCAGAACTAACCAAATTGTGAGGTTATAATCTGCACTACTGAAAGGACTTAGTGTTTCTAATGACTTAATTACCAGAATAATCAGGACCCATGGCTTATGAATTGGAGAATGATTCTTTACTAAGCAGTTGTTTTATCTATGTCTTATTTTAATAAATGATTTGATTTTGTATCTCATAATATTAGATGATTTCATATAGTTGATTTTAAAACTATGAATGTAACTACTGTACATTTTATTAGCGTCATGCTTATAGTTACACCTTGAATGAGACAAGTGTCTACCTTATCAGAGAGGCTAAAGGCTAGGCAGCTGTGTGGAAGAGTGAGCTTTGACAGTCAGTACTTCATAACCTGTTAATTAAAAGGTAATTTCAAAAATAAGAGAATATATTTGGATTAAATATTATCTTTAATGATAGGAAGGAAATAAGACAAATGAAGGCAGAAGCTTACTATCCTTTTTGGAAGACTTAATCAGCTAACTGGTTCAGAGTCTATCAACACTAAGAAGAATAATTGATTCATTGCTGTCAATTTTTGGGGCTGTTTGGAGGGGTATTGGTGGTTCTGATTTGGCATGTTTTTTTTTGTTGTAGGGTTTTGTTTTGGTTTGCTGTTTAATGGCACAAGCTTTTTGGACAGCATTGACCTGATGTTTTTGTTGATGACAAAAAATTGGTTCTATCAGATAGCTTTTACCATGACACCACTTTTAAAACATTTAGGACTGTGTTTTGGGCAAGAATCCTCTTTCAGTATAAAATGTTGCATCATCCATGTTCAGCTGGGAAATTTACCTAATTCACATGCTTGTACTCTGTCCTGGGAAAGATTACATTGTGAAATATGCTGCATCGCTGAATTAACATCTGATCTTAAATAGTTTGCTTGGAGCTGAAATAGCTCTTGTGGTCTATAAAAGATGTCAAATACATGTTAAAAAATAAGACTACTATGGCTATGATAAAAACGTGTAAAGCTTTTATCTTTCCTTAAAAAAGGTCACATAAATTGTCTTGGACATACAGACTGCATGAGACATCCTCAGTTGCTTGAAGAAAAAAAAAGTCATGCATGCTACTACATCTGAATCTTTTCATAATTTCTAAGCTCTCACAGAGATAGGAAGGCAAGCAGAGTAGGAGAATGTTGAGCTACTCCCTTAATATGGAAGCAGTTTCCCCAGTTCTAGCCCTGCAACTACTTTTGCTTTTCATAAAGGACATTTCCTTTTTTAAGCTTCCTTGTCAGCCATCCTGATTGTCCCTGCAAGAACCACTTTAAATTGAGTCTTCCCTCCAAAGCACAGTTTCTGGGAGGAAATTGAAAAACTTTATAGCAGATTGCTTTAACTTATATGGTACATGTAAGTTATTTTATACCAAGAAACTTGTTGATACATTTTTCTCTTGACACTATATGGCATTTATTTTTCTAGGAATTGATGTGGTTTTTTATATCTAAAGCATGTACATATGGTCATTATGAAAGCATCATGTTTTAAGAGTATGCCACTATCTGATTTTGGAAAGGTCCTTCAATACTAAATCACTGAAAGCCGCTATTAGCATGACTTTTATTTCTTGTTCACAGTATGTAGGAAAAAATCTAATAATCTTGATAATGACACTTTGGAAAGAGAAAATATCTGCCTCAAGAGAAGTGAAAATCAAAGTTTATGAAAGTCAAAAAACCCATGAACATGCTACAACAATTTTAGATCTTACCAATAAACAACAATGAATATACATTTAACTCTGGAAAGTTCTAAAGAAATTCTAGATTACAGAGGAAACTTTGTTAACTTTGTTCTCCAAGCAGAGTTTTGCACTTAGTGAAATATGGAGGAAAAAATCTCTTGATATGTTTGACACTAATTTGATTATGGTCATGTTTTTTAGACTTGATTGCATAAAAACATTATTTTCTTATATTGTGATATTTGACACATATGTTTTTAAAGAAGTAGAATGTGGAAAAAATATCATGGGTAAGCAAAATATTACAGAAAATATATAATACTTTAAATACTTGTGGCAAAAACAAGAAAAAAATATTTTCAAAAGTTTTATAATCTGAGCAGAAAAACTTACACATTTCATATGTGGTGAAAAAGAGAAAGCAAAAAGACAGGAGAAAACACTACAAAATTAATTTTCTGTACTGACATCCTAGGGTTAAATATGTGGAAGAGGAATTTAAATTAGGGAGAGGGGGAAATGTTTATTTAACTATCTGGTTATTGCACAGAAACTTAATTGTTCTCCTTATAGAAGCTCCCACTCACCACCGTTGGCTTCATCATCCACTTCAGATACCTGTTTGAAAGTTATATTTAAAATACCAAAACTATTCTGGCTGACCATTACTTATATTTTCCAATTTGCTGAACAGTCTCACATCCACCTCCACACATTTCACATGGAAAAGAGTCCTTTCCACATAGATGTGTACCTTGTGTTCTCTGATCCCCTAAGACAGACTTACTTTTAACTATTTATGAGGGAAATGTTAGTGCTTAAACTGTGGTTTGAGACTTATTTCCATGTTAAGCTGTTTGATTCTCTATCTGTGAGGCTAGATAATAACAATAAGTATTTTAAATGTTTCCTGTCATACGTTATTAAGATCTATGTTAAAGTCTGGGAATTAAATACTAATTAATTCTAGGCTTTCCTTCTTTCCTGTATTTGGAGCACTCTCAGTGCTATTTAGACAACTAGCCATCACTCCTAACAGCAATGACATCCCATTCCCTTTTAATCAGTAAAGGAATATATTAATTGGCTTTAGTTTTCCCATGTACTCAGTTACTGTACTCTGTAATCCACAGTCTACAGTCTCACCTGGAATTCAGTTCTGAAAAGAACTTCATCAGAGTACACATCCCCAAATCACAGGAAACACTGTTTTTTATTGCCAAGGCTTGCTCTGCTATTTAAATGTAATGATGTTTTTTTCCATCTCAGTAGATAGCTGTAACATTTTACAGAAGAGAAATGTCTCATTAAAAATGGCAAAAAATAGTTAATTGATTTTGATCAAGACCAATTTTTATTGCAAAAATTTTTGATGCAGGTTTCAGGAAAATTTCCAGAAAGAACCCCAAGTACCCACAAAAATATCATTAAACAAAAAACTGTTAAGTTCTTGAATCTAGGAACTCTTTTTGTAACTAATTCTATAAAATTTAAAACACTTTCTCCTTTTTCTAGTAAAATATGTCAGCTTTGACTAAGCCTCTTTTTGAAAATATGACCTGCTGTTGAAAATATGACCAAAACTAATATGAATGAAATTTTCAAAAAATCTATCATTTTAGAGATTTAATAAATTTTACTTTATTTAATGTTGCTAAGGAAAAGCAACTATTCAAAACTATCCTATCAAATTTTCTGTCTAATGCATACCAAGCACATAATTGCCCAGTAATCTCTGATTAAAAGTTTATTATATAAGACTCAGAGTTGGCTTTAATTTCTTAGGTCAAAACTGTAAGGCTAAAACCCATAGAAATCAGCCTTTAACTTAGAAGGAAAACTGTTGCATTATGTCAGACTTTGAGAGAAAGATAAGTATGGAACCTCATGATGTCATTGTCACTGATTCACTTTTCAAAGTACAGCAGGGATATACTCACAGTACATGTCAAAAGAACAAGGGGATGCCTATCCCTTTTCAGGTAGTTTAAGAACTGCAATAGATTCCTTCTGTTGTCAGACACATAATATTGTCCTCTGAAAGAAAATTCAGCATATATTAAGTGACAGGAAATTCTTCTTCTTCTTCTTCTTCTTCTTCTTCTTCTTCTTCTTCTTCTTCTTCTTCTTCTTCTTCTTCTTCTTCTTCTTCTTCTTCCTCCTCCTCTTCTTCTTCTTCCTCTTCTTCTCATTATTCTCCTTCTTCTCCTCCTTCCTCTTCTCCTTCTCCTTCCTCTTCTCCTTCCTCTTCTCCTTCCTCTTATCCTTTGCCCTCCTCTTCTTCCTTTTCTTGTGCTTTTTTTTTTCCTTCTCCTGGAAAAGATAAATTAAAATCCAAGAGCAAATTCCATGTCTTCAAATTGGTGTATTTGTCTTTTTTATCCCATTGGTCTTCTTTTTCCTATGTTCATTATATGTCAGATGTTTTTGACATGCTTCTTCATAAAAATAAACCATTAATTTTTCCAATTCTAATGATTTGAATATTATTTTCGCTTGGTGACAGCCTAGCAATTGCTCTCTGAAATGATATTTTGTTACTTTCTATAAACAAAGATTTATGTTAGAATTTGATGCCCATCATTCCCTTGTTTCATCAGCTTAGAACCAATAACAAAAGATGTTTATTGTTGTTTGAAGAAGCATCATGGAAGACTTGAAAAAGATGACATATATAAAAAAGAATGCAGTGAAATATTTTGGTAGTCAACTTATTACATCCATTGTCAGAGTGAGAATTTCTGTGTATTTCCTAAACTTTGTAACAGGGTCTATCAGAGATATTGCTCCAGTTGTCAATATTTGCTGCACAGAAATACCTCCGACACAGCTGTTTTGTACTGTGCTTTCTTGGACAGTGGCAGACACAGATGGCAGATGGGCAAGCACCTGCTTATTTTAGCTTTTCAGTTAAGCAGGAAAATCTGTACCTTTTTTGAAATATATTGGTTTAACCCCAACGTTTTGGTCAGTAAAAAGCCCTGAAATTAAATAAAGATACACCTTTTTACCATAACTTTCTTCTGCAAAGTTTTGAATAGTTTACTGCCCCCCATCCTGTCCATTGCTTTAGTTTCTATGACAGTCTATTTTAAGTCTATTATGACTTATTGTATTAAGTAGGACCTAGTATTTTTGCTAGATATTCTAGCAAACTGCTAATTATTCTTAGAAAAAGTTATTACATTTTAAATTTTACTTTGCTTGAAACCTTTGTCTGAAGTGTTAGGAAGAAGCAGTTCAGCTCCTCAAAGTTGTCCAGATAAAATATTCAGACACTTAACATGACATGGTTGAGACATGGTCAATTACATGGCTCCATGTCAAAAGGCAGAGATGACTAAAGATCTTCCTATGACCAACTGTATTCTAATTTTTTTCTGTAGATTTTCCATGAATTTCGTTGTGGTTCTGGACATAGTCTGTTTCTTTTTCATTGAAACAGAATACAAACATTTCAACCAGATATTTTTTGTATATTATCACAGTAGATTTTGCTAAAAAAATTTAATAATAGTATCTGGCCTGGACTACCACATAAATAATTTTGTAGCATGTCTAGAAATATTCAAAATGCTTTTAGCAAGTGTAATTTAAATGTTAGTACTAAGTAGCTCACATGGTTAGCTATGAAATGACCTGGTGAGGCTGAAAAACCTAGACTAAGAGTGTGTGCAAGGGTGCTGGTTTTGGCTGGAATAATTTTCATCAGAGTGGCTGGTATGGGGCCGTGTTTTTGATTTGTGCTGAACTCAGGGTTGATAATACAGAGATGCTTTTGTTATTGCTGAGCAGGGATTGCACCGAGTCAGGGCCTTTTCTGCTCTTTGTATTGCCAAGGTGGGAAGGACACTGGGTGTGTATCAGAAGTGGGGTGGGACACTGCTGGGTGACCCAAACTGACCAAAAGGATATTCCAAACCATATGACATCATGCTCAGTATATGAAGTGGGGGGAAGAAGGAGGAAGGGTGGATTTTTGGAGTGATGGAATTTGTCTTCCTGAGTCACAGTTGCATATGATGGGGACCTGCTCTTCTGGAGGTGGCCAAACATTTGCCCACCCATGGGAAGGAGTGAATCAGATCCTTGTTTTCTTTTGCTTGCAGGCACAGCTTTTGCTTTCCTTATCAAGCCATCTTTATCTCAACACAGAAGTTTTCCAGCTTTTACCCTTTGATTCTCCCCCACATAATGCTGGTTAGGTGAATGAGTGAACAGCTGTGCTGGGCTTGGTTGCCAGTTGAAGTTAAACCACAATAGTAAGATATTTTAGAAACAGGAACTTTGATTATTCTATTGAAAGGCCTTTACATTGAAAATGTTCAAACTGAATGTTTTTACTCTTAGCAACAACTGAATATAGAAAAGGGGCAGAAAAAAAGGACAGTATAAACAGATGGTAATGCAATATAAACTGCTTGCAAACTGTTCTGAAAGACTCAGTCCAAATTTGTTCTATTGATGGTCACAGACCACACATCTGTAGAAGGAAAGAAATAAATTGTAAAACAATGACCAGTACTATAAAAACGAAATACTGATAATGCATGCAAGATATTTTTTGCTTTGCTAGGATTAATGTTTTATATGAAATTCACCACAGACAGAGACAAGTCCCAGTAAATTTAATTGAGCAGGAAGAAACTTGTCTAAATAGTTGAGGCAAAGTAATGCAAGGAATTATATCTTGAAGCAGGGCTTGTACTACACATATGCAAAAAAGAGGAAACAAAACCTCAAACCGCTCCTTCCTCAAATACGTACCTTAAAGATTACAATCTTTGAGAGTGAACCAGGTTTTCTGTGCTAAGTTTCTTCTGAATATTTTTTATGGTGCCTTTTCTTCTCATGAAGAGACATTAATGTGAAATAAATAATTGTATAATGTCTTGCATATTTATTAATTAGATAGATGCTGTGCACCTACACTTCTTTCTAATTTGATCATGTAAACTGTTTGATTTATCTTCAAGCAAAGCTATTTAAAAACATTTCTAGTCCAGACATTTTCTCATTTAGATCAATTTATTTGTCAGTTAATATGTGGTGTGTAGTCATCTTCCAGCTATCCATGGACAGTTTTACTTGAACTGTTTCAAAATCCTATTTAAAATGCAGTTTATCTTTCATTTATCATTTATGAGTGAAATCATAGCATTCAAAAAAAGAAGAAAAAAAGAAAGTATATTACATTTTCACTGTATCTTAGCTCTTACAATTGTTTCTTAATTAAGAGCACTGGGTATGAATTATATATCTAATATCTTAATAAGATTGGTTTCCAGTTTATTGTGAGATTTTTTTATTTATGAGAACACTCAGGAAAACCTTATATAACACATAATGGATGATATTAATTGCAAGAAAAGCCTAAAGAGAAAGAAGGTCCTTATTGGACATAGAAAACACTGTATGAGGTTGTCTTTTGGAAAATGTATATAGTCTAGTGGACTGTAAGAGATTCATATGTTTCTTTCCTCAATATGAAACACTTTATCACTCTCTTTTACCAATGAAATATCTGACTCACACTGGTTTAAGATAAGAGAAAGATAATTCTCCTTGGAAAAGTCTTTTAAAAAGATTCAAGAAATTTGACATCTTCTCATTGCTCCAACATTCTGTTAGTTTTCAATTTAGTTTTTCAGCACTAACAACTCTGAGAAAATTGAGGTTTCATTTAAAGAAAGAGAGTAATTCTGCAGTGATATTTGCAAATAATTGCATTTAACGGTGATAATAGGTTGATAAAAGAGCTACTGTACATATAGGACAGCTTGTAAATGTTGATTCTTGAATGCTGATGTTCACAGCCAGGAAATCTACCTTTGTTTTAGAACAGGTCTGTGCACACCCACAACATCACTGATGTATCATCAAACAAAGTGATCCTGAAGAGCAAAGAAAAGTTTCTCATTTAACTCTATGTGAAAAAGGTTCATAGCCAGTTATCTGGCTTGACATGTGTCCTTTTCTATCCAGACCTCCTCTTCGGATGTATGGTATACTGCACATGTACAGATCTGTGTATAGATATATATTCAAAGTTTATACTTTCCAGATACACTAGCTGTATTACCCACACTTTGGCACCAACAGGATTCAAAATCTGCGGTCTTGTGTGCTTATTTCTGTCCTGTCAGCCTAAGAGGAAAAGACAAAAGCTCAGTACATCAGGCAGTATTGGAAGACGAGTAATGTGAGTTGATGAGTAATTGATAATTACTTATCAACTCACATTATAGGAATTCACACTTAAAGCATGAGACAGGCGAGAAAATTGACAGAAGCTTTTTTTGTCCAAGTCTCTTTGAGTGTGTAAGCCCTTCTCATCCTGTCCAGGATTTCACATCTTGATAAAAACATGTAAGAGGGAGATACACTTTATTCAGATTGAAATAAAAGGTTGAAGTATTAGTGAATGTAGAGTGGCAGATGTTTGTATAAAGCTTGTCTCTCTGGCTAATATCTGCACATCAGGAAAAAGAATGCTGTTTCTGGTGGCTTTGGTAAAAATAGGTGGGGAGTCAGGCAAATTGTCAGCATTCCTTCATAAGCAAATAAATATTCTCACATTGAGCTAAACAGAGGAGAGGATATGAAGGTAATTACTTATCAGCAGGTAACCACAAAAACATTTAGGCTCTTCTTTGCCATATAATATATTGCAATGTCCTGTGGAGTAGAAAAAAAAATCACATTTTCATTGAAAGGCTTAGCAACCTTCAGCTGAAGCAAGCTGCACAGATTTGCTACTCTTCCAGTTTCAAATTGAAAGGTCAAACAAGTAATGAAACTAATAAACAAGAAAAGCTTACCTACTGAATATTAAAAGGGGGCCTTGCTACTCGTTCAAGTTTCCTTCCAAAATAATCTTCCTGCACTAAGACTTTAACAGATTCAGGCCTGTAAGAGAGCTTTTTTCACCTGTGTCCTCAAACCTCAATTGCTTGGAGATCTCAAGATCTATGTGGGAAATTTGAGTCTGGATCTACAAAGTCATTTTTAAATTTAAAGTCATGGACTAGGAAAAAAAAAAAAGAGACCGAAAACTCTTGTCACTTACTAGTTGGTCAGGACTTATGACACAAAAGCTTCTGGTCATGGGAGAACTAGTGTGAAGGGCTGTCAGGAGTTCTCTAGTTCAACCTGCTGCTCAAAGTAGGATCAGCTATGGGGTAAGACCTTAGTGTTTAGGGTTCAACTTAGCAGATCTTGGAAAGTTCCAAAGATACAGATCACACAGATTCTCTGGGCCACTTCATACAGTGTTGTGGAACAGGTTCCTGTGGGGAAAAAGTTTCTCCTTATATCCACAGGGAACCTTTCTTTGTTTAATTTATGCCAATTGCCCTTCATCTTCCCCCATGTACTTTTCATACATCTTGTGAAGAGCCTGGCTTCCTCTCCTCCATAATCTCCTTGTAGATACCCACAGACTGCAGGTATGTGCCTCCAAAGCTGTCCTTGCTCCAGCCTGAATTTTCAGTCTTTCTTCACTGGGCAAGTTCTCCAGTCTCCATTGTTTTTCTGTCACTCTGCTAAACTCTGGTTTATGAATGTATTTCTTGTTTTGGGGTGCCCCAAACTGAGCAGATTTTGCAGACGTGGTCTAAGAAGTGCTAAATAGAGGATGATAATCACTTACAATGTGATTGCTATGCCCCTGTTTGTTCAGCATGCAATGTTGTTGGCTGCTTTTCTGCCAGGTTATACATCTGGCTCAGGCTTATTTTGCTGTCTACTGGGCCTAAAAGCCTTTCCCAATAGACTGATCCCAGCATGTCCGTCCCCAGACTGTGTTTTGGCCAAGGCTCTTCTGTCCTGAGGACAGGAATTGTTTGTCTCTGTTGAATTTCATAAGTCTCCTAACACAATACTCCTAGGTCCCTCTGGATGTTGTCCCCACCTTTGAATGTGATACCCCATCCCAAAACTGGTGTCATCTTGAGCAATGAACTGAAGGAGATTTCATAGTGTATACTCTCATCAGGTTTAAAGACCTTGAACAGCTTATGCCCCTTGACAGATCTCTTAATACTTCATTTTTTGTTACAAAGTCTCCAGGTAGAACATGACCTATTAACCATGAACTTTTGAGCTCAACTGCCCAGTCAGTTTATTATCTTTCTGGTTATCTATTACCTGAACTGTACTTTTGAAATGAGAATACTGTGAAAAGCAGTCATGAAAGTCCTGCTAAAATTCACATAAATTATATCCACTTCTCTCTTCTTCTCCCCAAATCAGAGAGGTCAGCCAAGAAGGTCAGACATCATTTATCTCTTATCAGTTCATGCTGATTCACTTTCTTCTCCATTATGTGTCCAGGGGGAACAAGTACACCCTCAGCAAGTTTATGAATGACAGCAAACTGAGTGGACACACATGAAGAACGGGATGCCAGTCAGAAACACACAGATGGGAACCTCATGAGGTCTAACAAGGTCAGATGTAAAGTGCTGCACCTGGGATGGTGCAATCCCCATTTGATGTGAGCTGCAAAGGCACATTCACAGCTCAGGAAGCCAACAATGTCCTGGGTGGCATCAAAAGTGTGACCAGCAGGTCGAGGGAAATGATCCTCCCCCTCTACATTGCTCTGTTAGGATTCCAGCTAGAGTATTGTACTTATCTCTGGGGTCCCAGTACAAAAAATGCATTGACCCAGTGGAGTGGATCTGAAGGAGGCCCACAAAAATTATCAGAGGGATGGAATATCCATACTGTGGTGAAATATATGGAAGAAACCTTTCACAATGAGGGTGTTAAAACATTGAAATAGGTTGCCTAGAGAGGCGGTGGTATACTTGGAAACATTCACGATCAGGTTGGATGGGGCTCTGAACAACTTGATCTAGGTCAAAATGTCCTTGTTCATTACAGAAGGAATTGGACAAGACAACATTTAAAGCTTACTTCCAACCCAAATCTGTGTGTGACTCTATCCCACACTTTTTTAAACATGAACTACTCTTGCAACAAAATATAGCAGAGAGAAATCATATAACAGCCTTTTCTTTTCCAGAGAAACTGAATTATATGTCCATGTAGCAAGAGCTATTTAATTGATCAAAGTAACTAACTATTGGGCTTTTTTAAACCAAGTAATGCTTCTCTGCTTTCAGAGCTCTCTGTCCCACATAAAGTCACAATTCTGAACACTGGGATTTCAAGAGCCAAATTGTACTACAAATCCTTTTCTGAATTCTGCTCTCCTAGAATTTACATGCGACTGAGTTTCAAGTTTATTTTTATTTTTACCATGATAGGTAGAGAACAAAGAAGAATAGAGTGACTGGTTGGAACTGACCTGCCTGTTTAAGGTTTTGATATGGTATGATGAGGAAAGTCTGAACTATAGAGGACAGTCATGAACTGTAGAGAAAGTAGCGCTGCTCTCTGATCAAAGAAAGCAAGTTTATGGGTGCCTTGAACAGTGTGTTTAATTTCAGCACTGCCTATATTAAGAGCAATACCCTTGATAATCGCTGGCTAGGAGTTTCATTTTCATGGTCAGTGATATGTCTACTGTTACTGGATATTTTTTATGAAGGTGAACAAATTTTGACTTTTTGTTAAGCTACATTTTTCCTTTTTCTGGGAGATTTTTACTTCCTGATCTCAACAGCCTTGTAAGGTAAAATTAAACTATGACACAGGCTTACTTTAATTGTCTTCACCTGTCACAGAGAGTTTTGCACCCATATTCAGTGTAGTAATTGCTTCTTAGCAAATGTTCCTACACCTTCTAAGACAATGGAATACTTGACTTCACTTAAAGCCATTAGGGCTGCCATGAAGCAAATAATTGCAGCTTTGCACTATCCATAAAACCTAACATCGAAATTAAACAGGCAATAAAAATTTGAAAAATACTAATGTAAATAACCTATATGTAAGGTTTAAATAAGGAAATTTATATTTGAATTAAAATCAAATCAATAGTAGTCATTCAGTAGCTACATAAAGCCTTCTTTTAGATGTTACAATTGTATATTGATTTTAATGCAGCTTTAGATGCAGTCTTTTCAGGATCTGGTTTACTATGAACTTGATGATTTGATGCAAGTGCATAAAACATCTGCCTGTAAATAGTAAATAATACTGTTTGAAAATTCTGGAATAATCTATCTTTCTGGCAAATATTTTCATTCATAGAAATATTGCATTTTTTAAAAATGTTCTTGATACATGGCTTCCTATGAAAAGTTTCATAAGAACTGAAATATTTCACATGCATGATATCATAGGCAGTGGTATAGGAAAATTTTTCATAAAGATTTATGTCATTTTAATGGAGTGGTTTATTTGTCCATTGTTGATATTTAAATTTTTTTCTGAAAACCTAATGTTGCATTAGACTATTCTATTATTCCATTGTACCCTTCTGTGCATTTTAATTTTGTTAATGTAACATTGTTTACTCTCAGCTTTTATTTGTGCTTTGAGATCAGTGTGGTGCCCATAGCAAAGATATGAATATGCACAGGACAATTCTCTAAAACAGAGACGTTTTTAGGATGAGTGTAATGAGACACTGTAACAGATTGTCCAGAAAAGTTGTGGATGTCCCTTTATTGGAAGTGTTCAAACTGAGATTGGATGGGGCTTTGAGCAACCTGATCTAGTGAAAGATGGCAAAGGAGTTGGACTGAATGGTATCTGAAGGTCTCCTTCAACCCAAACCATTCTGATTTTATGCTCCTGTGTATGTGCCCAAGAAGACATGCCCTGGATGTCCATAAATTCTATCAAACCTCATTGCAATTTGGCCACAGTCACAGCGTTCATAGTCATATTTAGTACTATACAAGTATTCTCCCTGCTATGTCTTTGCAAGCATACCAGCTCACATTTATTGACTGCAAGAACATTGTGTTACAGGTAAATGTTATCTGAAAATCTGGTGTCTTATGCTGCACCCAAGAGATGAAGTTCCACAAAATTTGCCTAGTTATCCCTTCTTCTACGGAGCTGCTTTTCAAAAGCCAGTGGAAGAGGAAATATTCCATTACTTTAACTACTTCACAGTAACTTTGGAGCAAGTTGAATACCTTTACATTCCCTTTATTACCTTATCCCTTGCATTTAAATTTAAACTTGTTTACATTCTTGTAATTAAGAGTAAGTTAGAAATCTATAAGACTTTGCAGGAAAAAAAAAGAAGGTGAATTTTCAAGTGATTGTGAGTACATCCAAGCAAATGAGCTCAGATCTGTGGATATCATTTTAAATAAACTCTAAAGGCAGGGAAATGTAGAAATTCCATTTGTAGTTTATACACATCATGGTGTTCAAGTTTAATCTGATTTCTTATAATTAATTCAATTTCCAAGATGTCCTGAAGGTAAAATTGTAAGGAAAGGAAGGAAGGAAGGAAGAAATTCCAAGAGAAAACTCTTTCTTTTGAAGTTACTTTGCAACCAATTCACTTGAAGACTGAAGGCTTTAAAAAAGACAACCTAAAACTGATAATGTTAGGAATGGTATTGAAAAGAAATGTTGTAGTAAAGGCCTGTCTTGAGGACCCTGAACCCAGAAAAAGTATTTATAGTGGGAATCCTGGAAAGATGGATGGTTAATGGATAATTGCTATAAATGAAATATAACAATTGTACTAGTTATATCTGTATTGAAGAGACATAAAAAAATCTTTTCATAAAACAAAAAGAGCTCAACCAAGAAAAAATTCTGCAGAGAATTTGCACCTTCTCTCATTTTCAAGTTTCTATTACTTCATTGCAACAATTGGCTAGAACCAAAATTAATTGCTTTCATAACTTTAATAATGAAAAAAATAAGCTCAAAGAAACCACATAAGACATATATTTCATTTTTCTTTGCATTAGGAAATGTTTCCTCCTTCTGATTAAGCTGAAGACAGTTATAGCAAATAATATAAAAGAAGTTATGGAAAGGGCTAACTCTCTCCTTTTCTTGAAATGACTTCAGATGTGCAAAATGCAATTTGATACTTCTGTAATAAAACAATCTCAGAGGGCAAAGGACATAACAAAGTGGGAAAATATTTGCTTGACACTTAATGAATTACTCTGCAGACACAGAAAAATATACAGCCTGTTTTATAAACTGTGGTTAATCAGGACAAAGAGGCCTCGTTTCTACAATACATAGATTCTGTGATAAGAAACATGATGTATAAATCATATTGCACATTTTTTTCCTTTTTTTTCCCTTAGGTTTTGGGGATTTTAAGTTTGTTTTCTTTTTTTTTTTTTTTAGGATATTTATTGACAGAAAACTCTCACACTAAAGTAATACTTTGAATCTATTTGAAAGTATTAGGAAGAGAATTATTGGTGTCATGTATATGAGAAGTATGCATCATATATTCAAGTATTCATTCCTTTAAGATTAGCTAGGAAGATTATATTCTTTCACCAATAAACACGGCAAAAAAGAAATCCTTCATAAGAAATGTTCATTTTCTAGAATCCCTTTAAACTGATCTATGCTTGGAAAATTTTCTGGTCTAGTACCAGAACTGAAATAAAACAAAATAGACTGGAGTCATCTTAAAAATTTGGGATTCAAGTTATCTCCTGTCAAATTTAAGCAAGAAAAACAAGGTTCTTCTCAGACTACAAAATATTTTTTGTCCTCCAAAAATGATGCTAAGGACACAACTGGAAAAATTGCTTAGACCATAGATAATTCTGCTGAATTATCTGAACAAAATTATATCAATGCAAAATAGAGCATCAAATGCAGGGTAACACTAGAGCAAAAAATGCTGTAAATAAGGAAGGACCATCAAATTTTCATGTTTAAACACAGTATGAAGTCCTTCAAGCAAACTTTTAGGAGAAAAAGAAATCACAGAATCATTAGGCTAGAAGAGACCTTCAAGATCATTGAGTTCAACCCATGCCCTAACACCTCAACTAAACCATGGCACCTGGTGCCACATCCAGTCTTTATACTTGCATCTTCTCCAAGTTGAGAAAGCCATAAATTTCTCATTGATCTAGTATATATCAAGGATTGATTGAAACCTAACAGGAATTAAAAGGATAGATGCAAAGAAATCCAGATGCCTGTCTTCTCCTTTTGCTATCTTCCCCTAAGTCTTAAGGTGATTGAGACCTCATAACACATGTGACGTAGCTAATTAAAGGCGGGTGTGATAACATCCAGCTATCAACACCTCTGTTCTTTCATGTTATAAGAAATTGTATGCTGATAGAACTCTACCTGGACTGGCATTGCCTTTTCAGCTGGTGTGGGCTGGAGACTGGAAGGTAAAGCATCTGGCACAAGCTTGGCTACAGCACATTTTAAACAGTGGCAGAGAAGGCTCACTTGCTCTTCAACTGAAATATTTATGATGGAGAAAAAAAAATGGGGAAAAAAATTTAGATTTAGATGATGTATGTCTAAGTCATGATATTCACATTTCCCATGGCTGAGGGTGAGGTTATAACTTAAGATTTTATTAACTCTTTTATTAATTTAGTAAAAGAAGAGTAAGGCAGAGTTAGGTCTGGTGAGTTAGCAGCTTTGGTGATTGATATAGATAGAAAGATGTGTGGATGATTTGCTACTGGGGTGGGAGGTGACTGGATTTCTAATGAGGTGTTAAACTTTGTGATGTGAAAAGTTAGTAACTTCGGCTAGGTTAATAAAATTGCTTTGACACCTATTTTTGATAAGGTACTTTATAAAGATAAGTCATTTTGACTTGAGAATCTCTCATGTATATTTGTAGGGCTATGTTAGCCTTAAATCCTTTCTCACTCTATGATCTAAATACAACTGGAGTTGTGCTCAATCAGTAAAACATTGTTCTTGTGATTTGTTTTTCAACAAATATTTTAACTGACATATTAATTCCCAACATATGTCATGTTTGTCATGCAGGAAACAAAAACACAACAGTACTTATTTCTTCTACTGTTCATCATGACTTTGAATTTTAGCAACAAAAGTAGTTGACAGATTTTTCTTTTGGTTTATGTACTTTTTTATTTAAGCCTCTGTAGGGATGAACTAAAAAAATTAGTAGAAACAAGCTTTGATCACTGAAAATTTAAATGGAACCTGATTTTTCAGATATGGCTTTATAAGAATATTTTTATTGACAACAAATTCCTCTAACAAAGTCAACATCTTTTAATATATTTTAGTTCATTAAATTTCCACTACTTGCTAGAGAAACCACTCCCTTTTTCCTTAGATATGTGCATTAGCCAGGCAGAAGAAATATATAGAATGGGTTACTTAAATGAAAAAACCAAACAACATTAATGACAAAGTAGTTAGCAATAAAATGTAGGCAGAATTCAAACTATTCATGTGTGCACTGAACTTGATTTTTTTCACCTTTGCTATCAGATTTTGTGTTGCTTCATTATAATTAGCCACTAAACTTGATATATTCCTCTATTAAAATCCATTTTTAGCTGATTAGAGAATTCTGTAACTTGATCTGTGACCCAGGGGAAAAGTAACTTTAATTTTGGAGAAAAATGGCCTTAGAAATATAGATATGAAACTAGGGGGTATGAGGATGATATAAACCAAAAAATGGGAAATCAGACTTGTTTGTTCCCTAAAGAAGGGATTAAAAAGTATAAAAGCTAGTGCTATGGCACTTTACTATGGCTAGTAAAACAACAAGAAAGGAAATTACTAACAAACAGCTCTTTTTTTCTCCTAGGTCCATCATTTTTCTATAGATCATTTCTTCTTGCAATAATTGTCTTCAGAAAGCTGAAGGACACAGGGTGCTGTATTAACTGATAAGTTCTACAAACAGTCCCTTCATGTTAACTATAATTTTAGCATTTAAATTCCAGGGTAAGTGTACACTGTTCTTAACCTATAAGTGCCATATCTCTTAATCCCGCCTTTCTTTATACATGCATTTTCAGAAACTGGTTAATCTTCTTTCAGAAACTGGTTAATCTTCCGCATCTTTTGTAGTCCTGATGTCTTTCCTTTTCTGTTGAAAATGAATTTGATGCACCCCATCATGGCAAAAGACTAAAAGAATGGATTGGTAAGCACTCCCTGGGATGCAGTATTTTTTTGCTCTCTACGCATTGACATTTTGCAAAACCACCCAATAAGTGAAGAAGTCTGAGTTAACCATGAATGCAGCATCATTCCCAGGAGCAGGACTATCTTCTTACTTTCATCTTTCCTCTGCAGAAAAGGTCTAGGACAATGGTAGACAAGGTATTTATTTGAAAAAAGAAAAAAAGGGAAGAACTATTACCTAATGGGCAAATTGTAGCAGAAAAAAATTAAAAGTAGATGGGATGTAGGTGATGTAGTGTCCTTGAGCAGCAGATAGGATAAATAAAAAAGCAAGTGTGAAATGTACAGCTTGAATAATAAAAAAGAAAATGGCAACTCATAATTACATATGGGACAGTAAAAAATACTAAAAACTGATAAGTAGTTCCAACTTCCTCCAGCTGTACTCTTCCATTTATACTTCAATGGTATTAAATGGGTGAGAGAAAAGAAAATTTGATGCTTCATTTGTATCTCTTTTCTTTCTTTAACTGATTCTCTGTTCCCCTCAGACAGTATGATAGACAGGGTTTTTTATTTGTAATATGCCTCATCTCACACAACAGTATGTGTTGGCTTTTTGGAGTCAGTCTCTACTGCCCACAAAGCTGGAGTTTAATCTTTTGCCCAGATGTTCATTCTAGTCTCTCCCAAGGTAAGACACTGTCTACTAATTTATTTTGGGGAAAAGTATTTTTCTTTCTATAGCTATATAAATGTCTTTTATTTTTTTTTACACTGAGAATGATCATTACATAATTATCTAGTAAAGAACGCCTTGCTGTAAAGTGTTAAGCTCTTGCCCATACAGTTTTGGCAACAACTAAACACTCTTAAATATAAAATGTTGTCTTCTACTAGACCGTTATGAGAAAGTGGCTAATTAAAGTCTCAGTGCTGAGGCCACTCATGACAGCTAATAATTCCTTGGAGAAGACTAAAAGTCAATTTCTTTTACAAGAAATTAGGGGAGTTGTCCTTTTTTTACATATACATCATGCTCATTAAAAAAGCACGTTTTAATAGCAATAACTATTTAATGTGCTTTTTTGAATGTTCATATTGTAGTGTTATTATTCAGATGGATGTGGCATTTTATACAAAGGGAAGACAGATGTAACATAAAGGCCTTCTATGGAGTGTCAGAAATAATATTTGGGAGCTAATAGTTTCACATTAGGATTTCAATAACTTGCTAGATATGTAACTTAAAAAAAAAGGAAATACTAGGTATTTGCTAACTAAATGAACATTAGCATGTTTAGGTCATCTTACTGAGAAGATAAAAGGAGAATTTCATAGAATGGTAAACAATAGCTCACCACTATTTGTTAATAACAATTTGTAGTTCAGGCATTTTGTGTCCTTGGTGAAGCATTATGTAATTTTATATTACCATACTAAAAATATCTTAAAGACATTCTTAAGTTTCTATTGCAATGCTATATTCAAAGTTTAAAGTGGTAACTAATCTGAAATGCTTTCATGACATTAGTATTACTTTCAGAAGTTCTATAAATTTAATGTTTAGGCACTATATGAGAAAATTAACAATGGTTTTATCTCTAGCCCAGTTGAGATGACAGTTTAGTTCCTTTCCCTGGGCTAGTAAAACATAGATATTTCATAATAAATATTTTTGTGCAATAGCTGAACTTTCTTCATTGTGCAGATAATGTTGTTGATCTTCTCTTAAACAAAGAGTTGAACACTTTGGGATTCCTTTTTATAACCAGTGATAAAAATGCTCAGTTTTAAAATCCATACTCCAGAAATCCTAATATAAAAATGTAAGGTATTTATAAATCCAGGCAAAATTCTGTTATATTACCAGTGTTGTGTAAATAATTCTTCATATTCTGCTCTGTCTATAGAAGGACAGAAACAAGTCTCACTGGACAAGTATAGACAGTTGCAGACAGGTAGCAAACAAAGTCAACAGTCTACTAAGTCAATTTCTGGAGAAAGAGGGAATGGGGGCTGGACTTTCTATTGACATATAAAGACTTTTTTGTTTTTCTTTTTCTGGTTGTATATTTGTAAACTGGAGATGTGGTAATATCTCCTTATGGAAATTCCTTTAAAATAACACGAGGCAGAACTACTGTGATATCACTGATCTGCAAAACACATACTATGAGATTCTTCTAAATGTCTGCATAAGCTTCTGTAATTTCAGCCAAGCAAATATTCAAAAATATCCAGTCTTGATTTTAAAAATGTCAACTTGGCATAATCCTTTATAAATTCCAAAGTAAATTCTAGTAAGTGTGTCATAAGTATCCTAACCTTTATAATTCCCATATACTTTTTTACTTTGGTGCTGTGTTCTTTAAGCCTGTGTTTGCCTACATAAAATATGCAAAGTAATTCTAGCGTAGTCCTTTGTTATCTATATCAAAAATGTTGTAAGACTAAATCTCTATTATTAATTTTTATGTAACCAAAATTGCTAACAAAAGTAAAGAAACTTCAGTGATTCTGTGAAATATATGTGCTGAAAGGATTTAATGAGGCCCACTAATTGATTTCAAGTTGTAATAATCACTGGGGTTTTTTTAATTCACTCAACGTGTGGTAAATCATGTAGTAAAATGATGGTGTCTGAAAAGCATTGTCTGGGAAGATGGAAATCCAAGTACTATTGATTTTACCGTTCTCATTATCCAATTTGTTGGGTTTTTTATTAGTCTTCTCAAATGAAATTAGTCTAACAAGTGTAGACTTGGTTAAATAGCATTAATTGCATCCTCCTTCAGTTCTCAGCTAAGGATCTGCATAATACTTCTATAATCTAACTGTTCACAAATATCATTTACTCTTTCCAAAAGACCAGCATTGTATTATGATTTTATCTCCTGTTTTCTGGAGTTTTTTTCCCCTCCAAATTCATACTTCAGGATTCTACAATGTTATAAAATTCCCATTAATTTTTCATTAAAACAATATTAACACTTAACAATGTGGGATACCTTGGAAAACTTGGCTAAGGACTTACATTCTTTATTTCCTGCCAATGGGAAGAATCAAAAGATAAGGTAATTTCTTAGCTGGAGTAAAGAAAGTGGAGTCAAAAATGTGTAGAACTCAGAGAGGCTGTGCAAAAATGTGCCCCTGGAAACAGAACTTCACTGGGACAATGCAGGAAAGCAATGTTTTCACCCACATAGAGGACTAATCTCATCAGAGGAAGAAATAGTGTCTTCATCAATCTTGATTTAATATCAAAATATGATTTTGATTTAATATTAAAGAAGGTAAATAAGCTGTTCATTAAACAATTCACTGTACATCAGTACACTAATACAAATTCATTTTTTGAGTGATGATTTATAGTTTACTATTGTTAATAGATGCTATACTAATTATTAAAATATATGTAACTCAGAAAAGTGTTGCAATTCATTATATTGTGGCACAAATGGCCTATTAGTACAGACTTCACTTTTTCAGTCGATCAATTCCAATCTGTTAAAATAATACTGGTTTTATACACAATGTGTAAGCCAAGGCAGATGTTGCTAGAATTTTGTCAATGAGTCATGCTCTCCCATGCCCCCAGGTCCTTAGCAAAAGCACTGGCAATATGGTATAGTGGAAGGCAATCTGTAATGAGTTAAGATACTGGCTCCATCCCTGCCTCTCAGAAAGTTTTTTCTGCTTGACTGAAAATGAATAGTATTAGAGTCAAGCCTCAGAATCTTCTTCCAGGCAGCATGGACAGCTGGTACTCGCAGTGATTAAGAATCTTCTGACCTGTGGTTATGACAAGCTGGAAAAATGTCTCTACTTTGGCTGCTCAGCTTCATTATCAGCAAATGCCTTAAAATGATACTTTATTTATTAACAAAGACAACTCCCTTCAACAGTGCTATCGATCATCCTAATTTATCCAACATATCTAATACTACACTGCTATTCACTGTAAGCAACTAAAGATAAATTACTTCCGTTGCAAAGGAAAACTACACTTTGTCATCTGCTTACTCCAAAAGCATGGGTTAAATGAAGAGAAAAAATCATCTTCAGGAAGCAGATTAGATATATAATCAGAGCAGGAAGAGCAAAAGCAAAACCCAGTGATTTAATTCTTTCTAACTGTAAAAGTCTATCTTTATTAAATAAAATGCATGGTATGAGTGTAGTAACTCACACTACTATAAGTTCCAAAAGATGTGTTTTGTAGAATTTAAAATATTTAATCCTGCTATGCAGTTCTATTCAAAGGGAAGAGACTTATATCTCCAGCAGCAGTATTGATGACTAAAATTTACCAAAAATGTTTTGTAGGACCTCTTGTAGAACACAAAACCTATCTTGACACAGTCACAGTTTGCTTTGATTTAAATCTTTTAGCAATATCAAAATATTATTAACTATGATACGGTACTTGAGTTGTTTTGCCATTTTAACAGAAGTAAAAACTCAGTTGAAGCTGGTTACATGATGACTAAATTAAGTGTATTTAATGAGAGTGACAAAGACAAGTGATATTGCATAAAAAAAAATGCTCAGTTGCTTAGAGCTTCTTCAGTCATCATCCATATTTAAGTGATTGGATATTTGTCTTAGAGAAATCTTTTTATCTTATATAGCATCTGCTCTTTCTGGATAGACTTCTACCATATGTGAAAGAAAATCTGCAAAAAGATGCCTTTAGTCAATGCTATAAAGTTCCAGAAAGTTTTGCTGGATAGTGTGAACACATACATCCTTCAGGGCATGAAACTATCCTTTGTGACAGATTTGGTTTGCTGACATCAATAGAAACATCTGACCATATGGTGCCAGGTTCCACCTTTTGAACAATCCCCCTCTGCATACTTCAGCAGCAGTTTCTCTGCCTCTTGTAGTCCCTTAAGACCTTGCCTGCACCTCATGTGCTCCAGTTTCCCACCTGAGTTGGATCCAGCTACCAGAAGGAATACTGTTTCTCTATTTGGTACTAAGAAATATGGAAAGATACCAGAGCCAAGTTCAGGAGATGGACATGTTTGTTCTTAACTATTATGGGCCACAAACAATGAAATAAAAGCTCTTTGATTGAAGATTTGATAATGCAATCGGGTCTCATAAATTTGTGCCTGCATAGCACAAGAAATTTGACAAAATTTTTGGAATTATCTGGGGAAGAACCCAACAAAATATAGATTTGGAAGTGTGTTTGGGCCTGCAATACATGGCAAGAAGTAAGGGGAATGTGGAGCTATATGTTATGGGGAAATTGGAAATCATTTGTAAAGGAAGCAGAAAGTGTGCCCAACAGTAATTTTTAAATCTCTTTTTGCTCTTTGTCCTGGTTTCCTCTTGGTCATATTGCATGAATCCATACTAATTGCTCACTTCTCAAGTAAATTCAGTAGTTTCTTCCCAGACACAGGGGAATACCTAGGGAATACCTAGTGGATCCTTCTTCTAGGATCTACTCTAATCACTACATGTCAGAATGATCTTCTGACAAACTTAGTCTTCCAACATAACCCATCTTGTTCTGCACCATAACAGACATCCATGAATGCCCAGGTTATGCCTGAGAACATAAAAAGAACACCTGAAGCCATGCTGATAAAAGGAACTCTGGCAGACAGCATCACAACTGCATGGTTATTTCAGATCCTGTAATTTGAATAACTGCAAATATGTTTTAAAATAAAGACCATGATGGCAGCATATAAGACCAAGAGTATCAGACTGTGTCTGAGAAGCTGATTCCTATGTACCATGATAGTTCTAGTCAACCCAAACTGTTCTAAGCCTGAATCAGTCTGCAATTACTGAAATGAACTTTTTTCTGCTGTACAGTCCTCAGCTACATAGTATAACAATCAGCTGATGGAGAAAGCAGGGACAACACCCCGATTCTGGCAAGGAGGAACAGCAGATGGTATAGAATCTAAAGTGGTTCTCTTCCAGAATATCAGGTTTTGTTCTTCTTTATTAGTAGTTATTTATACTAATACTCTAGCTGACCCTACTTGAACAAGGGAGTTGCACAGTGATGTCAAGAGGTTCTTTAGAGCCTGAATGCTTCTGTGATTCTGTGGTTTCTCAATCCATCTTTGCACCCTACTCTGCAAGAATTATTTTAACAAGCCTTTTCAGTCTCTGAAACTGTTTGATTTGAGATTTCTGACAAAATTCAACCTATTTCAATTTTCAACTTCTTTTCTAGTTTATTTTGCAATATGGAATCCATATTCAGTGCAAATAATACTGCTTTGTTTGTTCAGAAATTTGTTAAAAATTTTCGATACCCAGAGATGGAAGAGATATAGAAACTCTTACACCTAAACATTTAAATGTTGCTATGTGGAAATACACTGTCCTTCTAAATATCATCAAATCCAGTGGTTATGGGAAGGTCATGCTGGTCAAATTTCTTATAGGTCACCAATCTATCTATCCTCCCTGAGAGTCTGAGGGTTGGACATGTCAAACGTCTGGGTGGTAATGGAAAAATGCAATCAGATCTCGGTTTTGGGTTGAGTTTGGTTTTTTTTTTTTGGTTTTGTGCAGTTTCTCTGTTTTGTTTTGCTTTTGTTTTGTTTTGTTTTTCTTTGTTTTGTTTTGGTTTTGTTTCTTGTTTTTGTTTTAATAAAAAAATGCCATATAATGTTACATAGTATAAAAATATATGTCACAACGGGAACTCCAAATTAATAGGTGCATCTGACCTTCTCTGCTTTCCTGTATAAAGAAAAAAATTGTTTTTCAGGTGTATTGTAAAAGGCAAGTGCTTTGTTCATGTCATGGTGTAATATCAGTGATAAATACTTTAGAAGCCTACAAATAAATTAGTTCTGCCTTCAAGGGAGAGTTTGAATAATATTCAGCAAACAAGACATATGACCACACATTGAGTAACGAAGATAAAATGTTGTGCAGGAACAATACAGAGTATGAAAGGTATCCTGAATGAGACAAGGATGCTCAGAAACTTGTATGAAAGTAAAACATGATTAGACATTGTATGTGTAGAGAAGGGCTGAATTAGGACAAATTAAATATTATTTGTGGTAGCTTCTGGCTTTTGAGTGTTTGGTTTTGCATTGTAGATTTCTTAGCATAAACTTGTGAATGTTACATTTCTAGACTTTAAGAATTGCATAACTTTGAACACTAGTTCTTGTTAGTGCCCAACATTTAAATTGCAATGTATCTGACAGTAGACTTTTGTTCCTTGGGCTGCTCACACATACTGCTGATTGCCTTCAGGCTAAGGCTTGTAATGAGGCAACCCCAGCAGAGAGGTACTACCTCACTCACCCACATCCTGGGTTTGAGGACATAGATGGGCATAATTATTAGGCACATGTATGCTGACCCACTGATCCCTTTTTGAGAACAGTTGAGCTCCAAAAGAAATTAAAATTGAAACTCTGCAGGTACAGGATTGGGTTCATAGCAATCTTTATCTACTTGTAAAATGGAATTAGTTAGAGAGTCACCATTTCTTCATTCATAGCCACACTGAGCAAAAACCACTGTAAAAGCTAATAGTTATTTAAACTCTGGCAGCAGAGTGACTTTTTCAATTGCTTACAACCCTCACATTATACTGAAGAGAAACAGATCTAAGCAGTGTGCCAGAATGAAGAAAGGCAGTTCAAATGGCAAAAAAGTGAATCTGCAGTTACAGTCAATTATTTCAGCATGCTGTCTCAGTGGCAATTAAGAGCCAACTCTAACGAGCTTGGTGTCAAAACTGGCAATGTCATCCTGGTCCTCATAGACAATCTTTAAATTTTAAAATATAACCCTTTCCCATTAGTATTTCATTACAGCTTTTTAGGTTTTCATTTGGGAAATGCAACGTTCATTTTTGTTTAACAATTTCTCTATTGACTCAAACTCTTCACTAGTCTATCCATGAGAACATGAAAGTTATATGGAGTCAGAAAGAGGTCCATAGAGCAGACCTTGTGTCTCCATCAAAAACACGTGGCTAGGAAATAGAAAAGCAGGCACATAGCAGCGCATCTCAAGAAGACTTTTGTACCTACCACCAATTCTGAGCTTCCACAGAGGTTTCAGGATGGGAGAGTAGAAAAGGGTGTTAATGGATATGAGTCCATGATACAATTTCCTTCTAACAAACCTGACCTCACCTGGTGAGTCTGACCTTGGAGGTGACTCTGTTTGAAGAAGGAGTTTGGTCAGACTCAGAGACTTCCTGAGCTCACTTCAAGCTGGAACAGTCCTATAGGCCTGAGAACATGCAGCAAGAAAATTCATGAGTCCATAATACTCAGTGAAGACATAAAGTTCTTTTATTTTGCGCCTGACACCTCCTAGCTTTATTTATTGCATTAAAAGAGGGAGTGAACTGTAATTTGCCATTCAATTTCTGTATGTCTCATTTATTTTATAGACATCTATAACATATCTATCTGTTCAGTAATTTCTTTTCCAGGCTGGAGAATCTACTCTGTTTAATCATTCTATGGATGCAATTGTCCTTTTCCAGTTTTACAACATGCTTTCTTGAGATGGTATGAGTCTGGAACAAATATGCTAGGTGTATTCAAAACATAATGCAGTTTTAATTTATTAAGTAAGTATTGTTCCCTTATTTTGATTCCCTCTAATAATTTTGAATATTCTATTTCCTTTTTTGACAAATATAAACACTTGAATGTGAAATTTATTTCACCTTTTAGCCAGCCAGTATTGTGATGGTCTTCTGCAGTACTTAACAGCTAGTCCTTGTCTTTACTACCCTAAGAAATTCAGTATTAAACAGAAACATCATCATTTCACTCCCTTCCTCTCACCCTGATCATTTTTCAATATCTTATATCTAGCTGATTGCACCACAATCCCTGTGAGTCTCTGCTGATCATTTCAACACTATCTGCATCTGGCTGTTCTCTGTTCTCTGTAATTCCTTTTCATAATTTTTTAATCCACATGAATATCTTTTTAACAATCCCAAAGCAATTTCTTCTCTTTAAAAAACATTTGATGAGAGACTTTATTATGCACTTTTCTTAACTATATCAGCAGAATCCTATCTGTCTATGGGGTTTTATGCTATGTGCTATGGTTTTTTAACCGGGCCGGAGAAAAAGAAACAAACAGAAAGAAAACAGATAACAAATGCAAGAGAAACAAAATTATTGTGCTTTCTGAAGGTTGGATTTTTTTATGTGTTTGGCTAGCTAGGTATAGTTGAAGAGCACAACTGATAGCTGCTGCAAATGTCAAGATTTTTATTTCTCCTAATTCAAAATTTACTAAAGCTCATAGTAAATATATTTCCCCCATTATGAATATGGGACTACTTTCTGACGTTTAGGACTATGACTGCATGTATTTTATTGCTCATTGTTTTATGTATTGTTAATACAGGGAAATAACAATTATTTATCATGGTCAAAAACTTCAATGATTTTCTCGATACAGGGAATAAACTAAGATTTGAAATTTGCTGATTCGATGATGTAACCATGCATTGTTTGGTTGCCTTCAGGCTTAGGTGAAATGGATAGCATTATTTTAAGTTAAAACTGGAAATAGATATTTGAAATATCAACTTAAAGAACAGTATGCTTATTATCTAATTAATTCTATGGCCCTTTAAGAGATTCTTTTATTTTATTTCATTTCCAAGCTGCCTTGTGTTTCGTCAGGGTAGTTAAAGCACTTGAGCTGCCTCATTTAGTTACTCCTATTTCACCCTTCCTATACTGTTTTCTCTCCAGAAATACCACATTGTTGGCATTTGTGTTGGGATATACTTAGTATTTGATCAAATACTTCAAATTTGCTACTAAATGTTCTTTTAATATTTTTTTCTACTGATTGTTTTTTCAATGATAACTTTGAATCCATTTTATACTGAAACATAAGATATTTGCAGTAACTTAATGAAGAACTGTAATATAAAGTTAATGTTATAAAATTGTGAAAGTTCTGATTAATACACGGAGATCAAAGCACACACAAGAGAGGAAATGGCAGATCCTATCTAAGCACATATACAAGGTTTGCTCAGCAAGGTGCTGGTAGCAGGAGGTGGAGGGCAGCCTCTGTGAGGAGAGGGCAGGGCAGCTCTGCGCTGTGCACAGCCACTTCTAGCCATCCAACCCACTCACCACAGGGCACAGCTGATCTCCTCACCCATGGGTGGAGCATCTTTGGCTCCCAAAAAATGCTGCTACATGTATGGACTACAAAAAATTGGTGCTGATGATTGTACTAGCTTAATATCAAACTGGCGGGAGATTCCAAGTCAGAAATACAGTTTTATAGGGAAATTAAAATAAAGGCAGAAAACACTGGATTTAACTGACAGAGTCGGGATACAACCTGGCACCCTGTTGGTGAGGGTGGTGGTAGCAGTCTGATTAACTGGTGGATGCAGTCCTTTTGAAGTGACAGATGTGGTTCTGTTGAAGCTGTGTGTTGGTAGGGTTGGGTCTTCCTCTGAAGGTCCAGTGAGTGGTCCAGTGGTTATGGAGCTCTTGCCCTCTGAAAATCCAGTAGGGAAAGACTGCCCAAGGTGTTCCAAATCTCAGATTATATCCAGGTAGGAATGCTTGGTTCTTCCCCTGGGGAGAGCATCTCAAAATGGGATATTGTAGCTTTATGAGTCATGCAGTGAGACTTGATGGCTCATTAGCAGAAGATATCCCCAGAGGGAGTTATCAGGGATGAGTCATGGAAGAGATAAAGAACACTGACCCACCTGGTTTTAACAGCCTCTGAAGATGGTAATAATAGAATACATGCCTTTGGTTACATCTTACTAATGACAGTAAGATAATGCAAGAGAGTGAATGAGTCTGAGTTCATTATTATAAAGTAAGTTATTCACCTGGTGGCAATAAAAAAAATTGATGTCTGAATAACAAAAATGGCCTCTGGGACCATCATTACACTGACAATGAAGCACTTCTCATGTACTTGACGGCTATATCAAATATGATGACATTTCAAACTAGCCAGATTCCTCCTCTTTGATCTCAGTGCCTTTCTATTTCTTGTTTATTTCAAAATTTGGAAACACATCTCAGGAGTGCTTACAACAAACGTAATTAACACCAGTTCCCAAGTGCTTCTGATTGCACTTGTCAGACCTGTTACTGCAAACAGAATTGAGCCAGAAGGTTAATGGTAGCACATAGTGCATATGCCATCATATTGCTAAATGTTGATTAAACTCAAGCTTGGTAAAATACGCTGATCATAGAGGATGAGCTATCACAGATGGATACTATAAGACGTTCTGTAAATAGTCTTGGAAGAAGTAAGTACTGTCTGGTTATGATGATCTCTGTATATTTCACCTTACTCTGCATACTAAGATCTATAAACCTGCAGTGATTTGTGACTTCTATATCAATTCTTAAGAGGTAATGTCTCCCAGTGATGGCAGGATATTGTCAGAAAGAAACCTTAGGATCAGTATAGTTATTCTGCTAGCATATAGCTGCAGAAGGATTATATTTAAAGAGGAATGCAACTTCACAATGTCAGAGTTAGAGGTAACTAACTATAGTATCTACCCGTAGAAAGTTATTGTGATATCAGATTAAACAAAATATTAATGCCATTAATGGGTTGAATATAGCCAGGGTACAGCCAAGCAGGAATGAGGCACATGTCCTGACCCACACTGACAGTGACTGATGCAGCTCAGCCTGGCACTGTCGATAGAGGACTGAAGTTCAGGCAAATCTGGAAATGATTGCCTGTTCCTTTCCAGCAGGACAGGAGCAGATCAGACATAGATTTAAATGAAAACAATCTATCCATTTGGGACCTAAACCAAGAAAACTGTTAATTGCTGCCTACCAGCTAAATGGAAATCTAATCCTAGATATATAAGTGCTATAGGAACTCAGTACTTGGCCCTTTTATTTGTTGGAAACATATGGTTTCTATTCATGGAGTCAGTATTGTTGGTTTTTCCCATCAATTTTGTACACTGTGTATATATCTATATCTATACTTATATCTCTATCTCTATCTCTATCGATCTATCCAGGAACACTGTACACATACACATTTTCAGAGAATCATACTGTAATTGACCACAATAAAATGATGACATTTAACTTTATCAAGAGCAGGATGAGAGTCTACTCCATGGGCTCAGTCTAACATTTACTCTGTATGAACTACACACTTGCATTTAATAATTCATTTATTCATGAACAACCAGTAGATAAGCCCCTTATTCTGTGTTTCAATTAAAATAAATAAGTGACCATATAATGTGTGTCCTAGAAAACGGAAGACAAATCATCATTCTTTTGAAAGAAACTTTGAAGGGCAATGGAGATTGCAAACTTGTACTATTGTGTTTAGAGGATGTACTTGTACAAGGCCTCTGAAACTGCATACTTTCAAAAATGGATTTAATACACTCTTTCATTGTTCCAATTTATTAGTGGGCTGACACTGCAAAATGGTATCTCCTCTATTATTTGTGTTCAACTTGGCCAGAATCCCATCGTACAATTACACAGTGAGAGAGAGCTTTCCCTTCTCATTCCCTTCTGATGTTCTGCCTCTTCCAAATATTCGTTTCGAATGTGTGTGGTTAAAGCAGTCTAGACAGGTATGCAAGTTGATTGACTGGGTGAATCTAAATTAGAAGGAGAAGATATAAAAATGACAGGTAGGGTCAGAGAACTAGACAGAATGTTATAGTGTATAGAGATGGCTATATATAAAAATACTATATGTCCATAAAATCCTTTCTGATAATGACTACAATGAGCTGCATCAACCAATCTCATAAAAATGCTTTCTACCTCCACCTCTTCCAGAAATGTGCGCTTTCTTTTAGACTTTGAAAGATGACATGCAAAGATGGCAATTTCAGCACTAGAAATGGAGGTTAGATGCAAAACTTGAAGCCATGTTTTACTTGGTTTCTAGCTCCAGCATATTTTTGTAATCAGATAAATAAATAAAATTCAAATTTCACTTACTGTGGAATTTATTCTTTTCATAAAGATCTACAAAATGCGTTGATTATTGCTACTGCTTTATTGGGCAGGAAATATCAAGTTAGAAGCTTTATTTATCAATGTTTTCCTTCTACTATGTTAGAAAGTGTCCAATGGAGTGTTTCAGATTGTTTTGAATATGTGCAGTGCAGAGACCTACAAAAAGTTTTGTGCTGCATGACATCACACCCTTTTTTTTTTCCTTACAAGCCTAAAAAAAACCAAAACAAACCAAACCCACTGTCTTCCCATTAAAAAAAAAAAAAAAAAAAGGGCAGCAAAGCAACAAAGTGTGAAAATTCCCGTTATAAGTGTTCTGTCAGAACAAAAGCCTGTGGTAGAGGGCATGTCCAAATAATTTACTTGGCCACAGTTAATATTGTATTAGGTTGTATTCTACATCTGTCTTCTAGACAAGTTACAATATTTGAGGCAGTTCTTTCACAGCTGGCAACAGACAAAAAATGTGGCATGATGAGAGATACAACCATGAATGCTCAGGATGGAGCTCCCAGTCAGCTACATCTTTGAATAATCTCGTATCCCAGCACAGATCTCCAGCTAGAATGTGTGGAGAGAGCCTGTCTGAGAGCTTGTGAGCTCTCAGGTGGCCTCGAGACCATTCAGGCTTCGTGAAGTAAAGTCTGTTTATTTTTAAATGAAGTTTAAATAGGAGAAGGGAGTCCATTTGTGAATCTCGCCAACCACTGAATCATGCAGCCACTTGATTATAGTCCACCTGTTTTCCCTACTCTGATTTCTTTGTGTATTGTATGTTTTATTATATTTTTTAGTATACAAAAGATGTTTCTGTGAACAAAACCTCTTCTAGTTTCTAAAAGCCCTACTGCTCTCTTTCAGCTTTAGACATTTTGTAATTGTCTTTTCTTCTTCACAGTGGGTTGATATGGAAATGGAATTACAAACATTATTAGAATGTAGATGTGGGCCAAAAAGCTACCCTTTGCTTCCCAAATGAATTGTCTTACCATACAGGCTTAGGCAACTCATTTTACTTCATCAGGCCCCTAATTCAGCAGAGATATATAGACAATACTACACATCTTAAAGTGATTTGAAATGTGGTTATATCACACCCCCTGTCTCCTAATTTTCCAAATAGAAATGGAGCTAAAATAATCCCTCTCCCTCAAAATATTACACTCTGTGACATACAAACTGTCTCTGAAAATTCCAAACTTAAGGTCCACTGAAGCTCTTATTTAAGCTTTAGTCACACGATCTTTGTTCAATCCCTTTCTATTTGGTGTATGTTGCATAAAGTAGTGCATTATTTGAAAAGTAAATCTGTTACATTGCCTAGCAGAATAAAAATATTATTCACATATTTTCACATGCGATTATATGTATTCATAAACCTGGCTATAGATTTCAAGGGGGTGGAGGAAAAACTGCTCTCCTCATTACAATTTCATGAAACAAGTTTTGAAATGGCTACCTGAGGATATGGTTTATCTTTTTCATTTCCAAGAACAAGTAGTATTAAAGGTGTGTAGGATTTCATACCATAAAAACTAGCTTGGAAATGATCTTTAATATTATCACTTCCAACCATTGACCCAACACCACCAAATTCACCACTAAACTGTGTCCCTAAGTGCCACATCTGTATACCTTTTAAATACCTTCAGGGAGGGTGACTTCAACCACTTCCCTGTCTGTTCCATAGCTTGAGAGGTCATGTAAGAGTTTGGTAAAACTACACAAATTATAGGTAGTGTTCTGTCTATGAGTATATCTTTAGAGAATACTACCTCTACAGACCTTCTTTTTCTTGTAATTAAGTTTTAAAAATAAAAGAAAATCTATAAGAGCAGGGTACTTTTCTTGAAATGGGGTAATTTAGAGTCCTCCATGAGGTTATTCTTCTGCTTAAGGATTGAGAAACATGTAGTATTTAAGCAGAATAAAATTATATGCACATATGGTTAAGTGAATTTATCTAGCCATAACAGTGTAGTCTTATTTTGTAAAAGTAAATGTGCACATTTAGACCAGAATGATGTCTCTTTTAGTGCAAGGGAAGTATTCCAAAAGGGATTCTATTCTCCATTTAAGGCTGCTGCACAGGAGGCAGCCAACACTGCAAATCCAATAATGATAGTGAAATTACTCACACAACCCTACTGGCAACTGATCCAGAAGGTTTTATTACTTATGTTGATTGTGTTCATGCCTTTTATATCCTTCTGTTGCTAAGTCACCATTTAAAGCAGAATTTTCTCAAAATTACGACTTTCATGTGTGCATTATGAAATATCTAAGCTTGAGTCTCAAACCTGTCAAATTATCTTTTGCCAACTAATGTAAAATAATATTGGTACTTTAGATAGGGGGAAAAAAAGCCCTATTTTTAAAAGAAAATTCCCGAAATGACAGAGTAGGATAACACAATTTACAAGAGTTAGAAGTGACAGTTCATTCTTCTGCTCTATGTATGTACCAGATCTGATCATCACTGGATCTCCATTAATCTACAGTTACTGAAGACACAGACTGATTTTCTTGACATTACCCCATATTAAGTTTATTAGACATTACCTATTACTTTAGAAGGTAAATTTAAAATAAGAAACATATTTTTGCATATGTAGATGAAAAATTATTCAAAAGAAAAGTGTGCAGGAGCTTAACATATTCTTAATTAATGCCATTTGCATGCTGATTTTAAATTGTTTCTCATTTCCTCACTACACTGTTAGTATCATACTATTTCTCCCTGTCATTTCTTGGCAGAATGGTTGTATTTTTTTCCCCCAAGGTTTTACTGGCTTTATTTATTCTGAGCTACATTGAAGCATTGCAACTCAAAAATATATGAAAGAAACATAAACTAAAACCTGTTACTTTAAATATTTAGTTTATACAGTCATACAAGTGTGATCATTGTGGCATGAATATGCTTCATTGTGCAGTCAGTTTTAAAGGAAGCCTTATAATTTATAAAAGCCTTAAGAGAGATACAAATCCAGATATTTGTTGTACACAATTATTTTCTCTGGAGAAAAATTATTTGTGAAATTTAAAGGTAGTGGCAGTGGAAAGGCAAGAGTTGTTGCACGTCATGCTGTTACACTAATTTTATTTCAGTTGCAAACTTTGCTGTTCTAAAATTTTTAAATAAAGTTCTAATATAATCATGTCACTTCCACAATTCTTATCTAACTCAGCTCTCACTATTAACATTCATAGAAGAGATGAGTAGATTTTCTTGTCATCTTGGTAAACCCTTTGTAGAAGTAATTTATACTGTTAACTGATTTAAAATGCAACCTCAAGATATTATGGAAAAGACACAAGATTTATTTAGATGTATAAAGTAAGCTAGTTTTCAGAAAAGGAAATTTCTTCACGGAACTGTTTGCAACTATGCTATTTACACTTCCCTTTATTCTCATTTATTTGCATTGATGTCGGTGAGGTTTTTTTCCATTGACACTCTTCACCTAATTCATGGAGGTGCTGCAGAGCTTGTGCTTAAGAGTTGCAAAAATAGAGTCATGAATAATGGTGCATATATTTTATGTCTGTTATAAAACTCTAAACACACAAATAGATTCAATAAGCTCTGCTGGACAGCTTTGGTGTATGTCCAGTACATTTTAATGCTATATTAAAAATCTCATGTCAGAGTTTTTAAACTATTTTTCTCCTACATTTCTCATTTGGGTTGAATTGCAATAATATATTTTCATCATATTTTCACATGATCCTGCCTATTTCAGAGCTGAGACCAAGATCAATTTTCTTAAAACTTTTGATAATGTTTTCTGAATGTCTTTTAGAAAATATTTACAGCTACTGCCTTTGAAACACATTCCACAGCTGCCAGCTCTTATGTATGATAAATGGATATTGCGAGGTTAAGCACTTATTTAAAAGCCCTAAACATAGGGACCAATATACTCTGATTTCCTTAAAAGCAGCAGTACTAGACATCCTAGTCTAGAATCTCCAGCTTATGGTTACTGTAGTTTTAGGGTGAGGGAAACTGAAATTTCGAATGTGCCCAGAAAATCATGAAGTTATTATCATTTTAAATATGTCAGTGATCACAGGTATAGTGTAAATACTGGTGAGAAGAAATTAGATGAAAAATGGAAGGGTGGATCAGAAAAATGACTGGAAGTAAAAATCAGCATATTTCAGATAAATCTAAACCATAAACCAATTGGTGACTTGCCTAGCTGTATGAGAAAATAATGTTTCTTTTAAATATGTACCAAGATTAGTTGAATCAGAAGTTAAAACCAGCCACCACCATGTGTTCAGTTACATCACTTGGCTTTTGTTTCCTTATTTGTTTTAGCAAAGTCAAAGAACTCCATCTACAAATCAGAGGTTAAATTTGACTATATTGCCCATTTATTGAGAAAAAGATATTAAAAAAATATATAGAAAATATTATTAATTTCCTCTCCATTCTCTCAAAAGCTCCTGACCTGACAGGTTTAACAAGCATATTTGTACCTATCTCCATTGCTCTGAATGTAAGACTTTTTCCCATTATAATAGGAAACCTGGATAGTTTATCTGGATAGCAATTGAATTTGTTTTTCCTGTCAGTTCTACCCCAGTATGCAGATGAATCATGCCTATTCAAATCAACTGAGCAAAACCATGATTATGCCTCTGTACAAAGCATTTTTGATGATTAGAGATACTGGAAAATGGTATGCATAGACATATCATGAGTCTTCTGGAGACAGATTTCATTTTCATTGGGTTTTAAGATACAGGATCATAACTTGGATTACAAGATCTCAGAATTTTCTGTGCATGTACAGTACCTCTCAGCTAAGCATCTGATTATCAACGGATCACACTATTCCAGATCATATCAGAGAAAGTTGTTTGGACAGAGCAAAGTGAGCAATTTAAAGCAACTAGGACTTTTCTCCCAATTTTGGCTATAACAAAAGATTTGAAAAAATAAAATTCAGTCTATCTCCAAAGAATTATTATCAGATGTATGCTGCAATTTGAAAAACAGATATAACATCTAAATGTGTGTATTTTTCTTAAATTACTCTAAGAATTAATCTTATATTTAAAAATACTTAGTAATAAATTTTTAATTTCTAAATAGGTATTTTTAAACAGGGAACTAAATAAACCCTCTTAAATTAGTGATGTATAGTATTATAGAAATACACACTAATACAAAAATATTTTCCCAGATTCTGGACTGATGAGTAAAAGAGACGTCAACCTTCTTTAAAGAGACACCAGAATTTTCCAGCTATAACTGAATGGAAAAGGATTTTCAAAATCCATGACATTTCAACATTAAACAGAAAAGAAAGAGAGACATTATCCACTTGACTAAAAAATCAAAAGAGAAAAGAGAAAAGAGAAAAATCAATCCATATATAAAACTGTAAAGAATATAATGCTAGGACCACATTATAGGTATAAGTCCCTGGCCAAATATTTTATTTTATGTTTTCCCCAGAACAAACAGTTTAATTAAGCAGGGGCATAAATTGCTGAATTAGTTATTTTTGAGAGGTTCTTTCTTATTTGTGAGGCATTATATGGAGAACCATTACATAATAAGTAAAGATTTGCTGACACTGGAATATTTCTGGGAAAGGTTCTAATGAATAAATCTGTTGTGACAAAATATTGTCATTGAAAAGTTCCTGAGATGTGCCTGTTTGCTGGCTAGCATCACGTGGTGAGACATGGAGCTGAGAGGCATTGCTTCTGAGAGCAGCACGAGTTACACAACAGGTGCCATAGAGTTGAAAGTATGAGAGGCTTGAGCAGCCCTTCACTGTACGAACTCCTCAGGCTGCCCCTGGACCCAAACCAGTTTGGGCTGAATCTCTTCCCTTTTGAATGTTTTCCCTTTTCCCTTTTGCTGCCACCCAGTATTGTAGCTTAATGTATCCCCTACTAAACCAGCTTGTGTCAATATGGATGGTGATTAGACTGTCAGTGCCCAGAAGCCTGAAGCCAAAAGCCAACCATATTCCCTTAGATTCCTAAGAAGTGGAATGATCCATTTTTTTTGGAGGGAGGAGGAAGAGATGCCAATAGAAAGGGAGGATATGATCTGTAATTGAACCATGTTGCTATAAATGATACAGTTCCTCTGTGCTGATTTGGGCTCAACCTGAATATTGAAAAATCCAACTGCCATGGCAATAACTGTTGCCATTTACCATACTCCTTTAATTTCAGGACTACAAAGCATATGCAAAGCAAATAATTTAGAAGGTGGAGGGAATTAGTAAACTGCAACTAAACCTGGGGGTTTAATAAATTCATAAAAGATGCATAATGGCAAAGGACAGAAAGAGTCAGTACATTGACCAAACAAAGAAAATATCTGCACAGGTTTAAAAAAGTTTTACCAGGAAAAATAACAGCAGAAGAGAATAAAGCAGAATAGGTGGCATAATAATTAATGTACTCAATATTTCAAAAATAATGATATAATTTATT
The DNA here is from genome assembly GCF_901933205.1 of Camarhynchus parvulus. NCBI lineage: Eukaryota > Metazoa > Chordata > Aves > Passeriformes > Thraupidae > Camarhynchus > Camarhynchus parvulus. The sequence goes on along the minus strand of NC_044572.1, from coordinate 95,252,501 downwards.
TAGAAGTTGAAATACAAATAATCTCTAAAACTAAAACTTTTTTCTGAAAGGTTCAGTTCAAAGAAGATTTTATACACAACAGTATCTCTGTGGGCAATATATTTAGTCTGTAAAATATTGATAATCACCTATGCTGGTGGTTATTGTATTAGTCCTGTGTGACAGATAGCAGCAAGGTTTGCACATGTGCTTTGATTTTCTACTGACTAAAGACAGGATCAAAAGCCTTTGCCAGTGAAGCTGTTTCTGTAACCATGTGATTGCCTTTCTATTAATTAAATATTTGAACTTAGTACAAATGACTTGGGAAACTCCTGTATTCATTTAGTAGATAAAATAAAAAGAAAATTGTTTTAAAAAATAGCTTATGAGCATTTTAGAATCAATTTTTTATTAAATTCAATCTCTTTCTTTTAAAATCATCATGAGATGAAGGTTTTGCTTTAACATTTTTTCACAGTAATCTAGTATTTAACAAAATGTAAGCAAAGGCAACTCTCTTAGAATTATTATTCAAATAGAAATATATGGTAGGAAATACCTCATTTTAAAACAACATATCTCCTGTTTGTTACTCTTCCTTTCTAATCTAATGTCAACAAATCCTTCTATGCTTATATGCCTTTGGGATTTATCTGTGGCTCTTACAGATTTTGTTACTGGACTTTAGGGAAAAATGACTTGCAAGATTAGCAGGACTGGAAAAATGAACATCTGTTGGAAAAATGAACAGCTGCCTGTCTGAGTTGCATGATGAGTAATCTCTTACTAAACATTTTCCTCACAAGTAGATTTCATTGCAATTAATATAATCTATTTAGTGTTCTTTACTGACTTAAGAATTTTAACTAGAATTCAAAAAAGAAACCCAAAACTGCCCCAAAAAAGAGACACACCATCCCCACAAAGAAAACACCCCAGGAAAGTAATTTTCACTGTCTGAGTTCTGTATTGCAATCTTTCGTTGTAAAAACCAAATGTATCTTTTTTTTTTCACTGCTCATTTAGCATTATTGATAGTCTGCTTATTTTCAAAAGTTTCATTTATTTTTCATCCCACTAATGTTGACAGCAAATAGGTTTACTAATTTTATGTATGCTTTTCAAACTTCCAGTGCAAAAAAAGGATATTCTTCTCCTTCAGGCTAACAAAATAATGAATGACATTTGAGTGAGACAAAGATTTGTCTTTAGGTGAACTCTGGAGCTATATGTCAACCTCTGTATTCCCAGAGGAAGAAAAGTTATTCTTTCATCATTTTTCTGTAGCCCCTGGTGAAGAGGACGTCTTGATGTGAATAGAAAGATGCTACAGAATTATTACCTACTTTTTAAGTTAGAACAGCTTGAAGTTAAGACCAGCACAAAAGCACAAATCTGCATAAAACCTTCAGTGATTTGTTACAGCTAGTTACTCCAAAATTTCAAGAAGATATGGTGGCCTATTTCTTGTTGCTCCTGAATATTGGGTATGCTCGTAATTGTGAAGGAAGGAAGGAAGGAAGGAAGGAAGGAAGGAAGGAAGGAAGGAAGGAAGGAAGGAAGGAAGGAAGGAAGGAAGGAAGGAAGGAAGGAAGGAAATTATGGCCAATGGCATTTATCTATATGAAAGAAAAATCTATGCACCCATATTTTATGCTAGAAAGGGATTGCTTGAACAGCACATTGGACTTAAAATGTTGCTTTGAAGAAAGATGGAAACTTTTACAAGGAGATGTTTTGCTGTCAGCACGAACTTTAATTGCCAGCCAGCACAAGAACATCTGGTGTTATATGTCTTGTTGCAGGAAATCATATCTAGTCTCCAGCCACCAGCTCAGAGTACATCTCCATTAGAGTCTGTGTTTTACTTGCTGGCTCTAGAACAGTGGTTTGCACATGGTGGGGCACTTGGAATGTCCCCAGTGGTCCCTTTCTGATCAGACAACAGACCCATGTCCATGATAAAGAAATTAGCAGATAGAGATGCATGCTTATTGGACTGGTTTTAGTTTCCATTAACAGGGTGAAAAGACAAAGATCACATAAAGGAGATTACTTATATGCTCTTGACTGAAATTTTTTGGGGATTTTTCTCCTAGACAACATATTGTGACTGATTTATTTTTCAGTAATGCTAAGGTTGCATAAAGCTTGTCCATGTGGGTAGTTCCTTGTTTTGCTCTGTTTTGGTATTCATAACATTTATTTCATCCTTTATTATGAATGCTCTTATAATCTATTATTAGTTTCATAATAACTTTGCATTTTACCTGTAACAGAACATGGATTTCCATATTTTTCTAGTGCTACTTCAAATAAACAAACAAAAAACCCAAACCCACAAAAATCCCCTAAGAAATGTCAACAACAAAAACCCCAAGGTGTGGTTTTCAGAGCATTCAAATATAACAACTCTAGATTTGATTTAGTGATTGAGTCTTACTGAGACAAAAGGAAATGTATGTTAACAAAAACATTTCATGAGTAGCTATACTGGTTGAGTACTTTTATGGTGCCACTGCTTTCATTACTCCTATTTTTCTTCACATTTTATGCATTCCTTTTAGTACTTCTCCCTCTTCTAGAGTATGACCAGTTTTAATGGTCATTCCTCTTTTCAATTTCTTTTCAAGATTTCTTTAAATTCACTGATTTCTTTCTCGAGGGAATGTGTATAAAAACACTGTTCTTCATTACATTAATGTGAAAAATCTGCCATTTTCTCAGACATTGAGATAAAATATTGTTTCAGTGTTGCATGTAAAGGATTTGGAAGAGTATGTGGGACATAGAAGAGTTTTGTTGAGAAGATTTTGCTCAGTTGAGAGATCAACATGATTGTACTAAAATTTACCATAGATACTAAAGGAAAAAAACCCAAAAGCACAAAATAGAGAATAGCTGGTTGTAAATTATGCTATTTCTGAGTAGAGGTAAATGCTTCAATTTTGTAGAGAAGGAACTGGCTGAGTCACCTCTGAATGCCCATATACATAGATTTTGAATATTGTGAGAAAATTTTGATGGTATTCTGGTTTCTCTTATAAAGAGAAATGAAGATGGATCTGCAACTATAAATTTACATGGAAAGACAGGAAAGAAAAAGAAAATGTAAAAGAAGCAAGAACAAAGAGTTTGGAAATAAGTCTAAAATGTGTAAAATCTTTTAGAAAATTAGACTTCATAATTCATTCCCTCAGTTTCCCTAAAGATGAGCCTTTATCTTTATTTAGACTCACAAATTTTCAAGATGATTGACTGCTTTAGGAATATCGAGACAATTGTTCCCAGTTTTCCCTTTGCTAAAAATGTTCTAGATCAAATGGCTCTGAAGAGCATTTTAAGGGAATTTTCACTAATTAATAATTGCAGTATTTATAATACTTGACTGACTACCTGTCTGAAGGGTAGAAGAGTTCATTTCTCAATCAACACTATAAAATTTCTAAAGCATCTATTTTGTTTTATGCTTAATTCTATGGGTGTTCTTAGTTTGTTTATTTTTATTAATTCTTCTTGGTAAAATGAACTGAACATAAACCCAGGCACATTTTTTTAAAGAATAATTTTTGTTTCTAGAATCTCAACAAAACCAAATCGGATACCTTTAGTAATTTTGGTGAATGGATTACTTAAATATTTGTCTCTAAATTGTATGCAAAATGTTATATTTTTGCTCACTCCTTGACCAACCTTGTTACATATTAAAGGAAGAATTCTTGCAGTACTCTATTTTGACAGAGGAAAACAAAGGATTAAAACAGTATTTGTTTTTCCACATTTCTCTTTTATTCAGTGTGTAGTGAATAATAGCCTCTTCTGTGTTGTGCATAGCATTGCCTAAGCTATTTATTTATTTCTGACCTCAAGCAGAATTTGTCATTTGCAGCTGTTTTTTCATGGAAACTTACACTGCATAATTAACAGTTTCACATCCCTCTAATAATCAAAGTGCTACATTATTGGGAGCTGTGTTCTTCTGCTTTTCTCCTCTGTTTATTTGCATTCACTAATCTTGGTGTAAATGCACAAAACTTCGTTCTCAAGAAATTATGAACATAACCTGGTGTAATATTGACCAAGAAAAGTCACCTCCCTGAAACTCTTGTAATGATTTAGTTTGTAATGCTGAAAATATTCAAGTAATGTTTCCTAAGGCAAAGTTTAGCATTTATTTTCCTGCTGAAGAAAGTGGGTGCCCTATGAGTGGGATATAAAAACAAATTCTGTCCAAAATATGAATGTCAGATGGCAAGGCCCTGAGGCTGTCCAGTAACCTGTGTAACTCAGTGGAAGAATTAACATCTGTTTCTAGTATTATTGCTAAAACTGAGGAAAGTACACAAAATGGATTATAAGAGCACCCATACAGGAAACTTTTGCATTTTTTATGCCTATTGCAAATATTTTTTTACATCATTATCATTTTAAAAGGTACATTATGGTATGGAAGAATGACAGGTATGAAGGTATTTCCAAATTACACGAGGATCAGTCATGCCTCATCAAATGTTAACTCTTAAATTTTTACTGTGGGTTTTAGAATACACTCAAATATTAAAAGTTAAGGTAAAATATTCAATCTTCAGTCTCAAAGAAATTATTTAATCTCTTTCTCTACTTTTCTTGAGTTGTTGAGAACTTTTGCCAAGTTGAATTTTTTTCTGAGGTATTAATGTGGTCATTTTTCTCATTATTGCATAGTATGTTTTCAGATTGAGTTTAAAAAATCAGTTTCCTTGGTATCAATTGTACATAAATTTACATGTTGTACTATTTTAATATAAAACAAAATCTCCTTTCTCCTTTCCAAAATCTCATCTGTTGTAATAAGAGAACAAAGTACAAGATTGTGCAGAAATAGAAACTCTGTTTTCCCTTTATCATCTGAAAAGTTAGAAATCCGTGCAAAAATTATATTTATTGACAATAAATGGTGGATATTGCTCTATTTTAAAATGCAACTGAGCCTATTCAGCTATTAGGAACATTGTTTTGAAGTTGTTCCTTAACAGTGACAGTAGCAAATATGGACTTCTATTAAATCTTGCATACTTTTAAATTACTGCCAGGAAGAGATTAAAAAAAGTTTATCCAGAAAACAAATCAAAGCAAGACTGATCATAAATCTCAAAAATTTCAGCAGTTTGATGTCTTGTCTGAGAAACTTGTTCTGAATTTTTAAAACTCTGTTAATTATTCTTCAGATTTTTATATTTTGTGAATAAAGTATTTTAGTTAGGATAGCATTAAGGCCTCATAGCAAGGTAATTATGCAGGTAACTATCAGGCTCCAAAATAATTCAGTTTTGTAAACACAGGACATTGTTTTTGACAAATCTGACATTGTTTTTCAAGTCTCGCACTGGAATTCAACATGGTTATTTTTTTAACATATTGACAGTAGGCAAGGGCTGTTTCTTATGACAGCTTGCTCACATAATGTAGCCTGGGTACAAAACCATGTTTCTGTTCTGGTTTTGTCATATTTTGCCTGTGGACAGCCAGTAGACAAATTCAATGTCTTTACATCCTAGCTAATACTGTCCTCAATCCTTATTATCTATTTTGGAGTTCTCAGAATAGGAAGAAGCAGCTGAAATGTTTCTCCTTACAAAGTCTAGACATGCCTATTCCTTACAGAGTATACTTGCACTGCTTGTGCTGCTTACAGCAGATTGAATAGACATTTTACATGACATCACTGTTGTGGTGGAAACATTACCTCTGTGTAATCTTATTATGAATCCATGAAATTATAACTTCTGTCCTGAAGGAGTTAAAGTTAGTACATTTCCTGTGTGTCTGAGTTCAGAGGCAATGAGGAATTCTTACTAAGAATAGTCGATTTTTTTAATGTAGGTGGATGATAAACACAAACTCATGATTCTGTTTATCCATCAAAACACAATCATTGCATTTTTACTATCACCGAGGAACTTTTTATCCTCCTGTCTTTTTTGTTTGTTTTGTTCTTTGTTGTTCAAATGATTACTTGATAGTGATACATCATAAGTCACTAATGGAAATTAAAAATAATTTGATTGAAAACTGAAGAAAACAGAATCCAGACTGAATAGAGACAATCATCACTACATCAAACTTGTGATGACCCACCTCAAATTTTAATGCTCACACTTAATAAGAATTGTCACACCCATAAGGATTTCTATTACTGCAATTTTAAATACTTCTGATATCTCATAGAATATTTTTCAATACATCCACAACAGTTCCAGAATTAGTGATAGATGAATTGAAAGTATATTTACAATGAAATAAATTAAGATTCATTAGGAAGGAAATAGGGATACAGATGCACAGTATTCTTTAAAAAAGGATGCCATTTTAGTAATGTAATGCACACCACATTCCAAAAAAATGTCTTATTTCACTGCAGGGTAAAGGGGCAAGAGTAAAGTTTTTGATACATCCATTAAAAAAAAAAAAAAAAAAAAAAAATTATGTTAAAATTAATTAATTGAATGCAAGGAAAGGAGTTTTCCAAAAGGATTCAAATAAACTTGAATGAATCAAAATGCTTTTTTCCCCCCAAAATATTTCCCAAAGCAAGCTTAATTTGCTTTGGAAGTCCTTTTGTTCATGCTTAAAGAAAGTCTAAGATGTATATATTAAGCTTCTGAGCTACTTGAGAGATCTTTGAGAGATTTCAAAATAAGTTATCAAAGTTTCCGTGGCAGTACTTAGTAATCTCAGATTTAGCGGAAAGAAAAAATGAGATCACTGAGTCCTAACAAGAAATACAATTTTTAGTATGTCAAGCATGATCATTACATTTTCCAAAACACGAAGGGTGATGGGGATATTTTATTTCCAGGAAAGCTGGCAAGGTGAGATTAATGAAGCATCCTTTGGGACAGAAGCTGAGTGTCATAACTACAATTGTTTTTTTCAATTTTATTAAAGGTACCTGGCTACAGACACTTGTTTGTTTGAGCTCATATATAAGTATTGGTGTCCAGAAAAGACATATTAAGACATAAAAGCCTTCCTCTCCTCCCCACTTCCACCTCCCACCCCACACCCTGCAGTTATGTGTCTCACTTTTGATTTAACACAGCTCTAGAGAAGAAGCCCTTTCATCTTTGTCAGGACATTTTTCAGGCCAGGCTGGTTTGTCTTTGCAGCCCTGACAGCAAAGTTGTAAAGTCTAGGCAAAAGGAAAAAGAATTACGTATAAAATATTCCTGTAAAAATTCTGAAAATATGTTTAGTTCAGAACCTCATTCTTAATCGAAGTATGAGGTTTCTAAATTTCTTCAATGTTTAAATATATTCACTAAGTGACAGTGCAAACTCACTTGAATGCATTAATTCATTAAATATTGCGGAACATTTATGAATTTGCTTTGCTCCAATATAATTTTTGTGCTAATAAATCCACCAAAGACAGTGCATGCTTCTACTTCCTTTTTCTCAATAACTCTCATTTCTGCTTGAATGCCATGACTGTGTTTATTTCCTGTTTTTTTTTCTGGAACAAAATTGCTAGCACTAGATTTTTTTCCGCCATTACTGTAATTTTGTCCTATTAACGAAAAAAAGTTCTGATATAAAGATTTTAGATACTTTAAAATGTATTTTCATATCAAGATTTCAGATATTTTTAAATGTGTTTTCTATTTTTTTGTTCTGCTAATGTCCAATCGAACACAGATCTCATCTTTCCTTAAACCATTTCTTCTGCATTTTCCTTATCTTATAATACTCCAATAGAGAGGTGGTCTGTATGGGGACAAGTCAGGGACAAAAATCTGAGGATAGACATCCAATATTTGCTACTCTCCAAGGTCAGGAGCAGTTCCTTGCCAAGAGTGGGAGACAGAACTCATAATTTTCCTTCAGTATGGAATTAACTATAACAATATGAAAAATGGTTTTATTCTAGCTGTTAATTTGTCTGTTGCATTGTTTTCCCATGAGATTTTTTTTCTTTCCTTTCCTTTAGATATTTAGATAACTTCTGCCATAAAGCAGTCCTAATGAATGCAACAATTTTTGCCCAGGGAAAAAATTGACCATAAGTCTGATTTCTAAATTTGAAATCTCTCCCTTCAACTATTTTTTCACTGACCCTGCTAGAAAGCATATTTTTACTATGAAATATAGAGAGCAGTAGAAAATAAAAATTAGGACACTGAGCTGAAATGCATACATGAGAAAAAGTCAAAATTTTCTTTGCATTTCATTTTTTTCAGATTTCCATGTTAATTTCCATGCATGACAAAGCTCTGAGGTCTTTTGTTATCAACTTTAGGTGTGCTAAATTGTACAATTGAAATTTGATTAATCATAAATTGATTACCCTTGCCAAATAACATTTCTTTCATTAGAAAGAAGGAGGTGAATATTTACATTATTTTCCAAGTAATCGTTTTCCATCCATCAAGGGAATTGTCTACCTACTGAAGCAATGAGGAGAAGAACAAAAAGGAGAGCTAAAATGTTCTTCACTATCCATATTTAACTCAATCCTTCATACTCATATATGCAGTATTTTTGCACAGGCTTTCTTATGGTGAAATATTTATTACATTAATATTGTACTAATACTTTAGATAATTTTAATAACAATTGAGAAACAGAACAATGAATGAATTACCCCTCCAAAATTCTGTTTTGGTGCATAAATATGACAATCCATTAATTTCTTCACTAAGTCAAATATCTTTATAAACTGTGCTGTATAAATCACTAAGTTCTGTTTAATCTAAAATACTTCTCTGTCCACTTAAGCCCTATCAGGCAGAAGTATGGAATTTGAATAATATGAAAATAAAATGCTATTTGAAAGGTATTATTTTTTCTTTGCTTTTTCTGGTTCCTTCAGTTTATGTAAGCTTGAGCTAATGGCATCTACAAAATTATGAGTTTTCTACTAGATACGTATTTGACATCTTAAGAAATCTTAAGGAATTCCTTGAGGGAATCTATAAAAGTTCTAAAATATAGGATGCTAAAGGATGACAAAAAACAGACTAAGTGAAAGGAGAATATTTTGAATACTAGGATTCTTTCCTGGTTTTGCACAGATATGCTTGTTGCCATGGAGAAAGAGAGTGAATGCTGAAAAAAATTTAAAAAATAGTGTTGAATTTAAAGAATGGGTATATTTACTATCAAGAATCCAAATCTCTTTGAATTGCAGAAGGCAGAGAGCTGGGGCCAGTGAATTAAAACACGGGGAGTATGTCTATAAACTTCCAAAAGCAAATTCACTCAACACTCCAAAAATGTGGGGTTTGAGAGACTTGTGTAAATGTCTTTCTTTAAGAATGTGCCATCTTCTTCTCTCAGATGTCACGGACTTCAGTGAATAGCAGTTTTTGAACTAAAGACCTCTAATTTTCCCCAGTACTTGGCAATCAGAACTTAACTTGGTTTCTTAACATGCTAATGAATTTTTAGGAAAACAAGATCAGGGATTCCATATTACTCCCAAATTAAATGAATTCCTAAAGCAACTGCTGTTTTTCAAATAAGAACTGTCAGATCTGGCTATTTCCTTTGATAGTGCCTCAACATCTGCAGATGGGCCCCTTTGCCTTCTGTTTAATAAAAAGAAAATAAAATCAAACTTTAATGAATTACTTAGCTCTAATGTGAATTTATAAACAGAAATTAGAGCTGCAAAGCTGTTGTAACTTAGGTGGCTGCATAAGAGAAGCTTGTGCTAAGTCTGATATGTGACTACAGGGCAGGAAATCATGTTTTGGGAGAGTGCAGAAAATACTCCAAGGTTTATTGCTTTGGGCTCTGAATGTAGCTGCATTGAAATATACTTCAAATCATAAAAATTAGATCTTATTTTAGCAATACAAAGCTCTCAGCAGCTTTGAACAGCTATCAATCTATTTTTTTAGCTTTGTATTTCAGGCAAACCTCATCTTCCAAGTACAGAATTGTTAATAACTGGAAAAACCCCCCAAAAACTTATCTGTGTTTCATGGTACATTTCTAAAAAGATCCTGAGAATATAAGACATCAAAAACAGCAAACCAAAAATAATTATTTCCAAAAGAATGTACATTATTCACCTCTAGCAGTGTAATGCTGGAAGTCAACATTTTTATATTTCAGTATCTTCCTCAGGCTACAGGTTTTTTTCACTCTCATATATAACTCCCTTTTGTCAGTGGACAGTTTTAGAGGTGGAAGAATACAAAACAATAGTCCCTACAAAAGGTTCTGGACCTGTCTTTAGAAGTATCTGTTTTCTTTAGGGTAAGATAACAAGATCAATTATGGTGATTTGATGTGATATTTAGTTTAGATTTCCAAAAGAGTTTGAAATACTTAGAAAACCATTTATTTTGAAATTACTTTTGCATTTTCTACCTTTTATCAGTCTTGAGAGTTTTTTACGTGCCCAAACCAATAATTTTATTTTTTCTTAGATTTGTAAATTTTGGTCTCAGAGCAGCCATTATGATCATATAGTCTGACTTCCTGCCCAATATGGGCTATAAAATTTCATTCAGCTATTTAATATCTTTCCATGTATTATTTTGCTGGCCATTTAAAACTGCTCATGCTACAGGTAGACTTAATGTTGTCAGATGTTCTTATGTCTTTTTGAAGATTAAAATCAATTATGCCATTTAGATCTGTAAGCATCAGGTACAAAATGCATAAAAACTGGATCCAACATGAAGTGTGTAAGCTGGATTTTTACTTGTATTTCTGGTGGTCTTCTAGTTACTGTCTTTTTTGCTTGTGACACCAATGTTTTCATAAAAAGGCGTTATCTTGTTTTGAGGTTATTTACAGTTTTGCATGAGATCTGAAGATTGCATTTTCTCTAAATTATGGGCCTCATTTGTTCAGGTACATTATTATATACAGAAATATACAAAATGAAAAATCCTTGTTTCATTTAGTTTTTCCTTTTTTTTTTCCTTACCTCTGCAGCATGGCATGAAATGATACATAACATCTGTAAGCTATCTGATTACTGCTTAACAATGAAATTCTGTATATCTCTGCATATGATACCTATTTTCTGCCCAGAGTTAAGTAATTGCTACTTTATATAACCTTTTCTAGATGTTGAAATATCATAAAAATCTCGGTAGAATACATAAGAAATAAAAAAAAAAATAAATCAGAATTAGAACAAAGATATAGCAGCTGTGGAAATCTGCTGTAAAAGTATGGATTGGAATCATGCCAGAAAAAAGGAAAGCTAGACAGCCCAGACAGGATTAAAGTCATATTTTGTGGTAGGGAAAATAAGAAGGGAATATTTTACTTAGAAAACACCAGAAAATGTCCACAGTGTATGAAAATCTTGTTTCTGGTTGGAAATAATAGTATCCCAGGAGGATAATTCAAAAAGGTTGAAATATAAGGAAGACTTAGAAATACAATTTAGTGAGTTTTATGCAAAATAAAATGAAAATTCTGGAATTGTAGGGTTTTGGTTTTTTTTCCCCAGAGGAAAAAGCAAGAGACTCTGTAAATGTACTGAAGACTTTATTGTCTTTGATGTTTTATACGAAATGTCTCCCACTGGTAGGTAGAAAATGCTAGAGGTCCTTTCTCCCTCTTTTCCTTTCCTCATAATAAGGAAGAGAAAACGTTTTGTTTTTGAAGAAACTGTCTCCTTTAGGTTACATCTGCAGACATTGATCTATCTTACCTGAAAAAACCTGCACCCAAAGTATTCTTGGTGTGCTGACAATTTTCCTGTACTTATGGATCTGTATTTTACGGCATCTTTTCAAACAAAGAATTATTTTATAAAAACTAATCCTTAGCAATTAATATTCTTAGTTTATTTTTCTCTTTTTCTCGTGTCAACCTGTAGAAACCTGTAATAAATGCATTTGTTTTAAGAAAATAATTCGCTTTTTACTGAATGGAAAAGTGATATCCACAGAAATCAGGGATTAAATCAACAGGAACCTAAGAGGCTTAGGAAAGGATGAGAGGTGATTACTTGAAGAAATAATGCATTTGTAATAAGAAAGAAGGTGCATAAAATGAAGTCCAAGTGATTCACTTCAAGAAGTCAGCAAAAGGCTTAAAAGCATCACATGAGCCTTGTGAAAGTTTGCTAAATAAAGTTTGTTAAAGGGCACAGAAAATAAAATACTAGTATAAAGTGGCTATTCCTGTAACAATTATAGAACAGCTAGTGAAAGGTAAGCACATTCACACAACTGAAGAGGAAGCATGCTTTCATCCTCCAGCATTCTTCTGGTCTCTTCCTCATCTTCCTGTACAATCACACTTTTTCCAGAGATAGCCTTTGACCTCCCATGTGCCGAGGACTTAGGAGGCTGCCATGAATCTAGAAGAAAAATATGAACATAGGGAGATTGTGAATGGAAAGAGAATAATTTAGTTGAGTCCCTGGTGATTCTACTTTAAATGTTTTACTTTCTTTTTGATAGACTTTGGGCTACTGTAAAGCTCATCCAAGCTCACCTGAGTGGATATGAGATCTTTAAGCAGGCAATTTATGGATCTTGGGAAGTCTGAAGAAGAGACTGAAGTTTGAGATAGACAGGGCTACCTGACTAAAGGCTTTTAAAGGATCAGACATAGGACAGACTGTGTAATTCTAGTATAGTTTCTGCTTTTGATGTTTGGTTATCAATAGATTATTCCTTTATGCAACTTCTTTGGTGATTTTTCTTTTTTAGAAGTGTGATCATCCACACTGCCATAAAAAGAAATATTTATTACCTGATACTTATTTAAATGGAAAAGAAATTTTTTTCTACACGTGGTAGTGTGGATAAATCATCCAATTAAAATTTTGCAGTGAGAAAAAAAAAGTTGGCATTAGCAGTGAGAATTCCCAAACTAGAACTAGTTCCCAAGGGATTTGCAAAACCATTATTATTTGGCACATTTAAAACTTGGTGAACACCATTTCTCAACCATTCTAAAGGGAAAGTAATCCTCATATGAAAAATACTTCTATCATTCAGTCTTCTAATACTTCAGTAAAGATCAAAGACAGTAGATGTTAATGACAATATATAGTATGAAAATGCTTTTGTCTCTTTAGAAAACTGAAAAAGTATGGAAAATATTTTTACCTTCAGCAGAGTTTATTGATATGTTTATCTCCCAAATGCCTCTGATTTATTCTTTAATTAAAGATAGTTCTTTATGAAAATGGGTGAAAATTGATTTTTAATCTAGCAGTTATATCAGTAGAGGGTTATTTAGGAAGACATCTGTAAAATTCTGTGCTTCAGATAAAGGGACACCCATTCCAATTGTAATTTAGTTATTCAATAAAAAAAAAAATAATAATAACCACCAAGGTTTTTTTCCCATTTTTTATTGCCACTCCTTTGTTAGGAGAGGGGTTTCACAAATATCTGTTTATCTTATCTACTGCTACATTTGTCTATTTCAGCAGTAATTCCTTTAATATTTTTAAATTAAAGGGAGAGATTCTAATGTTCACAAAAAAACCCTGGAAATTTTGGTTTTTATTTGGATGATGCATAGATAGAATATTCTGGTTTTAATTAGGATTAGATTATCAAAATATGATTTTTGCTTGGAAGAAAGTAGAAACTAAAATATGAGTTGATATGTGTATTTCTACAGATAATTCTTGAGAAGCTGTTTGTTGTTTGAACAGACTCAGTGCCACTTGGATGTTTTAAAGTTTGATCAAATTCATACTTTTCACTAATGACAGTTGATAGAGAACAGCAGCTCACAAAGAATGTTTCTGACATGATACTTGATGCTGTTGGCTCTGAAATTACTCTCCTACAAAGTTAGTTTTAGAACTAATCCAAGATTGTAATTACTAACAAACTGATGCTGCCTGTTGACTCCATCAAATTTAAAACAAAGTGTCTGAAACATTGAAGTTCCTCTATATCATATAGAACAAAACCTTTACAGTGCAGTCTGTTTTTGTTATTGTTTTTTTAAATGGTAAATTTAAACACTTTTAATAGACACTTGTGTTGCAGAAAATACTTGGGCTCACCACAGGCTAGCATGATTTTGCTGTAGAGTATCCCAAATTACTTTCTGAATCAATACAATCTTCATGTCTCCCTGACATTTATCAAAGATTCTGAAAATGTTATAAAGAATTTAAATCTTTTGGAAATACTTATTTGTTGGAATATTTATACTTTCTTTTTTCATCTTGAGTACAGAAGCATGTTGCAGAAGGATAAATTTAATATTTACTAGTTTTCTTTGAGTGCAATTGCTATATATCCATTTGAATGAAAGTAAAGATGTCTTAGTAGAATGCTGCAGTCATGATTGTATTTAGTTGTCAGTGATTCAGGAGCTGCTTGTGATGCTCTTGAATATGGGTCAGGAAATTTTAAAAATGGTGACCATATTGACATTAAATAAAAAATAAATTACAGAGTTTGACAAACTTTTTACTGGATTAGAATGCAATAAAACAAACTGTGCCCATGATTATTTTTTTGTATGTGTGAAAAAATTTTAATTTTGCTATAAAATTCAATCTCAAAATTTGTGAAGTTTATTCCATGTGACAATGGGTATCCTTGCAAGCACAGAACAAAAATATAATATAGAACTTTTTGCTAATGATAATACATTTTTTTGTATCAAGGCAGAATGTCTCAGTGTGTCACAATGGACAAAAAAATAGTATTATCTCCGTTTATTATATAGCATCTATACAATTTAGTCTTGGTTGCAATTCTATCCCTGATCTTTAGACTCTCTTCACCACTTAATTCTCAGCTTTCTGAAATTAGATTCTACCTGGTATGTGTACCCACAGACATGGAAAAATTTCAAGACCAGGTCAACATGCAAGCTTTGGAACGTATCATTAAAAACCAATATATAAACAACATATTAATGTTGTTTATTAACTAAGAAGCAATACATTTATTGCTTTATTAATAACCTGAGAGGAGGAATTTTTCCCCTGGGAGCAATGATGCTCCTGAACATTATCCCCATAAAGATACTCACACCAATTAGGGTGTGAGGTTAGGTTTCTAGCCTGGTTTTCTATCTCTACCAAGTTTATACCTGAGTTCTATTAGTTAACACTTTCCTTGACAAGCAAATAAACAAATCAACTGGTAAACCACTGCAATGTAGTTTATGTTACTGGTTTAGGGGGTCAGAAAGTGGGAAGAACTTCTATGGACTGAGGACTACAGATATTAACATGCTTTTTCCAAGAGTGCTCTACTTTTATTCAAGTTCTCTGACTATAGAGGTTATGCAGCCAGTTAAAATGTCTTTCAGTCCCTGCAGATAAGGGTAAAGAGTAGTTTACCTTACTGACCTAGACATTGCAAAAAAAGCTGTTAAAACCATGTTTAAGCTCAGAATAGGTGAGATAATCTTGTCAGCCAGAAATAGGTGTTACTTACTTCTCTTGGGAGGTCTGTGGACAGAAATGTCACATTCACTCTCAATTATATTATTTGAACACTTGACAAGAGGATACATAACCTCAGCACAAATTGAGCACTGTGTGATAAGCAGCCTTCATTGTTTCTTTTTCTTGCTTGGACATGTTTGCACTGTTTGGTTTAACCATCTGTAGTAAACAGCTCTTCATTTAAAGAAGCATCTTAGGATCATCTGTGTGAAATTATTACACAGATATGGAGAGCTTTGAGTCAGTGACTACTCTGGATGTAGCACATGAGAGCTCCAAATATTGCCAATTTTTGCTCAAAATTTTGACTATAACTTAGTTAATCATTGAATAATTAACTGGCATCACTATCAAGCTAAGATCATTATTACGCAATTTATAAAGCAACTAAAAAACTTGTTCTGATCATTGAAAAGGGCCTTGTAATAGCAGAGCACTATTATTTCTGCACTTTTTTTGGAAAGTGATGACCACAAAAATTGCATACATAAATTTACATTTTCTTTGTCAAGCTTCTTATCACACTAATTTCCTGTAATATGCGGCTGTACCATCTTCACAAATTAATATTTCAGAATCTGCTACATACCATGAGATCTGTTAGGATAGAATGAAGAGTTCTTTATTTCTTCAGCTGAGAGAGAGAAAATTGTGTAATACTTCAATATTATACAGATAACCCATGTGTTGCAGACAGCTAGAAAAATTACAAAAGAAAGGCCTTGTAAAATCAGGTCTGCTCTGTTAAATCAATAGATAGCTTGTCATTTCTTCCAAGTGCAGTTAGCACTTTGCAAGTTCCCATGTGAAAACAATCTTGGTATGAATAGCTCATTAACATAACAACCTATTATTGGGTGAAAAATAAGTGCATAACCTGCATAAACATTAGATTTGTTCCATGAGAACCCACAAAAGAAAAATGTAAACAGCTTGAACCTTAACACATACAAATCACCTTTTGACCAATAAATGAAGTAGCAAGAAAACTACCAGCCAACAGATGTTGCACAGAGGTCTGTGAAAACTGTACAAAATAAGTGATGTGAATAAAGATTCGGCTTTCCCTGCATGAAGAAAATAGCCTCGCCTAATTTATTCCAACACTTGTGTTTGGAAACTCTTAATCTGGTGGTTCTACTATACATCTCCTTTTCCTAACAGAAGTTTGCTTCTGATTTCCAGGTAGTATTCCTGAACCATCTCATTCTGTAAGCTCACAGTTTCACTAGTTTTGCTAGGAGTATTTTAACAAGGATATAGTTTTGTTAAGAAAGACCTCTATAATGACGGATGGTAATGCCTAAATTAGACAGCTTTAACAGTTTGCCAGGTTGTTATCCCCATTTCAAAAACATGGAGTGAAACACACATTTTAAATGAAGTTTCAATTGCACAGCCTGGAGGAGTATAGTTGACATAGTGGCATAACCACATGTGGTAATTTTTAGTGCAAATTAGAGCACTTGTTTTGGCCTGGCTATGACAAGTATAAATGAACTCTAAGATGCCAAACCATAAATATCCATCAGCCCTATTAATGCTATCTTGTGTGGTGGGCTGACTATCACAGCTGCTTTCTAACTTGCCCTTCAGCAGGATGGTGGAGAGAATTGGAAGAGGAAAACCTGAAAACTTTTGGTTATAGATAAAGACAGTGAAAAAAATAACAAGTGAAATGAAATTGCACATGGAAGCAAAGCAAAACAGGGAAATTATTGATTATTTTTCATCACCAGGCAATTTTATCCCCATACCCATGGACATTAGACGAGTTTTAGCCAAGGTCCAGATGCAGTCTTAGAAATGTATCATTAAAAGTCAAGATACACATGGTTGCTGACAAATTCCTGAAGAAGCTTGTATAAAGGTTACTTGGGAAGACAAACAACATAACCACAAATATCTCTCCTTCCTGATCTTTTCCCTGAGATTTTTTTGCTGAGCCCAGCATCATATGGTATAGGGTGTCAGGATGTCCCTTTGGCCATTCATATAAGCTGTCCTGGTTGTGAGCTTTCCCAAAACCTTGTGTTTTCCCAGCTTCCTCACTGTAAGGTTGGGTGGGAAAAAGAGAAAATATTGATGCTTTGTAAGCGCTGCTCAGCAGTAGCCAAAATATTGGTGCTTTATCAATACTGGTTTAGTCACAAATCCAGAACACAGCACCATATGGGCTAATATGAAAACAATTAACTCCATCCCAAGCAGAACCAATGTATTCACTTCTGGCTTTTTGGTTTTTATTAATTTTTTTTTTTCTTTAAACTTTCTTTTTTTCTAGCAGAATGGTACTCCACAGAAAAGAAACAGAAGAGGAACAGTGTGCTCAGAAAACATCACAGATTACTCAGGGTATATAAAGCTAGTTCATGTATTACCCTGTTATGCACTTAGCAAAGAGTCAGAAATGCGTGCAAGAACCTATTGATTAGTAGGAATAGCAACTAGAAGTCAAATGAGGAATCAACGTTTAGCCAAAAGTGTGAAGCAGACTTTCCTTAAATACAAGTACAGCAAAAGAATATTTTCATATTTATCTTTGTTGTGTGCTATATGCTGGAAATATTGTAGATTATATATTATTTATATATAGATAATGAAATTGTTATTATCTATGCATGTATTTATTTAAATAAAAGTTTATTATATTGTATTACTGTGCACTTCTAATCAGTGTGGAAGATACAGCATGGTAAAAGAAGAATAAATATATTCTTGCATAAGAAAAGAAATGTTAGGAAAACCAAATGAAATGAACTTTTGTATTTTTTTCCTTTTTTTTTCCTTAACAAGGACTTATGGCAATACAGAGAAACTAAAACTTCTCTAAACTTATTTAATGTTGAAGCCCTTTTGAAATTGTTAATGTGATTTCCATGTATTCAGGAACATTAGGCATTAAAAATTGGGTTTTATGTCCTTGGGGAAGGAAATTAATAGACATAAAAGATTCTCTATCTTAATCTATATATTTATAATATGTACATAGTCCTTGTCATTGCTTTAAACATTAATGAATATTAAACAGCAGTGAAATTACAATTTGCAGAACCAACCTTCTGGGACTTAAATAGTCATGAATAAAGCCTAGACCTTCCTTCTCAGAAGCTCTAAGCTGCATCTTCGACTGCTGATGTGCTGCTATAGGTCATGTGCTGCTGCAGCTGAGCACTGGTTCAGTGCCTGCCCCGCCAAAGTCCATACCTTAATTTCCTCTCCTCAGTCACCCATCCTTGGTCTCTGATTCCAAACCCTCCGACAGCAGGACCAGCAGCCTCGGCATTCTGGCCTTTTTCTCCCTTCCATATCCCTACTACACTTTCACCCTTTCTTAGAGGTTGTTAGGTTTCAGAAGAAAAAGAAAAAAAGGAAAAAGGAAAAAGCAAAGGAAAAAGCAAAAGAAAAAGCAATAGAAAAAGCAAAAGAAAAGGAAAAAGAAAAAGAAAAAAGAAAAAGAAAAAGAAAAAGAAAAAGAAAAAGAAAAAGAAAAAGAAAAAGAAAAAGAAAAAAAAAAAAAAGAAAAAAGAAAAAGAAAAAGAAAAAGAAAAAGAAAAAGAAAAAGAAAAAGAGAAGAAAAAGGCAAATAGCTCTTTGGATAAGCTTTTCACTTTATTGTTTTTCTGTTGGATTCTGCTGTTTCCCTTATCTCAATACAGATTATTTGAAGGCCTTACAAGTACTAGAAATCATGGCATCTTCATAACAGACAGACAGACAACTATAGCAAGCTGCCTTTCCCCTGGCTTGGACAAATGACTGCCGGTCACTGCAGTAGATTCAGTGCATAAGAGTATACAGAGAATGCTGACCTGTGTAACATCACACAAGTGTTGTCAACCTTATGTGACCCGGCCACCTCTGGTAATTGAAGCTGAAAAATTAATTTGATCCCTTCTCTTTTGCTGTACACTTTTCCAGTGTATAGGAATCACCCCTCTGATTTATACATACAATGTAATGTCTATTGTTTGTTTACACTTGCATTTTCTCTGCAGGCACTTCACTGTACCTATCCCATTGTGGTAATGGCTCATCGTCCCTGTGGAAACTGGTGAGAAGTGATGTCCCTCAGAGGTCAGTACTGGAGCCCTTCCTGTTCAGCACCTTTTTTGGCAACATGGACAGTGGGATTGAGTGCACCCTCATCAGTTTTGCTGATGACACCAAGCTTTGTGGTGCAGACACCATGCTGGAGGGAATGGAGGCCATCCAGAGGGACCTAACAGTCTTGAGAGGTGGACCTGTGCAAACCTTGTGAAGTTCAACAAAGTGAAGTACAAGATCCTAAACCTGGGCCGTGGCAATCCCAGGCACACTTACATGTTTGGTGGAAACTGACAGAGAGCAGCCCTGCAGAGCAAGACTTGGGGATGATGGTTGATTAAAAACTCACCCAAAGCCAGCGGTGCGAACTCACAGCAGAGCAAGGTAATTAAATCCTTGCTTGCATTGAAAGGAATGAGGTCAGCAGTTCAAAGGGTGGATTCTCACCCTCTGTTGTGCTCTGATGAGACCCCACCTGGAGTACGGGGTACAGTTCTGGTGCCCTCAGCATAAGAAGGGCATGGAACGGTTGAAGCAAGTCCAGAGGAGGTCAGGGAAAAGATAAAAGTGCTGGAGCACCTTGCATAAAAACAGCCTGAGAAAGTTGGGTCTGTTTAACCCAGAGAAGAGAAGCTTGTGTGGAAACCTTGGAGCAACCTTCCAATATCTGAAGGGGGCCTACAGAGACGCCGGAGAGGGACTTCATCAGGAATTGTAGTGTTAGATCAAGGAATAATGGGTACAAATTGAAAGAGGGGAAGTTTAGGTTAGATATTAGGAAGAAATTCTTTACTTTGGAGGTGGTGAGATACTGGAACAGGCTGCCCAGGAAGGTTTTGTGTGTCCCAAGCCTGGAAATGTTCACAGCCACATCGGAAAAAGCCGTGAGCAACCTGCTCTGGTGGGAGATGTCTCTACCCATAACAGGGTGTGGTTGGGACTAGATGATGCTTAAGGGCTACTCCATTCCCATAAGATTCCAATCCCTTAACACTCTATGATTTTATGATTAATTTTCCTTCCTGTTTATCACTTTGGGAAGTGCAGTTCACCAACACTGCCAATATATGATTACCTTTGTAAAGTTAGATCCATTTTCAATGATACTAGAGAAACAATTTGATCTTTAATTAGTCCACCTGTTAACTGCTCAAACTCACAACATTTAATTTCACAATATTAATAGGCTGATGTCTCTAGTTAGTCAGGGTCCTTTAAAGAGGAGATATTATTATTAATGGCATATGCATTGAAATATTTTTGAAATAGTTTTGAAAGATGATGTAACAATTTATTATATAATTTCCTACCCCCACTGAAGTAAAACATAAGTTTCTAGTGGTTGTGAATCTGCCAAAATAGCCAGGATTTTATGAATTCAAATACTTCACTAGCTCCAGACTTTGAAAAAAAAAACTAAAAGTGTTTTAACCACCTCCTCCACTATTTTACAGATTTTATTTCAGAAATAAGTAATATTCTTGCTCAGTTATATGACATTTAAATTATTTTTTTGACCTTGATTCCACTCAAAATTTAGTTTAAATTAGTTATGAGTCCAGAGTGAATCACATTATCAATGTTCATGTTGTAGCAGGTTAACTGCTTCTAGAGATGTCAGATCCGAAGGAAACATATATATTTGTTTATAAAAAGTTTGGCTTCTTTGTAGAGACAATTCTTACTCTAAGTAAGGAGTAATAAACACTTGTGAAATCAAGTGTTGTTTTTTAATGTGAAATTTTGCTCAGAAATGTTTACAGAACTTGATGTATCTAAGTGGGAGAAAGATTCGGCCTGAATCTGATTAATTAACTTTTCACTTTAGAAAAACAAATTAGCTACTACATATAACTCAATAACCTTAGAAAAATCAAGGTCACAAAACTGATGGTATCAATGTGTTATGGTCAGTACTCTCTGCCTTCTCCTAAGTGTTAAATTGCATCCAAATCTTAGACTGTGAAAGGACCCAGACTTCTGTAATTTTAAATAATTTACTATAGAGATTTATAAATAAACTTCCAGTTATTTATCCATCTGGTTATTTTATCTAGATCTATTTCTGACCTAGACCTGTTTAAATATTTCTAGATCTATTTTACCAATAGTTTTCCTACATAGCGTATCTATAGACAAAATTACACAGATAAATGAATAGATATAAGTACCTCTACCTATGTCTATATAATCTATATCTATATCTATCTATATATCTCTATGTATAAAGTCTGCATGGTAAGAAGAAGAATGCTACCTTCTAGTTGTCAGATTCAAAGGTAAGGATATGGGTCTGTTCCATTGATATTTGTTGGCTCGTAATTTCAGAAACACTGTTTTAAAAGAAAATTAGAACTTTTGAACTGATCGTGAGTCAACATACTTTGAAAACTGCACTGTGTTGCTATATGTTATGATCTAGTTTTTTGGTGAGGCGAGTTCTAAGATTTACTCCAAATATCTGAAGTGAATATACTATTGAAATGTACCTAATAAATGCATTTGAAGGTAACATCTACCATCATCTGTCATTATTCATGCATTTCTTCAATTTTTGTAAATGAAGCATAGTTTTCTACTGCTCCTAATAGCTTCCATTTAGTGACTGACAAGACAAAGCCACTACTGGAGATAGAAAAAATGCAGTAAGTGATGTTGTCAGTAGCCCAGAGGTAAATAAATACTGCCTTTTCCATGATCTGACCTTTAGGCTGATTATGGGTATGGTTATCTTTGCCAGAAGCGCACAAGATAGATTAAACCAAGCAGACTTTTAATACTGATTAATCCTGATGGAAGTAGGTTTGTTTAGTCCTAGGGAATGCGGCAAAAATATTGGTCTTATCATCTGAGCAATTTTTAAAGTTATCTTTGATGTGAGCTAGGAAGTGCTTGTGGTTTGACTGGTCACAGTGTGAGAAATGCCACTTTTGTTGATATTTTAAATTGGCTCTTGCTTTCATGTTTGCACATAATCCTTGTGATGGAGGCTTGAATGATATACCCAGAGCACTAAAAAAAGTTGGGAGACTGAGATTTTGGGATTTTCTTTTTTTTAAGGACTGGCTGCCAGACTTGCTTGTCTTTAATCAAAGCTCTTCCTTTAATTAAAAATGGGTTGCAAGATGCCTGGCAGTTTCACAAAATACAGTAAAACTGATTCTGTGCCAAGCAGACCTGAACAATGCAGTAAAAACCCCTTCAGCCCTCATCTTCCCATGTGTGTGACTGAATGATGGAATTGCTGAGGTCAGGAAATGACTGAACTGGGGAAGATGCACTCTCTCAAGCATATGTAAATAAGCAATTTGGGAGACAGCCTAAAGAGGACTGGATCATTTTTGTATGAATCCTGTTCTCCCCAAAGAGATGCAAACAGCATGAATGGAATATTACTGAAGGGAATAAAGCACAGGGGGACAGAAAGAGACAGCTAGAGCTGCTGGTGAAGAAGCAGAAAGTCTAAGGAAGGCCAGAAGAAACGAGTCATCTCCAGGAAGAGCAGCAGCATAAGAAACACGTGTACTGTGTCAGTACACAGCTGGGAAGTCAGGCTGGGGACAAGACAGATTTGAATGGCAGGGAATTAGTGTTGTCAGATGGATGGACAAGAGGATGCAATGACAAGTTTTCTTCCACCCAGGCTGATCGAAGGCAGCATTGTGATGGAATGCAAGCCATATGGCCAAGTTGTATTCTTATTTTGTCAGCACTTGCACACATACAACTCTACTGACAGGTGCCATATGAACGTAATGAAGCAGGGCACTGCTGGCCCCACACACATCCCATCAATGTGATTAGCAGTGCTCCTTGGGATTACATCCCATACACAGTTAGGTGTTCTGTAGTAAAAGCAATCTTGTTACCTTGGTTCTTTCTAGATTCCCTCTCTTCTTGTTGAAATTCTGTGGCAATGTTTTACTGCCGTGTAGCTGAATCTTGAATGCCTCTGTGCTCTTCTTTACACCTCTGCCTTTTCTCTCTCTGCCCTATGCTGCCTTGATATTTTCAGTTCTTCATTGGACAATTCTATCTCCTGCTCTACTTTTATCTCTAATGTCTTCTTAAGACATAATTGTAGGCTTTTCAAACACACATTTGCTGACTTGTGAAAGGGATCAAATACAGCAGTAATTTCTTCTGAAAACTGATCTGCTCAACCATCTTCATCTGGCCCCCTATACTGGTAGTATTTAAAATCCTGTTAAATCTTTGGGATTTTTTACATAGGAATTGACACATGCATGTATCTAAGAAAGTAATAATTTCAGACAGAAGAGATACTCACTGGGACTGCCTCAAACACTCAAAGGGATGAGTAAATGAGGATCTCTCTGCAGAGCTAAATGTGATTACAGTACATGACTGAGTAAGTCTGAGTAAGTTAGATTTGAACTAAATGAAAGAGAGGAGGCACTTTTAAGTTCTAGAGAAGGCAAGAACTCAGTTCTGCCTGTTTATTTTTTCCTGTGTTAGTTAGAAGTGGTGGACCCTGAAGAGAAGGAAAGTCACTATAATTGAACAACAAACCAGGAAAGAACTGGTAGCCCAATCCAGACCAACACTGTGAATAAAAAAATATGAAATAAATGGTACAATTCTAAGGGAAAAGCATTTTTAATTTGAATTCAAATTTATTTATACTGAAAACCTGATTACATGAGTCAGACATGTTCATTCACAACACATAAACTTGTCATGTACGATCGCTCAAAACACCTGGAATTTGAAGGAATATATATTTGCACAAATTTTAACCATGGAAAAAACATGGTCAATAATTATTGACCAAGTAGATTGCTGAATAACAAACAAATATAGAGAAGCTGCTGTCTGTTTTATAAATCATTAATTACAGAAAAATGTAGCAATATTTTTCTATTGTGAATTACTTCCTAGAATCCAATTAGAGCAGCTTATGATACTTGATGATTATTTGAAAGGCCAGTAAACAGTGCTCTAGAGGGTAGGCTTTTCATAAGCACAGCAGCTCATGTCCCAAAAGTTCTAAAATACTCCCTTGTCTGTAACTTTCAGAGTTGTCTGTTCAAAATGTGATCCTGTATACAGCCGGACGGTTTTCAACACACTTAGAGATTTAAGCAAAACAAATTATAGTGATAGAGTACTTTCCTGATACTGCTGTACATGTCAGCTGCTGTGTGCAGTCTGTGTGCAGCAAAGGTTTCATGCTTCATATTATGAAAACTGGGGGGATGGAGGGGTTGGAAATTTATTTTCTATGGTTTTTGGAGTTTGGTTGGTTGGTTGGTTTTGGTTTTGTGTTTTGGTTTTGGGTTTGGGGTTTCTTGTTTGTTTTTGTTTAGTTGGTTTTTTGTTGGGTTTGGTAGTTCTGGGTTTTGTGTTTTTTTTTTTTTTCATTGGTTTTTTTTTTTCCTGTGTTGCTCACAGTTGACCCATCCTTGGGCATTCATCTGAGCATCTTGGCTACAGAGATGCCTTTTTTCCCCCTTTGTTGCATTCCTGTCATTCTCAGCCCTGAAGAAAGCAAAACAAAAAAGAAAAAATCAGGAAAAATACTAACAGAACTTCAGCAAATAAGCCAAAGGATGACAAATGCCTTATGACAACTCAGATGTTCCTCTTTTTAAGAACAGAGTAGCTATACTTCAGGCATGAAGACTTGGCAGAAAATTCAATATTTGGAAACCCACTGAAGAGAGGGTAGCTTTTAGTTTCAAAAATATTTTCAGAAAAAAAAATTCCAAAAATGTTTAAAGGATTGCTTCATTTTTTTGCATCATCTGGAGCATACAAAAGAAAAAAGGTATCATATTGTTAATCAGTTCTAGGTTATCTCATTTTTAAACACAAGGTGAAAAGCTGCTCACTGATACCTATTAAACTTTTCTTTTGAATCACATTAACAGAATGTGGACTATGATGAATGTAGAGAGTAGCAGTCTGTGTGCTGTATGCTACAGCAGAATGTAGCAGTCAGAGGTGATGTGAGAAAACAAGAAAGCAAAACATCCTTAAAAGTAAAAAAGTAAAGCTTTCAAACTGACAACAGCTTTTCTAGCAGTTGAATTCTGGAAGTAGAGAAATATTTTTTCAAGTGTGCATATGGTGGGAAATATATATGTGTGTACTTACAAGCAGGCTGATTTTGAAGAGTCATTGTGTGAAGAACAATATAGTTAACACTTTGATGTCTGTGTAATTGTACAACGACTGTGAACTTCATTTTATAATAGTGATAATTCGTGTGGGACTCAGTAAGGGACCAAAAGCGTTACCTGAACAAAAGTGTAATGTAAGAAAAAGTAAGAAAAAGTCCATTCTAAAGAGCTGCATGTTTGAAATTACTCAGCTTTTTTGTTATTCATGTTATGTATATAAAAATTATGCAATATAAATATATATAAATATGCAATGTATATGTAAATATGCAATAACAATATTGACATTGATATTTAAAGAATGAAGGTCAGATATATAGTATGTATGGACTATACATTTATGACTTCAAAATAATCTGTGTTTTAATGACTGTTTGCTCCAGGTGCATTTTATCTTTACAGAATACTGTAAAGTCTTAAAAGATTGTTTTATCTGTTTTTCTTTTCTGGAAGAAAAAGAAAAGCTGATAGTTAATTTTGGGAAGGTTGCTATACTTTTAGTAAATTAGGCTAATTCATCTGAAATGTTTTTAGAATGATGAGTTTTCCCAATGAAGCTTAGTGAAAAATATTTCAGTATTAAAGGAGATATAGAAAGCAGACAGAGGAAAACATTTAAAGAAAAAAAGCCCCAGGAAATAAAAATATAAAGAGAAGGACAGTTATCAACCATACACACTAATTGTGGTGTATTAAGCATCAATAGTGGTTTGTCAATCTTAATGCAAAGTGACTGAGAAACCTAAATAAAATATATGCTTGCGACTGCCTGAGTTCTTATGGATAGTACAAAAAGGACAGTGTGATATTTAACAGGAAATTGGAAACTGCAGGGAGCAAATAAAGATTATTTAAGTTTCTTGGACTCAAAAGAAAAGTGGCACCTTTGTGTGACCATGATGGGCTTCAACTAGGTCAGTGGCAGCTTCAGCTGAAGCTCCTCTATGGCAAGGAGGCTTTCAGAAACAGAAAGGAATGGCTGTCAGCATCATCAGCAGTCACCAGCCATGGGATACAGGCAGAGCTGGAGTGAATCTTAGTCATTAAAGTCAGAAGATTTTTGTTGTAGAGACTAGAAGAAAGACATTTCTGACTAAGCATCTACCCCACTTGTTCAACAGCAAAACCAGCCAAACAATATATTTCTTCTTCAGGCAGACTGAACAGAAACAAGTATAAAACAATATAAATTAAAGCAGGTTATAATCCTCATTCTATTATTATCAATATAGACATAATTATTACAGTTACCACCATCAATTATTATAATAAAATACTGTATTTGGGGATTTATTTAATTTTAATTTCTTGAGTCTGGAATAGTTAAATGAAGCAGGAAGATTGCCAGGTAACCAAAGCAAAGCAATTAAGAGACAGTAGACAGAAGTAAAATGTAAGTATTCCTGAATCAATGGCAAAACTAAGTATTAAAATGGTTAGAGATGTGAATAGCTGCTTTTATGTTTAAAAGACTTCAATCCCTAAATTGTGAAACCGAAGAACTGAATCTAATTTGAATTTACAAAACTGATGGCAGTAATAGTCCTTGTCATTTACATTTCAGTTACACCAACGTGTGTGTGTTGATCTTTCAGAGTACAAGTTGGTAAGTCTTTTTCACTGCTATTATTCCATTTTTTCCAGGAGGTACTTGGCTTCTATCTCTCTGGTTCTTCATTAGATTTTCTTTATGTGTCTTTCTGGTTTAATACTTAAACAAGATGCCTGGTTTAATACTTAATTTTTAAGGCATTCTCCTTAAAAGACAGAGCATAAAAGTATCTGTCACAGTTCTTGAGGTCATGAGACCACATAGCTTTTATAAAAGGCAAAGATCATGCAGTTTCCAGAAAAGGGAAGAGGAGTAATGTTCATGAAATATGTGCTTCACAGTACCCATTTTTGAAGCTCATCACTCACCTCAGGGAGAATATTTTTCATTTGCCATCTCCTTGCAGTCAAATTCTCTGAACAAGTCTATCAGCACTATTTATATAATAAAAAGCAAGCAAACTAACAAACTGAAAGAATTTTTGGGAGGACTGCAGAGAAAAAAATTAATCTTTACATTTGCATTATTCCAAAACTTCAAAATATTGTAAGAATTTGTACTTTTTGATCAACTTTATTCTCTACCAGATTCTTTTGCTAATTTTGTTGTCTTAAAACCCAAGACGATGATCTAATTACTTCATGCACAGTGGACCAAGTTTCCCTTGCTTATTTAATTCATACAGTCAGCAACATTGTCTCAATAAGAAAATCTTGGTGGAAGTAAGATGGATTTATATGACATAGGTGTCTCAATACCTTGAAAAGAGAAAATAGAGATTGAGAATCATATTTGTAGGAATAAATTGGCTTTGCTGCTGCAGAGCTGGTAGATATTTCCCTTTTATTTCTGACACCTGGCTAGACCTTGAAATAAAAAAATAATGAGCACCTTTCAGTTAAGTGTTTGAACGAAAATTTAAAGAGGAAGTGAGAAATGCTAATATGAGACTGCTTAGAACAGCCAAACTGAAAAGGAAAGAAGCTCCTCAAACCTTAAAGAGAGAGAAAAGTGGAATATAGGATGGATGATAATATGTCTATATAGACATAATGCATACATTTTCCCTGCTCACCATTATAAGAAAAAAAATATCTTGTGACAGAACAAAGAGGTATCGACAGCAGAAAATAAGGAAGAC
The DNA here is from genome assembly GCF_901933205.1 of Camarhynchus parvulus. Taxonomy (NCBI): domain Eukaryota; kingdom Metazoa; phylum Chordata; class Aves; order Passeriformes; family Thraupidae; genus Camarhynchus; species Camarhynchus parvulus. The sequence continues at coordinate 95,224,239 of NC_044572.1, read as the reverse complement.
AACCATGTTGAGAGACATGTACAATCCCTCCCAGAATGGTTCACAGCAGTGATAATGTGCTTGGGCTCAACAAATGTCAGTGAAGCCTGAAAATGGCTTGTGATGGAGTTTCAGACAAAGCACAGCTCCATCAGCCATACTGAACTACCTCCTAGCTAAACTTTATGACTGCCCTCTTCCAAAATGTGTATATGCATGGATCATTCATGTATTGATAAAACTGTAAATTTTGGCACCATGATACGCTAAGTACTGCCAGAAGGGCTTATTTGGGGTTTGAAATACTCTTGTTCCTTGATCAATGTTTGTTCCTGAGTAAAGCTTATTGCTTTGCAAATATACTCTGAGCATAGGTAGAAAGAGCATTCAGGAGTTAGCAATGGTCAACGTCATCCAACAGAGTATTCTTGCATGAATTTTATCAAAATAACTAACTGGCAAGGAATCATTAAACCATGCTTCATGCCTGTGCACAGATGCTGCTGCCATTGATGGTTCCTGTATGTCAAGGGCTTCTGGTTCACAGTCCCTCTAATTTCCAAGCTCATTCCAAGATTTCTGTCATATGAAAATAAATATTGATTTTCTTGTTATTGATTTTACTGTTATCAGTCCAAATGTGAGGTAGTGTGATGTTGTGGCATTCTGTACATCACACCTGCTAAAGGAGATTTGTAAAAGGAAATAGTTTGTGAACAGGCCTGAACTTTGTGTCCTTATTAATGTCTGTGAACTTACTGAATGATCCCATACGATTTCTTGCTTTCTAAATATCAGAAAAAGGAACATTACTGTTCTGAAATACTCACTTCTTTTGATCTGATTTTTGCTCAGTAATGTTAATTATCCACTATCAATACTGCTTGTCATCAGGCTGCCCACAAATCATGCCTGATGCTCACTATTCATCTGATGCTTTTCCTTATTTCTTTTAATAAATAATTATAGTTTGTTTCTGGTGTGAACTTGTTTTTAATAAGCTTAAGGACTGTAAGAAATGTCATTTGCTTTGTAAATATCTGTCTCTTAATTTTTGTTCGGTTTCCTCAGTGCTCCCTTCCTTCTTTGGCAACAGCTGTTAACTATTCCCAGAGCTGTGCTGACATTGCCAATGATGGTAGCATAAAACTCCAACATGGAAATAAAAATAACACGATTCTCCCTCAGTTTTATTTCAGCTGGAAATCAGGGAGATTGTAGCAGGGTAGGAAATCAATGAATGCCAAATGGTAGAAAACAATGGGACTCAGGGGGAAAATATTTTGCAGTTTAATTGTAGACATTAGGACTGAAGAGATTAAAACCATTAGGTACTGAAGAACTGAAGTCTGTGGGAGTAAAGGGCAATCAGCAACTCCCTGAGCTATTCACCATTTCTTGTAATAAGACCACAAAACGGTGCTGATGCTTTAGGCTGACCTCTCATGCTCTGGGATAAGGCAGCTCTACCAATACTGCAGAATAAATTGAAGTAACTGTAGTTGCAGTCTCAAGATTTCCTAAAGCAATTCCTTATTTTGCAGAGAAATACACTACTAATAATTTAGGATTAGGAGTAATATATGCTGAATTTTTCTCTCATTGATGTTTTTGATATCTTTATTTCAGAAGCACATGTTTCTCCTTTAAACCCTCTGATGGTCAGTAAATTGGATTTAGTTACAATCTGCTTGTAACAGAGAAAAAGCTAAAGATGGAAGACAGCCATCATTTTTCTAGTAAAAGAATATACAACATATTCACAAAAAATGTTTACTTTTCAATTTCTTCAAAATTGAATTGATTTATAAAATTACAAAAAAAATATGACAAATTCAGACAACCCTGACCAAAAACCATAAGGATTTAAAGAATAAAAAAATAAATAACTCATGTTCTACTAAAGGTTTTGCTAAAAAAAGTACAAAGCATAAATTTTCAAGGCATCTGTGCTGTCTTAAAAATGTTCACCAGAGATGACTGTAGCTACCCCTCCTAATTTTCTCCCAGGAATGACTGAGGCAGAACTCCTGCCTGCTTTCCTACATCCTGACAGAAAGCCCAGGTACTTTTTTTCTCTGTTTGTTGTAAAATGTTCAGGAATAATAGAACAGTAGCATATAGTCTGAAAAAACTGAGCATTTCAGGCCATTTAAATTATTTTTTGATGGACAAAGAGGGATGTTGTACTGGTATCATCAAAAGGAAAAAAAAAGACTAAACCAGAGAATAATATTTTATAGTTAGCTGTAGTTAAAAGACTTTGCAGCAGAAAGAGCAATTGTTTTTACTTCCAATTGCTTTCTTAAGTAAAATAGAGTCTTTTCAGATGTAAAAACAAAATTACAGACATAGAATCTGTTATTGCACTGTAATGGTGTCATAGGGAATAATAGACCTCTAGTGCATAATATACTAAATATTTCCTAATAATCCCTTTAATTTTTACAAAATAAAAGAAGTTGCTGCATGTGATTGAGCTGAGGTTCTTTCTATCTGCTATGATACAGTCTTCATGAGAGAATTTTAGCTAATTTTTAGAATGCCGAAATACCTTCCAGGATCTGCATCTACATTGGTTTATTATTTGACCATTTTTCTTTCTGAATGTTGGTTGTTTGAAGAAATTAAAATGAAATTATTAACATTTTTGATATTTAGACCCATTATGGTTGTCTATTGAAACACCTTGAAGAATTTTCCTTTTTTTTTTAATAATAAAATATATGGTTCCAAATATTTTGCAATACTTTCCAAATATTTTACTAATTGTTAAAATTTTTAAAGCGTGACTGCATTAACAAGAGCAGTGTTGCTTTATAATTAAAACCAAAATTCGTATGATACAGAAGAAAATTTCCAATATATAATGTTTTTGTCACAAGTGCTCTCTTACATGTATTTTTAGTGTTTTTTCTTTAGTTACAGTACATTGCAGGCTGTACAACAGTGCACCTAAAGGTGGTATCAACCTGCAGAATGAATATGTTCTGACCATGTGAGCCCTCTGAGACCACTGAGATCAAGAGACAGTAATGAGGAAAAAGGAACCTCAGAAGAATCAAGTGAGTTTTTATTCCTGAACTTGACACTGACTTTCATGGTTCCTTGTCCATGCTTCAGCTTCCTTCTGTAAAAGACAGAAGAAATAGTAATTAATGAACACTATATTATTGCAATACTGCACATAATGCTGAAGCATTGTGAACTTAATTGGATAATGCATGTTCAAACATTTGAAATTAATTTGTAAATGCAGAGATAGTTATAGTGATCAGGGTGACATCAGACTGGGGACTGGCTGTCAGAGGGGTTCCACAGGGCTCCATGCTCAGCCCCATGCTCTTCAACATCTTTATAAATTACTTGGAGGGAAGACTGGAAGGGACATTTAGTAAGTTTGCTGGGGACACTAAATCTAGAGGATAGAGAGACCCTGAAGAGAGACCTTGGCAAATCAGAGGGCTGGGCAATCACCAAGTATATGAAGTTTAACAGGGGAAAATGCCCAATTTTACACCTGAGACTGGACAATTCTGGTTGTGTGTACAGGCTGGGGAATGAGAGGCTGGAGAGTGGAAAGGGACCTGAGGTCCTGGTCAATGGAAAGTTGAACCTGAGTCAGCAGTGCCCTGGCAGCCAGGAGTGTCCTGGGGGCATCAGGCCCAGCATCACCAGCCAGGCAAGGGAGGGGATTGTCCTTCTCTGCTCTGCACTGGAGGGGCCTCACCTCAAGTGCTGGGGGCAGTTTTGGTGCCACAATATAAAAAAAACATTGAACTTTAAAGAGCATCCAAAGGAGAACAGTGAAGATGGTGAGGGTTGTGGAGAGGAAGATATACAAGGGGCTGCTGAGGTCACTTGACCTGCTCAGCCAAGAGAAGAGGAGACTGAGGGGACACCTCATGACACTCTTCAAGAATCTCATGAGGGGAAGAAATGGGGCAGGTAGAGATCTCTTCACTCTCATGACTAGTGAAAGGACTTGAGAAAATGGCATTAAGTGAATTGAGGGAGGATTATGTTAGATATTAGGAGAAGGTTTTTCTCCCAGGAGGTGATCAGGCACTGGAAGAGTGTTTTTCAGGGAAGTGGTCACAACACTAAGATTGACAGAATTCAAGAAGCATTTGGATGATCTCAGGCACATGGTGTGACTCTTGGGTTGTCCTGTGCAGGGCCAGGAATTGGATTCGATGATCCTTGTGGTTTCCTTCCAACTCAGCATATTTTATTATTCTAAACGGAAATAAAAACTATAACACACTTCAGGAAGAGAGCACAATCCTAAGAATCAACTATGTGCATAATCCAACAGGGAAATATTAAATCTGGTAGTTCAATTCAGAGAGACTGGTTTCATTTGGTTTGTAATCTTGAATTTTGGTATGTGAGAAATTCACATGGTTAAACAGATAAAAGATTATCCATGAACCCATGATAATTCTTACAGGAATTACTCGAAGTTATATTTTTTTTCAGTCAGTCTTCAGGGTGTAATAGTAATTGTCTTGTAAACAAATATATATAGATACTGAAAACAGGATCATTTATATCTATGTCACTCCTGAAACTAACATTTACGAAGCTATCCATGTTCTAAAATATTTCACGTGATAGCAGTTCTAGTGGTCTATTTAACCGTTCTTTCTGTTAGACTTCCATTTTTTTACCCTGAGAAAAAATCCCTCTCTCCCTTGCTGTTTAATGTCATTATTCCTTCCCCTTCACAATATCTTTTACATAGTCAAAGACCATCATCATGTTTCTAAACCTAATAAGCCTATTTTCTTCAGCTTTAGACATAGTTGTATTTCCAGGACCTATTTCCACACTTGTTACTATTTCATGGGCTATCATGAATAGAATCAAGCTAAGGTGCTTAAAGCTGGAGTTAATATTCCAGCTGAGATATTACTACCACTTAGAAGAGGAAATTGTGACTTCAGGGTTTTGTTTTTTTTTGCAGGTAATAGTGCAGTTCTTATCTCATTAGCTTAAATGAGTTTTCATCATTAGTGTGATATTTTTGATTAATATATGCTGTGTCTGTAATTCTGTTCACTACCCTTTTAGGATTTTCTGCAGTGCAACTGCCCAGACAGGCTCTCTACACCCTGTGGTTGTGCAGCCACTTGCATCTAATTGTGTGTAAAACTTTGTGGGTTTCATTACTAGATTACATCCTAATTTTCCATACAGTTTCTCATATTTGCAAGTTTATTTAGATATGTACTTTTTTCTGCCAGTATTTTTGGACTTCATCAAAATTTAAATTTGCTTATGATTTTAATTATTAGAATACCAGACTTACAGAACCCTATAGGATATATTATAGCTTGAGAGTGCTATCTCTGGAAAACACTCTTGTCAGCCAGGTGTTGATATCATAACAGTTTAATTTTTCTATATTTCTTATGAGAATCCCAGAAAGGTGGAAAAAGCTAGCTGAAATGAAGATATATGATCGTAACACTTCCTTTCTATTCACAGAGTCTATTACACTGTCGTAGATGGAATTAATTTGGTTTAATATGATCTAGTCTTCACAGATGGCTGTTACTCTTCCTTTTATCCACCAGGTAGATAAATTTATTTTTGTCTGCATATTCTACTACTTCTCCAGGATCTAGTGAACCTCTGGACATGAACCAACAGTTGCAATTGTGTCAGAATCCTGTTACTGAAGTTCTTAGAAATGCCTCTGCCTGAATTAAGGTGCAAATGAGACCATATGCCAGTGACAATAGTGTGGGTTTTATTTGATAATAAGTATGAGAGAGAGGAGAGAGAGAGAGAAAGAAAGAAAGAAAAGAAAGAAAGAAAGAAAGAAAAGAAAGAAAAAAAAGAAAGAGAAAAAGAAAAAGAAAGAAAGAAAGAAAAGAAAGAAAGAAAGAAAGAAAGAAAGAAAGAAAGAAAGAAAGAAGAAAGAAAGAAAAGAAAGAAAGAAAGAAAGAAAGAAAGAAAAGAAAGAAAGAAAGAAAGAAAGAAAGAAAAAAAAAAGAAAGAAAGAAAGAAAGAAAAGAAAAAGAAAGAAAGAAAGAAAGAAAGAAAGAAAGAAAGAAAGAAAGAAAGAAAGAAAGAAAAGAAAAGAAAGAAAGAGAAAGAAAGAAAGAAAAAGAAAAAGAAAGAAAGAAAGAAAAGAAAGAAAGAAAAGAAGAAAGGTGAAAGAAAGAAAGGAGAAAGAAAGAAAAAAGGGGCAAGGGAGAGACAGAAAGAGAGTGACAGAAACAGAATAAAGAGAATATCGCCATTCCATGGATCCCAGCAATGCTCTGTTGACCCTCTCCAGCTGGTCTTCTTGGTGGTGAAGGTAGCCCCAGAAAGCAGAGAATCCAATGGGTTACTATACACTCAGGCTAGGTAGGAAAATCCAGGCACCTCCCTGGGCAGAGGGAGTTTGCCCTTGTCTCTTACAACAGACTCTGGGTTTGCTGCATCACGTGCAGTCCTGTGGTGCAAGCCTTCAGAAATTACTTGGGGGGGAAGAGGCGGGGGGAGAGCACTTCAGGGGGTGACACCCCCTCAGCTGCCTCTCATGTGAATGTCCTGTGGACGTGGCCTTCCTGGGGTCCCGGGGTTGGGGGTTTCACAGCTGGGCCAGTTTGTGTAAGGGAGGATGGGTCACTGCCTCTAACCAGAGGTTACGCCTGAAAGCTCCTCCCCATATCCATGTTTTGGGGGAGGCTTTGTAAACCTGGCTTCTTTGAGCTGTGGTCTGCCCCACCCCAAACTGAGCCAGGGAAGAATCTCTGCTGACTTTGGCTTTCTTGTGGATTAATTCCTCTTCTTCAGCTTTGTTTGTATTTCCTGGTTCTGAGATGATTAAAGAATGGGTTTTCCTTTATCTAATCTTAGTGGTTTAACTTACAGCCCAAAGTCTCAGTCAGGCATCTTCAGGGAGGCATCTTTGGTTGTAGCTTCTCTATACAATTTTTGTTATAATGAGCAAAACTTTATATCAATGTTTGAGGCACAAACTTCTTCAGTCTCTGACAACTGGCAGCCCTGAAAACCAACTATATCATGGGCTGCACTAGAAGCAATGTGGCCAGCAGGTTAAGGGAGATGATTCTGCCCTTCTGCTTTGCTACCATGAGATCCCACCAGGAGTAATGAATCCCACCTCTGAGGCTCTCAGCATTAAAAAAATGGATTTGCTGGAGCAGGATCAGAGGAAAGCTGGAAAGGTGATTAGAGGGATGGGAAATCTCTCCTAACAAGAGAGATTGCCTGTGGTGGAGGAATTGGAGCTAAATGATCTTTAAGATCTGAAGACATTCAGTGATTCTGTATTTCTGTGACTGATGTTAACTTGATTGGTCTGTACTTTTCTGAGTCCTTGAATTATCTTATTTCTAAAGACAAGTTGTCTTTGTGTTTTTCCAGTCCTCCATAATTTCTGCAGTACCTACTTCTGGCAGTTTAAGGATTTCATTAACAACATATCTCAGAATAAGTACTTCATCTGCTCTTTCAAATTTTAAGGGGAAGTAATATACGAAAATATGTCTAATGTTTGCATGCTTTGATGTAATTGGAGTTGCTACTCTTCTGCAAAAGATGCCAGTGACTTTTCTAATGAAGACTGAGGTAAAAAGGTATCAAATTGATTCCCTTCCTAAAGTCATTTCTTGATACTTCATAGTTCCCTTATTCTTCTGCCCAGCAGTAAGACATTTCCTTTCCTGGTCTTCCTCTTATAATGAGGTTTGGAATTATTACTTTGTTTACATATTTGAAAATGTTAAAGGTGTCATTGATTAGGAATAACCAACATAATGTTGGATTTGCAAAGCTGCAGTACAAGTCATTACATGTTTCTGATATAAAAGAAACATTAGAAGAGAAAGAAATGTAAAGTGCCATTTGAAAATCAAGGTGACTTGACAAGTAATTCCTTTATCTAAAGGTTCCAGTGGTATCAGAATACCTGTATGACTATCCAGAGAATAATTATGACAGTAGCAGAGGGAAATATCATATTCCTTCACAACCTGTGCATGTAAAGGCCTCTTGGAAAACCTGCAAGTGCTCCATACCCAAATGTCTGCTGATGTCCCGGTATGTTTATTGTTACAACAATGGTGCACTTCCACTGCCTGGCACCTGTGGGCAAACACGCCCTTGAAAGCCATCCCCATTTCCACCTTGCACCACGTTTCCATATTCACTGTCTATACTGACAGGAAACCCAGTTCAGAAGGCAGCTTTGAAACACCCTAATGCAGATCGTAGTGGTGTTCTTGTGAGTGTGCATGTGAAAACAAATACAGTGGGCAGTGAATTAAAATTATAGATTTATTTTACTTTAAAAGTAATTATAAACACAGGGGAGCAGCTTGAGAGATAGTGTGAAGCACAGAATGAAGCTGAAATTAAATGTTTTTGCTGCAGGAATTATTAGTCTAGTGTGTGAGGTGACCACTAATAACTGGTGTTGCTGTTGCTAGGAGCTATCAAAAGAAATGTCACTCCTCACAGCAAGTGATGAAATTTGACATATGGCATCAAAGGATCATTAAAACTACACCTGCTGCAGAGGAGGTTGTGTCTTTTGAGAGACTTTCAAGCAGAAAAGGTTATTCCAAGAATATGAAAGGGTATGCCTTATTTTCTTTATTTCCTAATAGGTAATTAAGAAGCAGTAAAAATAGCAAAAATGGACGGAAAAAGGATACAAAAGAAGATCCAGTCTTCTTGATTTTCAATGTTTTATGGAGTAAAAGTAAGAAACTATCAAGATAATTTCTTTCTAAAGTCTAGAACACAGCTGATGATAAATCATTAATACACATAGCTGGAAAAGTTCACTATCTTCTCTCAAAGTTCAGTTCTGCATTCCACAGCTATTATCTTAATGAAACTTCTCTATTAGTTTTGATAGCATTTTAAAGTGTGAACATAGAAAATTTTGGTCAGAAGCCTGAAACAGTTTGATATTCAGTTTGTCATGCACACATTGAACTATGTATAAGAAAATTGCTGTTGACTTCAGTGGGTGTCAGCACAATTTCTGAGTCACCACTGAATTTATACTATAGAAGAACTCTATTTCACAGCAATGAAGGTTTCTGTTTTAATTATATTTGTGATTTTATTCCTGAATTAGAATGGAATTTTCATATATTTTTCTATATTTCAGCTCATACTGTTCTTACTCTTGTTTCAGACAAATAAATAAACACATAAAGACTTGTTTATTGCCTGTGCAGATTTCTTGGAAGTTATTGCTAGAAATTAATACACATAGAGAAAGGATTCAAATTAAACTTTGCTGGAAATCTGATATTTATAAAGTTTCAATGTGCATTTACTGGGATAACTGAAGACCAAAACAGCTTAAAAATATAAAAAGAAAAAGAATTAGTGTCTGTGTGTATTCAGTGGTTACACAGAGCAAAACCTATGAACTATTACTAATTATATTTCTTTACTGAAATGGGTATAGTCACAAAATAATTCACATTTTAACCTTTCTCCTCTGCATTCTCCATGGATTAGTGGTCTAGGATTTTCCAAACAATATTTTATTGCTAACTCTTCTACAATCTCCTGGATAACTCAGCCACAATCTCCTAGATACCTGTGGCCAGATCACTGCCTTTGCATTTCATTATATCAGTCTGAAAAACAGTGGCAGTGTTACTAAAAAGGTCCTAGATATTACTATTGGTGTTTCAATTTTATTCCTTTAAGCTGATGTATTTTGAATGTTTCCATGGAAAGTGTTGTATATGTTGACCTCTGTTAATATATGTATTCTATAGTCACTGAGGAAAAATTCATAGATTCATAGAATCCCCGAGTATCCCAAGCTGGAAAGGACTACTGTCAGTATCCAGGACATTCCTCTGGCTGCCCTGGAGGACTCGAGATGCTGGCAGGGCTCAGAGACCTTGGCACTGAGTCAAAACCACCTCTGCCTTTGATTTTAGCCCAAGGAAAAAAAACTACCAACTTTGTATGAAGATGTACAAGCCACAAGAGTGTGAATAGAATGATAGTGAATTTATCACTGGGTGAAAATGTAGAATTTCACTGGTTTTAGAATGGGAGTTCAGAAGGCAAGATGGAGGAATCTGGGAGTGTCCTGTCTTTCTCCTTCTTCTTCTTCTTAGTCTCCATCTTCTGCTGTGATGGTGGCACTTTTGGTTTGGTTTAGAGTAGAGACAAACTGTCTAACATAGGTGATGGATATTGGAAAATTATTGTAAATAAAGTACATATAGTTGTTAGTATAAAAAGACAACACTGCCCTGAAGGCGGTCAGTGTGCCATGAACCAACGTGCTGGACAGATCTCAGCAGGTTGGAGAAAGACCATGTATTAGATAAGAGCAAATAAACAACCTTGACAACTAGAGCCAAGGAATTCTGCCCTCTTCTTTGGTCTCGGGGCTGGGAAAAAGAAACTTTCTGACACCTCAGGGTCATCTCAACACCAGAGACCCCATCAGACTACAAGAATCATCAGGTCCAACTCCCAGCTACTCACCCAAGCACAGCTTTAGATCACTGTAAAATATTTCAGTTCACTTTTAAATAACCTTAATTATCAATTTGACAACATAAAGGAACAATCAATGCAGTGTTAGAGGAACTGTGCAGAGCAAGTAGATATGAAAGCTGTTGTACAATGTACCTGCTGAATCTCCTCTAACCCAAGGCTTTAGATTCCAGATTTTGGCACTGATTCCAACAATTCCTTTGGTTTGTTTATTTTTGTTGTTAAGTAATGTGGTCTACCTTTATCAAGATGATTCAAAATCATGATTCCTTATATAATATTTCTATCCACAACCCTAAAAGTTGATATTGTTTAAGTCCATAAGAAAAACATTTATTTGCATCATTCTGCTTTCTAACAATGAAAACAAATTTTGATCATTTTCCATTAATTTCTTTTAAGTGCTGGAAATCAGGTAGTGATATTAAAAAGGAGAAAAGGGAGGACTGGATCTTAGAACTGCTTCGGAGCCAGTTTTCAGTCAATCTTTGGCTAAAACAGACAAGGATTTCTATAGCAGTCCTTCTACTATGCTTTGTTCTGCTCTTCAGGAGACCAGAGAATAATAAAAAAAATATTTCTCAAATCTGAACAAGCTTATCAGAAATCCAAGGGGGATACAGATGATTTGGTTACAGTGGTGATAAAGGAAGTTTTTGGTTGATCTTTCTCTTTTGTAGCAGGCAAATATGGAGCTACAGAGAGTGATTTGTTAATCATACTCTTGGAGCTAATTTACAATGAAGATGTGAACTTAAAACAACATGCATTTCCGTGATGTGACTGGAATAGGAGTGATTTGCTGGCAAAAAGCCACAAAGGCTTTTTCAAATGGCTTAAGAGAATGTGCTGTCTGGGTTTGAATCTAGACATCAGGGGAATAGAGTGTTAAAAGAATACATAAAACTGTAAGTGCTGCATCTATTTTACAGTATTTGCTTCAAACAGCATTATTTCAAGATCAGAATCAACTACAGCCCAATAAATAAGCAATATTGAGCAATTATGCTATGATTGATAAAGGCTTAGGAACACTTACTGTTTTCCAGTTTAACTAAATCAAGGACAGACCAAGACATAAGTGACCAAATTAGACAAGCTCTGCTAGAGATACCATGCAATTCAGGTAAAAAATGAAGATTTTTAACTCCTTCAGCCTAGCAGTTCAAAAGGGTCCCACAGTAGCAAGGCCTGGCTTTTTAGTCATTGCTGCTTAAAAGAGAGCCACCCAGAGAAAGTGAGTGGCAAGTATGTTTTGTGGTGTTGCTTTTCATACCAAAATGCAGTGCGCCCAAAAATGCAAAAGTGGGCAGAACCAGTCTAGAACTCCTCAGCACTCTGTATTGGTTTTGCAATAGATCTCTGGAACTTGTAAGGATTTACTAATGCACATTCATTCAGTGCTTTGAATAACAACTGAACCTTTGATATTAACATACTTATAGATGAAAACCTCATACACATGGTTTTTGATAGAGAAATTCTTCCTCCTGCCTTCAAATGACCCCTGGGCTGAGTTAAAATTCTAAAATTACCATATCCTCCCATTTTGAATGAATCTGCTGGTGATGAGAAGTTCTAGATAAATAGCTCAAGAAAATTGGCTTCTACAAAAATCTCCCATTTAAGTTTCCTTCATTTTGCTTTTCGAATATTCCTGACTGTGATTCAAGAACAACTAATTTACTGATTAACAGCAAAACTTAGATGTATGGATTCATAGATCTACTTATTAAATCTTATGGGAATGATGCTATTCTGAAGACTATTTATTCTTACTCTAAGTCCAGTAAGTATACTAGAAGTGAATACCAATTTATCCTCTTTGAGGGTCATGAAATTTTAATAACTTTCTAATTAATAGTAATTGGGTTATTGTTTAAAATTAGACTAGGTAAAACTGAAAAATTAAAATCCTTTAGTTGTCTCATGACCCACTCAGTCTTAGCAGATGCTTTTTGTTCCTTTTTTTCTTCTTCTTGCTTTGGACAGTTGGTTCATCTTATTCATACCTTTTTTTTGCTGGTCATCTTCCTCTCACTCAACCACGTGATTATGTTTGTTTATGCATGTTATATTTTTTTATACATGTTATGTACATTTATGCAGATTTTTTCATCCAGCTGAATACTGGGATTTGCAAAGGAAGTGTTTCAGTATTTTATATTCCAAAGGACACAACATCTTTTTTTTTTAATTGGTATTTAAATAGGTTTCCCATACAGAGAATATTTTGTGCAAGTTTGTTTTTCTGGGTAGTTGTGATGTATAGAAATTATATACTTAGAGCAGTAACTTTTATCTTCTCTATCTAATGAGGGACATCTAAAAAATAAACACCATTTTTAAATTGCCATGACAGGGAAGAAAAAAATACTTTGGAGAATTAAATTTAACTTTTACTGTAAGTAACTACAAAGAGAAGGATTGATTTTAAACCTAAAATACTGGTCTAATTTTCTTACCAGTATGGGCTTAGATAGTCACCTATTTTTTGGTTGTGAGGTTATTTTAAATGTAGTTTAGATTGGCGCTATCATTTTCAAACTGCTGGTTTCAATTGCATCTGGAAGTCGCTGGAAGCCTGGAAATGCAGGTGGGATAAATGCAGGAAATGGTGTGTAAAATTCTAAAATGGGTAGTAGCCTTTTATTCCACACACATAGGTATTAATGTCAGCAATGGAAGTTCTTCAATAACTTGTCTCCAGCAGTAAATTATGTATAATTCTCTGAGATACACTAGATTCCATTTCTTGCATTATGGCTATAATCAGGGCACTGGATTTCAGTTCTTTTCATCACAAGTTTTGTCTCTCAGTGGTTGATAGACTGATGGTTCTCATTAAGTTTAGATTACACCTTTCTGTTTTAAAGTACCTTTACCTCTCTCCAGAAATATCTGCAATGAAGTCACATGGAAAAAAATATTAATCAGTAACACAGAATTTTGCTGGTTTGGTAGATGGTTACATCCATCAAACTACCCGTTTTGAATGTTATGTTTGCTTATCATATAGAGCTCACAGTCTTTTATGATTAATCTGCACTAAAAGAAGGAAAGGCAAGCAGTCAACAAAGTATAACACTCTGTTGACAGATGTGTTCAGTGTTTCATGTCTTAACCCCAGTTCTGAATTGGAATAATGAAAAAAAAATATTCCTCATTGTGTTAAAGAAAAAGTCGATTTTTTCTTGATGAAAATAAAAAAAAAAGAACCCCCGGATCTGAAGATTTGAGTTAATATTTGAATTGGCACATCTCATTTTCCGTTGGATAGTAAACATACATTTTGAGTTTTTCTTCTAGTATCTTGATGGTTTCTATTCTTCTTTATAGTACCTCTGTTTTGCTTGTTATTTGCAGGCTCGTTGCAGTTGTGTTTTCTGAATGATCACTTGAAAACTCCTCAGCAGATGAATGGATAAGAATGATATGAGAGAGCTTTCCATCTCGTAGGAATTCTATATACAACAGGAAAAATACTTGCTTTTTTTGTCTATGATACCCAAACACAGTGAATTAATAATATAAAAACATAGTTTCCTTTGCTCTCCCTTGCAGCTTTTGGTCATAGATTCATAATAAAGATTGTGTCTACTCTGACTACAGTGTTACTATGGAGACTTCATGGCATTTCTTAAATCTTCATTATTATATCCCATTACTTCCTCATCACACTAGCAAATACTTGCCAATATATTTTTTAAAAATATGCAATGAAAATTTAGGTGCCTAACCATACACATATTAGTGATACATGAGAAAATTAAAGGCACCAAAGCTCTAAATTTGAAATATACCATGTGAACTGCCAGTAATAGTGTATTCTTGGATTATTCATACACAATGGTTTATTTATATTAAGTTCTGGTGTGGTTTTTTTTCCAAGTTTCAGGAAATTTTTCAGCCATTGCATAATTTCACCTTCTAGAATGGTCTGCATGTTTTTCATCTGACATTCTTCAGATTTTTTTTCCTAAGATTATTTGAGATGATTACTACACTGTACTGAACACATGCAGCCAAATTAATTTTATGCAGTTTTCACAATATCCCAAACTACAATGTTTGATTAGAGCATTAGCTCTGGCTGCAAACATAAACCCTATTCTTTACTGCTATTTGAATGAGATGAGCTAGAAGTGCTGTTTCAAAGTACTATACCAGGTAAATAGATTGGTGTGTGCTAGGGAGATCAGCTCCTATCTTTCAGAATATCTAACATGGTTATCTCAAAAGCATAAAGATGCAAATTTATCTACTTTAAAGCAGCTTCTCCATCTTGCTACAACTTGATTGCATGTTTCAAAACGGCAGTACTTTTTATGTTATGTTAGTAGGGAGTGTAAGTGATGCCACAGCTGGTAATGACAACTTCATGTAGTTTGGCCATTTAACTTATATCATGCTAAATAGCTTGGTGCTTTAAGACAGCCTACTTTAGAAACAAAGAAGAATAGTATTTCAACACTAATATGAAACTTCTGTGGTTTAAATTCACTATTCAAAGCTACTTTCAGTGTGAGTGTGACTTTAGGTCGTGCTTGAACTTTTTTCTAACCTTTTGAAATGTATTCCATTTGAAAATTTCTCAAGTAAGCAAAGAACTGATATTTGAAGAAACAGAGACGAGCTCTTTTCAAATTATAGCAATTAGTGAATTTCTAGCAGTTGATAGTTCTCTGCATTATCAACAATCCTTTCTCCTTTCCTCCCTTTCCACACTTCAAATTATGGATATAGCTTTGATTGTCACCTGAACCTCTTTTGACACATTTTGAAATGTTATATGCCCTAAGTTGCAACTGTACTTCTATCCTCAAATGGCGAGCAAGACATGCTTTCCATGTAGTGTCATATTCTGTGAAATATGTTGCCCTCCAGCACAGTTATTCTCTGTTACCTTTATTGATACATTGTATCAGCTGTATATAGCATTGCACTGTTTAATTTTTCCCAGCTGTATTATTGAAACTGTAAGCCACTACACTGTCTACAGCAGAATAATATTTAATGATTCCCTTGTATATTTTCTGGTGATTTTGAAACTCTCTTTTCTTCTGTTTCATATCTAAACCTCAGAGTTAATTTTCAGTCATCAATGAATACAAAACAGCAGCAAGTAGTCCTGAAAAGGTAGAAGTACCATTGCAAAGCATTGATGGCACCATTTTTTGGTATTTTATCATTGTCACAAAAAACATTAATAAGACTGAATAATATCAGTTTTCCTGGCACTAATGACCATTGAATTTTGGGATGTATCTCATTTGATTTGCTTTGTTGAAAGTTCCAACATCTTCACATATTCTTGGAAGCACTCTTAGGCAAAGGGTTCACTTGGTCATCCTTCTGAGCTAGTCAAGATATGAAGTATTATTTAAAGGTCTTTTGTGTCTGAGTGAGATTCTGATTTAACATTTTATCCCATGACATTTAAAACACTAGTTACCTTAATACTTTAATGACTTAAAGAATGTGATCTTTTTTAAAAATATTTGAAACATCATTATGTATAACCTTGCTCTGTGTACAGTTTAGTGCCTTAGCACAGGAAAGCTTGGTGACATGGTTGTTGTCAAGCAAAGTTGAGAAAAGAAAAGCTGTTTCTTGAGCTACTTATTTTGATTTCTAATGATAAGAGGAGGTGACTTTATTCATTCTCAGAAGAACCAAGACTTCTACAGTTAGGAAAAAATCAAAGAATCATTCTCATAGTATTTTTTAAAGATCCTTTAGCTAAGACTGTTTTGTCATAGGCTGTCATCACAGTGTATTTTCATTTATATGCAAAGAGAAGATGTGACAATTTTCAATTTAATCCTATATACTATGGATAAAAAGGAAATTCTTATGGACTTGAGACATTTCTTTGTCTACAGAAAAGATAAAATGAGGAGAGACAATTACCTCAGAGTGTGAATAGTTGTTCTTCAGAAATGGCTATACTTCAGAAAGGTTGATAATTCTGAAATAAGGCAGTGGTTTGGTTGCACTACACTCTGTAGAATCATAAAGAGTTTTCTAGCTGTTAGGTAAGACCTTATTGCACAATACTTTTAGAAATAATTTAATATACTTTATAATGCATTTTATTTTTCTGAATGCTAGTTCTTATTAAAGAACTTCTGCAGTACTGTACAGAAATTAGAATGAAGATCAATTTTACTAAAAATAAAAGGTCCCAACAAAATGCCATATTCGTCAATATCAAAGTAAGAGCATCCCGCTGTTAATACTGCATTCATAGAAATCTGCAAAATTCATTTCTATGTATGAATATACATACCACATTTATGATGGCTATGCTTTTCTCTGAGGCACTTCTAAGTGGCTTTCTGCCTAAATTTGTTATCCACCAAGCACTACTATTCTTGAATGAATGCCATCTTTGTCTAAGTAGTATTATGGTCATTTTGTTATTTTGATTTTATCTGAGAGGTGAGCATCCAGTTTTTCCTTGAGATAATTTTTCTTTTTCTTCCTGAAAACTGAACTTCATTAAGGTAGAAATACTACAGAGTAAACACCACTGGTTTGACAATAAGTAAGCTGTAGAAAATAAAGCGTGGTTTTAATTAATAAGAAATTTGACTTTCATATATCAATAAACATTGTAAATGAGGAAAAGAAACTCAAAATACAATAAGAAGGAGATTTCTTAATTTTTTCTCAGGTGTAAGCTCTTTCTGATTGGATTGGAAAACAATAAGGAATGGATTTGCATTGAAAGTCTCAATAGAGAGGTAAACGTGATGGTTGGCGGCATCTCAGATACCTGGGAAAAGCTTAAAAATATATCTAGATTTAGAGTGGAAATTTCATTCCTTGAACACACTTTGGTTTTCCTTCATTCAAAACTTCCATTAAAATAAATGGAAATAATTTGTTTCTAGAAGTGAACAGGATATAGTTGGCAACACAGCAACTGAAGGCAGGGTTATTTAATTATTAAATTGCAGCTGCTGAGAACATTTTTAAACTGAATTTTATGAATTATGAAAAGAAATAATTATAATTCAAAATCAATAAAATAAATTTCTGAGATTAAAAAAAGTATATAAGGCTGCAATTGTCATTAAGTGCTCTTGAAATAATCAAGTCTTTGTTAATGTAGAGATGTACAAATACAACACGCAAGCAGCAGGTCAAGAGGTAGTTTCAGTAGCTACTGTCAATTACTTTTGTTTCAAGATAGGTTGACTTCTCTGATTTTGTCTGCTTTTCACAAAACCAAAGTTAGTACTTTCCGAATAATGGAAATTTCCTCCCACTAAAAGCTGTGTAAAATATTGTAAAATCTTCCAAGGGAAAACTTGTATGTGGAAGCTCTCAAATAGAATTCTCGAAGCTGTTAGTTGTTTATGAGGAAAATTTCTTTCAGTTTGGCTTTATCATGCAAAACCAAGTAGGTACCAGGGGGATGAACACTGAAGTGTTCAGCCATTCACCACTTCTTCCACTACCCCTGATGCTGAGTAGTAAATTAAAGAGATGAGTGCCTCAGGTCCCTGTATTTTTTAGGGTTTGTCATCAGAATAGATCTAGGTACTGAATGATCCCTGGGGACCCTGACCTCCAGCCTTAACAACTTGACCTCCAGCCCTTGCTGTCATATGTTTAATATGGAAACTGATCTTCAGAAAGCAAACATGAAACAATTGTTTTAAGTTTCCAACTGGAAAACATCAATTGTACAAAAGAGGTAGTGTCTACCAGGAATAATTTCACCTGAAATTTCTTATACAGCTAGAGCCACCACTTCTTTCAGGCTTGGTATATCTGTCCACAGAGAAAGTAAAATATATTTATTTTTAAAATTAAATCATAAAGAAATAAGTCAACTATATGTTTCTCTGGCAGTCCAGCTTCTCCATATTTCATTAAGTATTTTGCTTCTGGAAGTGAAAGTTAAGAAACTTCTCTTACTTCAATGTATAAAAGGCATCATACAAAGTGAAAATAACGTTAAAAAATCTCTGAGGTCAGAACTCCATTCAGTTAAAAAATACTGAAATGAGACCATTCAGGGAGACTGAATCAGAAGCAACTTCTTTGCCAAGCTGCAGCTGATTTCTATTCATTTTTATCTGGTAAATTCCATATGCATAAACAAATTATAGCTGAACTCAAGACTGAAGGTGACTCATTTTTTCCCTCTTAACAAATAGAATATCAGGTATTTGGAGGGGAAAAAGGAACACTAGGAAGGATAATACAGTGTTTATTTCTAGAGGCAGAAACTCATATCATATTGTTGATTAAAATACAGGACCACTTATAAATAAGACTGTTTCAAAGTGAAGGTCAGAGATAGCCTAAGCAAAAAATTAATATCCCAGATTGAAATGTTAATGTTCTATCTGAAATGCAAAGAAAGAAATGTACTCTTATTTAGTGACATTTCCTGTATTCCAGCAAAGATTACTACATTAATCTGTTATGCATTTTCATTAATCTGAAACAGAGACAAATCTTTAGGGACAGGGTTTGAACATTCTGAACCCTTGAACTTCTGCAAGCTAGAGCAAGTTAGACCCAGCTTTTTAAACAATATTTGTGACTATTTTCTTTCAGTTAAATAGACCAAGACATAAAAAATGGTCAAATATTAGTTATAGTTTCCTAACATCACTGAAAACTAAGATTAATTATTGAGACTGAAATTGTGGAAATTACCCCTGCGAATTCAAAAACCATATAATGACAGAATAAAACAATATCCCACATGCCATATAGTCATAATATCTCTGAGGTCATCTCAGATTTTGTGCTTGTGATCAAGTTCAGACAACTTCTGTTTTCTAAACACAAGTTGACAATAGTTATTGCGCAGCATGTAGTTTTGTCTGTAAATGCTAACACCTCCATCAGTGATTGCGCCTGGACATTTTCTTTACACTGTCAATCCATTTGCAATACTGTCGGCATGGAAATAGAAATGAAAATGTTTTTGTGTTCTAATATCCTTGTGTGTGCATTTGGTAGACTGTGTGTTTTATATGTGCACAATAGGTATAAATAGCGCTGATAATTTGGCAAAGTGTGGTGTACATCTGCTTTCCAGCTGGCTGAGGTATTTTCCACCAATTTTTTAAACATCCTCCTTTCTCTGGGACTGCAATTTAGTTTGTATGAGTTACTATGTTACTTGGGGTCTCTATGATTCACTGGATATCCTCAATAGAAACTGGATGGAAAAAAGGATCTTCTGTGGTTGGTCTGATTTGGGGAAGGGGTTCCTACAAAACCAGGAGATAAGATGTAAAGATCCTTACAGCCTCAGAAAATCTATCCAATGTCAGTTTCTACAAATTTGCACCAGAAGACTTGTAAGTTTTATCAAAGATTTTTAAAATTTTCTTTTACCTTTGTTTTCCTTCTAATTCAAATCTGAAAACAAAATCTGGGGAGCTAGACTCTGGAAAAGAAAACATCAAGGATGAGGGAGACTGCTGTAGGCAAAACAAAAGGGATGTCAAATGCCTTCAACCAAAAAGTCTGATGAAGGTTCAGCTCAAATGCCTGTCAAATTGCAGCATTGCATCTATCCCATTCTCTAACACTGCCTTTTTTGGTGGTATTTCAGTATTGCTATGGGTTTGTTTCTCGTTATTTTACCATATAACATAAAATATACACATTCCCCCCATCATGTCCCTGAAGGACCACCAGCCTTGCTTTTCCCAATCCTCGCTTTCCCAGCCTCCCCTACATCCCAATCCTCCTCCCACCCTGACCACAACCCTGCACAGTATTGTAGCTCCCTGGGGTGGCAGCTCCTGGCACATTAACATCCCAGCTGGGCTGGTCTCTGGCTCCCCAGAGTCTTGCCCTGACTGGCCATTGGGCCACCCACACACTGCTTTCCCAGCCTGGCCTTGGCCCATTCCAGCTCGCAGGAAGGTTCCTGGGGCTGAGTCTGTCCCTGGTGCCCCTTGCCGCCAGATCCTGGCTGGCACTGTGGGACAGGCTCTGGATGCCAGACCCTGCCCTGACAGAGTCATGGGGAGCTCTTGATGCTACTGGTGCCCTGGCCCCCTGGGAGCCACCTGCTCTTGCTGCTTCCTGACACCCATCACTTTCAGTCCCTAGTATAAGTTTGTAAAGCCATCCTTAGCAAGAAAAAAACAACCACCAATAAAGCTCCTCTGCAGCAGACTGTTGTTGTGCTGAGATACACACAGGGAGACTTTCAGCGTTAAAAATGGAAGCATGAATCTCACACAGGCCTAAGCTGAACCACTTCATACCTGTCTTGCACCAAAAGAGGCTCCTAAGAGTCCAGTCACTGTTGTGTCAAAGAGCATTTCCATGGTTTTACCTTTGTATTCACCCCTCAGAGAGTCCTAAACATCTTAGCCAGACAGCCTGTGCCAGTTGGGGAGGGATGTGTCCACATCTTTAAGGAGAGGTGCTGCAATGTGTTTCCATATTCATCAGCATCAATCAATATGTCATCTACTACTTATTTTATTTACTGTATTCAAGAGGCCCAAGATATCATTCTTTTCAAAGAAAACAAACAACTGTGTCTTAAGTGAACCAGCGAAGGCCACGGCATTCTATTATCCAAAGCAAATACACTTTGAAAAAAAGACATGGTACAACAAAAATACAGGAAATAAAAGATGCAGATTTCTAAACAAAGTAGCCTGACTGAACAAACCAACCTGACTAAGCAGATGCATAATGCATAAGCTAAAACTTAAGTAATAAGTAAGAGAAGGGCAGAAAAAGTCAGTCTGAGCTTGCCTGCTCTCATTATCTACTTTTATGCTAGTTTAAAGATTTCTGAACAAAAAAGAAAAATGTGAAAACTTTGTAGTTCCAGACAAAATAATGGTACCTATTTTTCATTAAGATGCATCATTTCTTGATAAGGTCACACTCCCCTCCTCCTCCTTGTGTTTCAAGATTTCTTCTTTCCTCTCCCTGCTGAATTTATGATAACAATTAAGAGAAATTCTGAAATATTGGCCTTTTTTTTTCACATTTTTTAGACTCTTTTCTGCTCCAGTCATTGAAACTAGTATCATCATTGCTGGTTGCATTTAAGAGAGCTAAGTCACAAAGTATTTATGACTTAATAAACATAAAACAGAGCTTTTTCATTCCACAATGAATTACATAGCATATGTAAAGCCTTTTTCCAAAGTAAATTACTTTCTAGATAAATTACTTCCTCTCTAATTAAGTCTTTCATAATATCAAAAAAAAAAAAAAAAAAGCTTAAAAGTTGGCTTATCCTGCTTTACATCCTGTGTTCTAGGCCTCCATTTAGAATCCCTTTGAAAATTCAAGAATGGTTTCTGGTTCTTACACAAATCTATTTTGGGACCCAAAAAATGTGTGCAATATCCAATACATATTGCACACATTTTGTAGGTCCCAAACAGCCTACAAAAAAAAAAGGAAAAAAAAGTGTTGCTACTGTATTTCAATTTGATTTTTTCTAAGTTGATTTCTTTGGAGTCTATGGGAGCCTGTCTTGCTTGAAAATTTATGGGGTGGCAGTAACACTAACCTGTGAGCAGAGAAAAGAGGGAATTCTGATTTCTTCACGTTTTAATTTCTCTCAGTCTTCTCATCCATTCAGCGCAAAGGAAGCAGAGCTTACTTTTCAAGTCCATTATCATTCAGATTGCATAAAGTCAAAAAGTAAAATAGTCTTTTATTATTCTTTCCTCAGCATGCTGCTACAAGGACATAGTTTAGTCCAAAATACTGTTGATGCTGAATTTTGTGCTGAATGAGACTCTTAGGAGTAATTAGTATTCCAACAGGTACGCTATTTTATTACTGTTACATTTAACATACGGTTACTGCTACTGTATGTGGAACTCTATAGCTTCAGGAACCAATTCAGTGAGACCTCAACTTGAACTGAGACATTACTAATTGCAAATTAATTAAGTTATTTAAGGCCCTCCTGTGTAATGCTGATGAGAGATTGGGCTGGCCCTTTCTGTGATTTTGTGAAAAAAATTAAGGGTCTTGTAAAAATGCAGAATTTTATAACAAATTAAATGAGGGATTCAAAAACCAGAATGCTAAGGTTTTAAGCTGATATTGTTTTGGTTATAATTTAGTTGCAATGCAATTTTATATTAGCTTCAATTTAAAACCTAATTCTGTAGTGATTATGTGTGCTGTTATAATGCAGTACTGCCAGTCTATATCTCAAACAAATTCTTGGTATGTTTGATGAGAATTATTCATGCATTTGGTTCACATGAAATCATTCTTCACCCTTATACAGGGTCATCTAGGTCCTCCTGCGTGTGAAGGGAATCCAGTAAAACTTTGAATTTACACAAATTTTACGGCATTTTTGAAGAACTTTGGAAAAATAATTTTGTTAGATGTTTTTAGTGTTATGAGTATTGTGTTGAGTAACTAGAGTTTTTATTTGAGGAATCCAGCCAAAATATGGGGTAAGTGCCAACAATCAGGGAACAATTGCTTCAGAGAAATGAATGAAAGAATTGTCAGTAATTTTATCTGGCCCAAGATTTCTTTAAAACTTTTAGAACCCTTTTTGGCAGTTAATTCTGTAAGAAAAATTAAAACTAATTTCTTGGCAGCACAAAAAAAAAAATTCTACTAGATTTCTGGGAGGATATATTTTAATTTAGGAAACTATAAATCATAATTATATGACTTGTAATAATATATATCCAACTGTAGATTTTTCTGAATATACTAAAAGGCATTTTAGATATTAAAGACATGTGAGCAATTGTCTCATTGGTTGAGTCCAAAGGGTTGTTTTAAATGGTGCTACATCAGTTTGGTGTCTTATCATCAGTGTGGCTCTTCTGGGATCCCTCTTAGAGCCAGTGCACTTCAACATCTTCATAAATGATTTGGATGCAGGACTTGATGATGCTAAATTGTGAAGGTAATTTTTAAACAAAAAAAAAAAGAGAAGATAAAGAAAGAAGGAAAATGAAACAATAAAAGTATTAAAGTGGAACAGGCAAAGAAATAAAACTTTCAGGCTTCTTTTTTTCATGGCACTGAATTCAATTCTACCCTTTGTCTTTTTCTGCCTCACATTTAAGATCACTTCTGCAAATGCAGCTCTGAAAAACATATTTTAAGTAAAAAAATCTACCTGTAGTCACACTTCATATTGACTGTATTTCATTTTCACTATTCTGTATTGCCAAAGGCATTTGTATGAAGACCTTTCTTTGTTTCTGAAAAATTAATATGCTTTAGCTTCTTTCTCTCACCTGAAATAATACTCCTTCTTTTGTGACCTCACTTTTCATTGTTGTGCTATGACTGATACCACAATCTGAGATTCTGGCTTCAGGTGGGAATAAGCAGTAGAAAGAGAAGGAATAATACAGAACAAAAAGACTTAGAGTTTTCATCATAGAATATTGTCAAGAACAATATTTAGAAATGAGATTTTAAGCTGAACCAGGATAACCTTAAGAAATTACAGGAGCACTTTACTTGCATCTTTAATTTATATCTATAAAGTAAATCTGTATTTCAGATTTACAGACTCAGCAATTCAGAGGCTGCTCAAGATGCCATTTGGTATTATCAATTTCAATAAATAATACCCCAATTCTAATATTCTTTATAGTACTTCACCTATTTAACATCTGTTACTTTAAACAGCCTGTAGAAAATTCAGTGCGAAGGAACAATTCTGTAGTGATTTGTAATCTCCAGTATAATACACTTTAATAGACAGATAATGCTCACTGTCTCATCACAATTAATCACTAAAAGCATCATCTTTTACAGCTGTCAGGTTTGAGATCTTACCTCTACACTGCTGTTAGATCAATAAAAAACAGTGACTCATTCAGGCACATACAGTAGGTTAATGTGAGGGAAAGGCTGAGAAGAATTCATTCAGTTGTAGAAAATTATCCAGTAAAATACAATGTACTGAAATTAGACTTTCTCTAACTTTGAATGCCATTTTATGTAGCTTCCTTTACGTGCTTCAGCTTCATTTGATTATTTAAAGGATATACCAATTTTGAAATCTCTAAGCTTCAAATATTAACAAGTGTAAAGCTGTGTATTTATTTATAATAATAAAATACAGTATAGTTATTATAGTCAAGTTATCAATTCTTCGTAATTAATGCATATATATATATTAAAAATCCATAAATTATATAAAATATACATAGTGTACATTAACTGCATGTATCTAATTGTCTAAATCTATATATAAGAACATCTTCATGTGCTGAGTTCTCCTTGGATGTTCATATACTTTTCTTTACATTTGAGCTTTCTTCGTGATATGCTAATAAAGCTCAATTATTCTTAGTCCCTTAAGAATGGGAATCTTCCCACTGAATAGATTTTAGTTTCTCAAGAATCAGTATGATTGAGAAAATATATCTAACTATGTAAGTGCTCCAGAATTGTTATATAAGGGAAACTTGAATAAGTAAAATAATGTGAGTTATGAAAAAAAAATTGGAAACTTAGAGAAAAGCTGATGTGAGTTTATACTTTCCTTTAAAAATGATTGCTTGAACTCTACAGAAGAATTGATTCCATTTATAAAAGAATAAAAAAGAGCAACAAAAAAAAACCCAAAAAACAAAAATACAACATCAACAACAAAACAAACAAACAAAAACCAAACAAACAAAAAAAAACACACAAAAAAAAACCCAACCAAAAAACATTGCAAAAACTCCCACCAAAAGCCCCATAAAACCTCCCTTCCAGAAAATAAAAAATATGTGAGTATAAAACATCTATGAAAGGTAGAAAATTTCTTCTTGCTATGAGTAGGAGTATGTCAGAAAATGTCCCCAGACTATTAATGGTCAGCAAATAAAATGGATCTTAACAGAGGAAGGCAATTTATTTAGGTCACACACACATGTTTCTGTAGATGTTTCTATCAAGAATCAGAAGTTGGAGCAGTACAGATCAGAGATAATAAATGGTCAAAGATAGTAAAGCAAAGCAGATCTTCCTGAAACCACATGGTCATTGAACCAATGTGTTTTCACATTCAAGTCTACACAGTTACAGTGAATAAACACAGACTCCATATAAACAAACAAAAAAACCCTTCCTGCCTCATTTATTTCTTATCTTCTTTGTTGACTGTCCCACAAGGGCAAAAAAAAAATCCCAATTATTAGGAAATAAACAGTAAATCAACACAAGCATTGCAGATATTTATATCTTGTTGAGACTGAATTACTTTGCCAGCACCAAATTCTGCATCTTCTTCAACTATGGCAGGATGAAAGGAGATTGTGTTAAAGGGGAAAAAAATAAAGTGATCATTTAACAAAAATAATACAAACCAGAATGTAGTAGGTTTTCTCAAGCTATTTTGTTTCCCTACAGAAAAAAAAAGAGGGAAAAGAGTGTTACTTTCAAATTCCACTTTTTTCACTGCTCCATATGGTTTGTTTTCAAACAAGGAAAAAGTCAGTACGAAAACTGAACTGTATCCAAAATTCAGTTCACGTGTATCTGCAAAAGTAGATATCTTGATTTTCCTACTTTGTTTTGGAATACAGGACACAGTCATACACAGTCATACAACAAATTCAGGTGTTCTCTGCTTTGTTGGTAGTGTATAGATGCCTTTTGAGAAGACATCACCAATGATAGTGAAAATTTACTTTGTGACCTTCTATAAAAAACTACTTTAATACAAATAAATTTCCATAAGGCTAGCAAAAAGAAAAAATTGAATTTATCAGAAGTTATTATTCTCTTTTCTGCAAGGCGCGTCTGAATAAAATAAGCACCTTATCACAGAAAGCATTTTAACAAGGAGGATATTAGTGACATTACACATAGACAAATCTTGATATTTTAGCTCTGTTACAGAAACAATAATAAATAAAGTACTTAATCAGCTCTAAACTAAGGTTAGAAGTAAATCACATTTCATCATGTAACAATAAAATTCTTTGGGATTTTTGCATCCCAAGACTGCTTTGGGCTGTTCACTGCATTTCTGAATGACTGGGAGGGCTCACCATGTCTATGTTACTACAGACTAGTAATAAAGGTAGAAAGTGGTGGCACTACCACTGATTGAAAATGAAGCAAATGATGCCAGCTCAAAGGCCAAACCAATTTTGGCCAATGGACTAGGCTTGTTTTAGATAGGTTCACTACTATATTGTAAGCTAGTTAACTGTGACATGAGATATAACTGAGTTTATGCTTACCACAGGAACTGTGTCTAAAGTGTCAGGGAGTCAGTTCTCTATGTACTGATTTATAGCCAAAATTTCTGATAATGACTAATGATAATGAAGTGTGGCTTTTTCCATTGCCCAGAAAGTAAACTCACTCTATACTCAGAATTCATAGCCTCCAATTAAAAAGCAAACAGATGCCAGTCCTTGGTTTGTAAGAATTTGTAGTTAAATTTTAATTGAATTAGGAAGGCATAATATTTTTATATCATAACCCAGATTTTTGTCCTGAAGTTGAACAGATAAGTCAATTTTCTAGAGGATAGCACAGAATGCTGTTGTTATTCCTACCCTGCACTCAAAGAGGGACTTTGCAGTGAGAAAGACATCACTAAAATAGTGGATCAGTACAGGTTTTTTTCTCTTGTTCTTTTGGGGACCATACAGCTGAAATTCCAGTCCTTTGAACCTATCTCTCCTTTGTAGCAAAGGAAATTTAACCCTCTGTTCTTATGCCAGAAGAACATGGATGTGGAAAGGCCAGAAAAATATTCTTTAACTCAAAGTAGGTATTCAGAGGAAATTTTTACTCTCTTTCTGTAAGGAATTTGACGAGTGTTTATGTGCCATCTCCACCTAAATAAACTATTATCTATTAATTATTTTCTATGCTGTTCAAGAAACTATAACATGTTATTTAAACAACCACTCCCTCCAACTATAATCTCACTGAACAAATAATCTTAAACAGAAACACACTGATTTCAAATTTTATTTGAAGCACTGGCTCCATCCCAGGAGGGGATTTATTCCTCTATAAAATTCCTCTATAAAATTTTTCCTTTGAAGGAAAAATTGACCTGATATAACAAGAGAGATTCAAACTTCAAGAGACATTCAACATTCAAATTCCACGATTTGCCCTTAACTGCCTCCTATGCCGTACAATCTTTGGATAACTTGTTAAAATTGATGGAATATGTAAGACCATCATAAACCATAAAGTATTACCCTCTGTGTAAACGCTGTTGTGGACAAAGAACTTTAGATCAGCAATCTGGTACCAGTGTTTCCAATACATTTGCTGAGAAAAATGTATTTTTCTGTGACCTAACTAACTGGTGTTCACGTTGCAGGAAGGTGTGCACAGCAACAGTCTATGCAGTGAGCAAGAGCAATGGGTTAGACAAGAATCTGTCCAGTTAACTCCTGGAAAAAATCTAATTCCTTGGCATCTTGGACAGTCTCATGTATAATAAAGTCAAATGAAATCTAAATAACAGGGTGTTTAAAATATATGTCAATTACTAGAGAGCTCACTGATTTCCTGGATAAACTTAAGTTAGTTATTTTTTAAAATGACTATAAACAGCAAACCCAGAAGACTGTTGTGTACTTCAACCTTTTTTATAACAAGGTAATAAGCTTCTTTAAAAAAAACCAAACAAACAAAACCAACACAACACTATTGTAACTAGTACCTTAAAACTTCTCTGAATAAGTCATAAAAATATATCCTTCAAATGATCAGGTTGTTGATAATACTTTATCTAAAATTCTAATGATTCACCCAAGATAACAAGGATTTTTTATGCAATAAATTCTCCTTCATACTGTCCCATTTCCTATATTAGTGTTTTCTTCCATTTCCCAGATGTTCAATTCAGTTGTATGATGAGTTTACTCTGAATTTTATGAGGTGGAGGCAGAGGAAGTTCCTTCCATGCCACCAGAAAAAAAAATCTCTTGTTTTTGGAAACCAAAGCCTGTATTTTTTAATTGCCCTTCAGAAAATAATTGTTGCTTACTCCAAATGTTGGCTCATTCAAGAAGAAAACTCATGTAATACCATATTTTCTTTTTATTGATTATTCTTTCTTATAATAATAACAACAATAACAAAAAGTACTATTATTTCCTCTCATTAGTATTAATTGGACTTGGGTGAGAATGGAGGATCAGATACCTTAGACAATTTATAGTACCCACTGTCAAATCACAGTCAATGTGGTAATTATGTGTGTGTCTAAGCTATTGGGACTCACAAATTGCTTCTTAAGCACTGAGGAATTAAGTACCCTCTTTATGGGTGTAAATGAGCATGATTACTTCTCTTACACCCTGACTGGTAATCACTTCTGATCTTATCACAGTTTTACTGAAATCAGTACTTTCAGTTATACTGGTGACACTAAGCTTGCTTTTCATCATACAGAAGTTTCCCTAAGAAAGAGGAAAGCAGGACTGTATTCTGTTTTCTACCAGAATTAAAGAAATTATTATGAAATCCTTGAGCATTAAACACTTATCCAAAGGTCTTTTTGTTAAGGAATGGGTCAATAATAACAATTTTTTTCCAAGATCATTAGGTTACATAGAAGAAAAAAAAGATAAAGAGACAATTAAGTTAGCTAATTTAATGATTACACAATAAGAGACTAAAAGAAATTACTTCAAATTAGAAATCTAATTTTTTTTTATTGTTTCTGGTTTACATACTCAAAGTCATTTTAGGCATGTCATAATTTTCATTTTTGCAAGTACATTTTGAGACAAAACGAGAAGGAAAAAAACTCACTAAACAGGAATGTTTGGTGAGCCTAGAGCCTAGCTAACTGCTTTGATATTTGCAGATCTTGAGGACTTTTAACAATACAGTTAACTAATATTGTAATATCAATCAGGATTGCAAACTGTACTACATATGGGATGTCTAGAACCTTTTAATTTTGCCAAAGTTTTTTCAGGGCTTTTTGAAAATTATTTTTTCCATTTCTTTGAAATTCACTGGACTGTATTCCTGTATACAGCCCCTAAGGAGTCTTCCATTTTGATTGCACTTTTTATAATCTGTTTTCATGACAGAATACTTTTCTTTTTGTTCTCTAATATGA
The DNA here is from genome assembly GCF_901933205.1 of Camarhynchus parvulus. NCBI lineage: Eukaryota > Metazoa > Chordata > Aves > Passeriformes > Thraupidae > Camarhynchus > Camarhynchus parvulus. The sequence continues at coordinate 95,194,688 of NC_044572.1, read as the reverse complement.
AATCCATTTAAATTGCAAACAATACCCTGATATACTCAGTTTTTTTGCTTGTTGGCTGTAACTTCATATACCTGGTATATTGTGATATAAAAACAGGAAAACTCTAGTTCTGATAATTTTTCACTATTAACATCACTGATTTAGGTGATTGAGTTGGACTAAGTTATTTAATAATTTCATCAGAAATATGAACCACATGAATGCTAAAGCTTTCTTTAGGCATCTCTACATACATTTACTACCTTCAATGATGAATATTAGCTGCTTTGTTAAAGATTAGCCAAAAAGTGGGTACTATCAAATTTCTCTACTTTCTAAATGTCTGTGAATTAATTATTTTTATCCATATTTCCTTCTACCTTTTTTTTATCCTCTCTCCTCACTTCCTTTGCATCCTGTTTCAATGTCTTTCTCCTTTTCTTTTGTTCTTTCCATTTAGATGTTTCTGCCTGCATATCTCTCCGTCTTGCATTCCTCAAAATAATTGTTTCTAAAAAAATGTCTAACTTTTTCAACCTAAGATGGGCATAATTCATACCAACCATGTCTTCTCTTTCTCTTCTTGAAAAGTAATAGTTTTATATCTCTGTTTTGCCTTTTCAGATCCTAAACTTTTTGGAATAGGGTCCATCTTTTAAACACCAAGAGATTACTCAATGGTGTATTGATCCCAGCAGGAGCCTTTAGACACTAAAGAAATATAAACAATTAGAAAAGATTGCCACATGCCTAATCTCCAGCAACTGTGAGCTCTGTAACAAGTTTGATGCTCCTGCTCTCCCACTTGTCACCTCTCCAATCCCACTGGCCATTCTGCAGTAGGGCGCAACATTTCTGGGCTTTGCTCTTTCTCCTATTCCAGTAGTAGTTGTCACGCAGTTTCCAAAAGATTTGAAGCACACCTGACTGAAGACCTACATGTCCAGTGGCCCTGCAGGTTTCCCATGCGCAGTTCATCTGTGCGTGATTGTCAGATATGAGTAGGAAAGCGATTTTTGTTTGTCAGTATTTTCAGTATATGAGACACTGAGAGTTTAATTTTGAAATTAAATGTAGTACGGGCTAGCTTCAATATTTGGCTGTTTAGCTGTAATTTTTGAGTCTTTAAGTACTGGCAAAGTATATACTACACATGAACCTTGACTCCTGTCTTCAAAATGCTAAAGATATACTTAATCTTTCAATTCCTAGGTTTCATGATTTTTGACCTGAAAATAATTTTAACTTATCATCAAAGGTTAATTATTTAAGGGCTTTCACTTTAACCCTTTCACATGAATGACCTGAAAATAAATGCCAACTTATTAAATTGTACACAGGTAGTCAAAAGAACTAAACAATGTTTTTTACAAGAGCTAAATAATGTTTTTTGTAATAGTAGAAGCAGAAATTGTGATATTTGGAGCATTCATGAACTACAGCATTTATCTTCAGATGTGAAAGTAGTAGAATGAAACACTGCACTATACCTAAAACCAAATGTACTTTCCAAATTTATAATTTTTCTCTGATATAAATATTAAGTGTTTAACATGTATAGCTAATAGCTATCAGGCATATCTCAATACAAGTACAAATGCAAATGCATGATAAAAATTGGTAGTATAAAGTGTATGTATTTCTGTGGAGATCTGAGGTACTATGTTGCTAATAAAACTATTTAAGTTATATTTCTAATATTTATCTATGGTAGCAATAAAACCAGATCATTATTTATAAATGGAAGTGTAACCCATGATAATGAACAAATAAATTGCATATGCATGAAGTGTAACTTAACCTGATTAATATTACTTGACAGGCACAGCTTTTGAAAAATATCTTAAATCTAAACTCCAACTACACAGTCCTAAAGGCTCAGCTTAGATTTTGCACCTTCATTTATTTTGTTTCCAGTAATTTATAAATTCAGGTTATACACTAACTGCTGTTTTTTATTACAAAAGAAGAAGAAAAAAATAAATAGAAATAAGGTCCTGAAATGAATTTACAGATCTATATTTTGTTGGAAACTGGATGACAGCAGGTAGATTGTTCATTCCCCAGATGTGCTTCAGATTTCACTAGGGAGCTATTCTTAGCAATGGAGCCCTTGAGGTTTGAACTCAGATATTAAAAATCAGTGGTCTTTTATAGAAATGTTACCCAAGAATCTTCAAAACCCCAGCAGCTTAAAAACAAATAAATTTTCTTCTCTTCCCTAAGTTTTAAACTTTATCCACAAAATCATGGTTCTTTATTTCCAGTTATGTCACTTATTATATATCCTTTAAAAGTGAGATTGAATCTTCTCATTTTCTTTGGGAGTTTAAGACATGCAATATAGTATGAAGTTGTATATTAAAATAAAATATAAATTAGAAAAAAAACTTTTAAGGATAATTCAAGACAGGCCACTAGAACCCTTAGTAACCAAGGCCTTACAGAATGCTTATTATACAAATTCATTGCCTTTGTTGGGAAGTCTGAAAGATTGTTTTATTTTCAACTCTATGTTATGTGGAGACATAGTAATTTTCAGTTTCTCTAGGTTTATGACTGGGAAGATGAAAAATATCTATCCAATAAAATTACATCAACAATATTATCAAAATATTCACACAATATAAAATCATAGAATTATTTAGGTTGGAAATTACCTCTAAGACCTACAAGTTTATATTAAATATTTTAAGCTTTTTTCATTTGTATTTCCTTGAAGAGCCTTCTTTTTTTCCAGTTGTGCAAAAGTTACATTAAAGGAATGAATAAAGAAAAGATTATGATTTATATAAATACAGAATTTTTTTGCAAATTTGTCTAGGGGAAATAGCAACTTTTCATTAGATGAAACACATGAAAGCATTGACAGAAAATGATGCTCTGCTGCAAATAAAATTGTTTTCTTCTTTAATATTTAGTAACAAACACAATTGCAGAGTTCTGCATTGGTATGTTGTTTTATATTTTGGGGACCCTGCTAATACATTTAATTTTTAGGTTTCTGTCAGACTATGGTAGTAATTTATGAGATAAAAATGAAAATTAAAAAAATTATTAAAATATTTGAAAATTTGAAACTTTTTCCATACCTTAGCTGCTTATGTGTGCACGACAGAAGAGAAATACATGGAAAAATATCAGAAAGATCTCTTTTTGCTACCACAAAATGAATCTCAACTAAAGATGAAATTGAAAATGGAAGATCTGTGAAAGAGATCAACTTGAAAGATAACCCATAAAGTGCAGAAAAAACTATCTAAAATTAAAGGTTACCACAAAGACAACTGTCAGTCCTGTGGCATGACAGAGTGCAAATGAGAAAGGAGTTTCATTGTCACAGCTACAATCCCTCTGAACATATTGATATGACTGGGAATGTTCTCTAATATCTCTGGCATGGTGTAACTAGGAAAGAAATGGAGGGATATTTTTCTTCCTCTTGCAGATTTGAAGAGGCCCTCCTTTTCAGGGACTTACCAGCAGCCCTGGCTAACTGGGGAGGTCCCAGTGGTCTGGAGGTTGGCCGATATGACGCCCATCTACAAGAAGGGCGAGAAGAAGGATTCAGGAAACTATGGGCCTGTCAGCATGACCTGAGTCCTGGGAAAGGTCATGGAGAAAATCTTCCTGAGCATCATCACATGTGCAGGACAACCAGGGGATCAGGCCTAGCCAGCATGGGTTTTATGAAAGGTGAGTCTTGCTTAGCCAACCTGATCTCCCCCTTTGGTAAAGAGACTCTTTAGTCTATGGGGAAAAGCTGAGGATGTTGCCTTGGGTGAACTTTAGTAAAGCCTTTGACACTACTTCCCACAGCATTCTCCTGGAGAAACTGGCTGCATGTTGCATGAATGGGTTCTCTCTTCTTTGGGCAGAAAACTGGCTGGATGCCCAGGCCCAGAGTGACGGTGAATGGAGTTAGGTTCATCTGGAGCCCACTCGCTAGCAGTGCTCGCCAGGGCTCAGAAGCATTCTTGTTTAACATCTTTATTGATGATATGCATGAACTTAGTAAGTTTGCAGATAACACCAAGCTGGATGGAGTGTTAATGTACTGAAGGGCAGGAAGGCTCTGTGGAGGTATTTGGACAGGCTGGATCAATGGGCTGAGGCCATTTGTAGGGAGTTCAACAATGTAAAGGCCAGATCCTGTACTTGGGTTGCAACAACCTCAGGCAGTGCTATGAGATGGGGAAAGAGTGGGTGAAAAGCTGCCTGGTGGAAAAGGACCTGGAGTAGCTGGTCCACACACGGCTGGAGATGGTCTAGCAGTGTGCCCAGGTGACCAAGACAGCCCAGTGGCTTCCTGACTTGGATCACCACTAGCGTGGCCAGCAAAACTATGGTAGTGATTGTCTCTCTGTACTGGGCATGGGTACAAAGCCCCACCTCAAATCCGGTGTCCAGTTTTAGGCCCTTCTCTACAGGAAAGACACTGAGGAGCTGGTGCACCTCCGGAGAAGTGTAAGAGAGACTGTGGAGGGTCTGGAGAAAAGTCTGATGAGGAGCAGCTGAGGGAGCTGGGGTTGTCTAGCCTGGAGAAAAGGAGACTCAGGGGAAACCTTATCACTCTCTACAAGTACTTAAAAGCAGGCTGTGGCCAGGTGTGGGTTTGGTCTCCTCTGTCAGGCAACTAGTGACAGGACAAGAAGAAATGGCCTCAGGTTCCAAAAGGAGAGGTTTAGATTGGATATTAGGAAAAAATTCTTTGCAAAAAGTATTATCATGCATCGGAGAAGACTGCCCAGAGAAGTGACTGATTCACCATCTTTGCAGGTATTTAAAGAGTGTGTATATGCTGCACTTCAGGACATGGTTTTAGTGATGGTCCATTGTTTGGACACAATGATCTCTGACTTCTTTTCCAATCTGAATTTTTCTATTATTCTATAATATGTAATTTGGAGCTTTTTTACTAATTTTTAATACATTATGCATGTGGAGTCACTGTGAAGGTAAAGACAAAAGTAAAAAGAGGTAACTAATGTGCCCTTTGCAAATATATGAGGTGCTTCTGGATATTTCTGTGAAAAAAACCCAAAAAAACAAAACAAACATTTTTTTGAGCTCATTTTTACCTGCATCTATCGAACTTTGTCCTGAAACCTTTCCTCAAAACCAAAAAGCTCTCTTACCCACACAATCAGCAAAGGAAGATATCAAGATTGACCCTCAGATATGTAAGAGCACCATGGATGTCTCTAGAAAGTAGCCCTACATCTTGCACTCACTGTCACCGAGACTTTCTCCAGCAGGTGCTTGCTGCAAAATTTGGTCTCCAGAGCAAGCAGGATCATCCTAGATATTTATCTCATTTCTGGGCCATTCTTTTGTATTCGCCTTCCCTGTACCCTTTTGGGTATGATTCTTGCCTTGATTCACTTAAAATCAGCGTAGATGTGTTGTCTGGGATGTGCCACTTGTTCTGTTATGGCCATTTCTCTTTCACTACACTCTCCTTTGCAGGTTTGAACCTCATCTAGATCCCTGTCTTCCTCAAGTATTATTATGCATTCTAAAAATTTAAATCTCCTAAGCTCTACCCTGTCCTATGTATTGCACATCATATTACATCCACATTTCCCCAAGCCTCTTGTCAGAGAAGTATCATCTTTTTTATGAAGCCCACCAGCGAATACTTGGATAAACTGATAACAAAGAACAGATATTGGATCCACTCTGTGGACCTTTTCTCAACTATCTTTCTTAACTCCCTCTCTTCATCACTGCTATGATCAGTTTTAGAGGTATAAAGGTGATTCTAAAAATTAAACTGCATATGTTTGATATATGTATAGTCCAAATGTACAGAAGGGCAAAAGAACCTATTGAGAAGGTATTAGGGAATAGAAAATAGCCCTAAACACGCAGTCTAAAAGGATTGAGAGAAGAATTTTTCAAAACATACACACTACTTAGATGTTATTTAGATGTTTCCTAACCTCTCAGAAATATCTATCCATCTGTCTCTCAATATACATGCATAAAATATAGGTATAAATTTCAAAATTAAAGTTAACATTTATTTTATTTATATAAATAATTTTATTTACATAATCTGTCAAAGTAACAGAATTACAAATGCAAAATAATTTCCCTTGTCACCACCTGGCTTGTCATTAATAGGTGCACATCATCAAACCAACATGTCTCTTAAGATGCACTAACACAATATATCATCAAAATTGTATTGCTTAGAAGATGTATATCTCAAATATACATCTCAAATATATATCTCAAATATAAGGCCAATTGGCAATAAAGAATATATTCAGATATTTAATTTTTTTCTGTATGTTTCAGATAACTAAGGTTATTTGAATATGTAGTTGTAGTTGAGAATACTGCTAGATCTCAAACAAATAAATGCACAAATGTGCTTCAATATGTGACAATTGATTTTCCTACGTATTTTTATTTATTTATATTAATTATTATTTTAATAAATAATTAATAAAATAATAATTATTTATTTTTATTAATTCAATATATTAGTAGTCTTTTTTTTTGTTTTCATTCTTCCTTTCAAGAGTGTTCAGAGACATGTTGATTAAATTGTATAATTTTCTTTCTCATATATGGTAAATGCGATTTGGAGCTAACACTGTCAAATTATGTTCCCAGTTTAAACCTTTGTTCAAAAAACTGATCATGAAGTTTCACATTGTATTACATTATTACAAGATATTACTTTTAGTATCGGTGATATCTGTCAAAGTGAATTTACCACAAAATGCATTATTGATTAGGGTTTAATAAATAATTTGTGACAATGGATTTATTTTTAAAAAATTAGCCTATTTTCTGCATATGCAAGAGCTTCCAGAAAAGAAATAAACAAGCAAATGATAATATCCTTGAATAAATTTAGAAACATTCAAATGATCTATTTTCAGGCTTTGCTTTTTATTTTGCTTAATTTGTATCATTCTCTGCCGCTTGCATGTTCATGAACCATTTGCTATGAACCTCTAAAATACTAACTTACTGCTTATTTATTTCTGAAGTGTCAGCTATATCACTTTTTTATTATTAATTTTTTTCTCCTTACATGAAGGCAGAAAGAATTTTCTAGGACCAGTAAAGCTTTTGCAACTATTTGTCTAAAACCCTGGCTTTGCAAATATTCGCTTGCATTTTTGAAATTTACTTTTCTTTAATGCTCTTGCCAGTAAAACTCAATACTTCAAACATTCCTCCAGAAAGATCACCAAAGGGTTGCACGTATTGTCAAAGCAAATTCACACAAAGGTTGGTTGAAAATCTTGCACTGTATTTGCTCAGCTGTGTTAAAAGAACAACTCATTCAAGTTCTTCTCAAGGCATTCCCTGTGAAAATCTAAGATTAGAAAAGTGTGTTTATATTTGACGATTGTTTATTTGTATATTCTTGATTTAACAAAAAGTTTTATGAATATGCATTTCAAACTTACCTTTTGTTTGGAAAGAAACCATTTCATAAATCTTTGATTTTACTTTTTAAAATATCATTTGCTTAATAGCTCTAAGCACGATTTAGTGGCAGACAAAGCGATTTCTGGAATCTTCTGAAACTTTTTTTTTCTCTTGGAAATGAAAGAATATCTAACCTTTCAATATTTATTCCCTATTCTCCTAATTGCCAGTCCTTGTTTCTTAGAAATTATTTTATGCTGCTACACTGCACTTCATGTTTCATTATTTGTGTATAGAAACTTGACCCTACTAAAATAATGATAAGATCACACTGGGGCTATAATAACATATGGGAAAAAAACCCCTCATCCTGCATATTGATTAAATGACTTTCGGATGAGCATGAATGTGATGATATTAGGGAGAAACCAGTAGCCTAGCAAATTCCACTGCTTTTTAAGAAAGTGAAAACTTTAACTTATTTGTATCATAATTTTAATTTGTAAGTATACCATATCCCATTTGACATCTAATTATGAGAGAAAAGGCAGAAACCCTAACATACAGTCAAACTTGCATGAAAATTCCCAATTCATATGCTGTGCTGATTTTATTTCAAATAAAAAAAATAAAGTTTTTCCCTTGGCACAAAACAATCTTTCTTTTATTGTTCCATTTTTTAATATGTGAAATACTCTACATTAGACACAGAAAATGCATAAAACTAAGTGCAGAAAAGTAAATATGGATTGCTTTTACACTCCCAGAGCTTACAAAATGTTTTATCAAGAAAAAATATTTAGTGTAATTGAGACAAGAATGTTTATGGAAGACTTGCACATCTCCAAAGTAGCATGGCTTAAATATTTAGTTGTATCAATGACTTTGAAAAGTACTTATTCCTTTGATGAGAACATTTTTCCGTTTCCCATTTTTCTGAACAAGGCCAAACATATTATCAAGACGGGATAACAATAATTTATTTTATAAACTTTTGCCTTAAAAACAGTAAAAAACTCAAAAGTAGCATTTCTTTTAACTTTTCAGGATAACTTCACAAGACACCAATATTCTCCTGTGATAATATGAATCTGCAGTTGGTACTATAAAATTGTTAGAAAATCCTACTTTAGCTTCTTCTGCCAGAGCCTTAAAATTATGCAAGTGTTGATTTTCTTGAATGTTAATAAGAAGGAGAGATAAGTGACAATATTGCTTTTTTTTATTATTTATGTGAAAGCAGTTAATATTGAAGCAATAAAGTCACATTTTTTATCTGAAGTCTGAAAAATTCAGAGCACATACTAACAAAGACTGAATAGTGAAATATAATGACAGGAAAATTCTGAAGAATTTCACAAACTGTAGGGACTTTAAGAGTTGGATAAATATTTATAAAATACAAAGTTGAAAACTGCAGTCACTGGAATTCAACAGAAATTTCCTGTCACAGTTTCTCATGATAAGCTTTTATATATTCAGAGTGCTTCTCACATCTGAGATCTAAACAATAAAAGACCTTTTCTTCCATCTGAAAAGTTTTTTTCTCACCACCTGAAAGCCAAAAATAGCAGTTTAAGTATTACAGAATATCAATTTAACCTTCAATATCCATCAATTTCTATAGATATAATCCCCTGGAGTATGTTTATATTATTACATGGCAAAAATGTTTTCATTTACAATATGACATACAGAAAACGTCAGAAGGGACTCAAGTTATTCAAGTGAAAACCATGTTTGAAAATAATTCTGAGAAGAAATTAAGCTATTCTGAAGGTAATGTTGTAGATCTGCATGCATGACTCTCAGTGTTTTCTAGGCCAACACTTCATCTGTAGGAAAATGGGCCGTTATATTCCTAAGAATTCTGTCTGGAAATGTAATCGAGGCTGAGACTATTACTTCTCATACTATGAGGATTTTTGTATGTTTCAATGATGGCTAGGTTTTGATTTCTCATGAAAGTATTTTGTACAAGGTACAAAAATCCATCATTTTTGCTACATTTATTCTGTAAAGTAAAAGGAGTAAAGATAAAAGAGTAAAAACATCCCATCTCGAATCCAAGTTGATACCAGGAACAGGTACATTTAACAAATGGTTAATATTCAAATAATACTTTCTTCAAGCTCAAAACTGAAATATGCCAAAGTGCAGGAAGTCAGACAAAAGTACCAGGATATCTTCATGGATTAAAGGTCAGTCTCAGAGGAAAAAGCACACTGATGGAGGGTGGAAGAGTTAAAAGAAGAAATAGGTAACCTGGGAGGAATACAGAGACACTCTCAGAGTATCCACTGACAAAGCCAGGAAAAGCTAAATCTTGACTTGAATTCAGTGAGGGACAAAAAAGGGAAATGTATATAGAAAGACTTCTAGAAATACAAAGGTGACAAGAGGAAGACAAGAGAAAATGAGGCCCTGATGACACAAGACATGGGCAAAGCTGAAGTCCTGAATGCCTTGTTTGCCCCAGATTTTGCTTGAAACACCTACCTTCAGAAATGCCAGGCCATGGAGGCTAAAGAGGGAATTGTGGAGGCAGAAAATTTTAACCTGTGATGGAAGAGGATGTTTTAAAAACTGGACAAATATAAATCCACAGGTCCCAACAGCACACCCCCACAAGTGTTGAGGGGTTTGTCAGCCCATAGGTCTGTTGTCATTGTGAGGTCAATCCATTATCTCTGAACAGTCATGATGACTGGGAGAAGCTCCTGGTCATTGGAAGAGAGGAAGCGACACTCCTACCTTCAGGAAAGGCAAGAGGAGATCTCATAGAACTTCAGGCCAATCAACCTGACTTCATTCCTAGGAAAGTGATGGAGAAGCTAATACCAGAAATCATTTGCAGGCACAAGGATGAGAAAGTCATCAGGAGCAGTCAGTATATCTTCACCAAGAGGAAGCCATGCTTGATGAACCAGACATCCTTCTACAATGAAGCAATTGGCCTGATATATGATAAAGGATCAGTGATTTTTATCTACCTGGACTTCCCTAATGTTTTTGATATTGTCTCCCATAAAATCCTCATAGAGAATTTCATGAGTACAAGAGATAGGTCAGTTAGAAAGTTAAGGGAATGGAGCATCCTTCATATGAGAAAAGGCTGTGAGATCTGGGACTCCAGAGAACAAAAGGTCAGGGAATCTCAACAATATGTACAAATATCTGACATCTGGAGTGTATATGGAACATGAAGCGAGGCTCCTTTTAGTGTTGCCTCGTAATGGGACAAAAGGCACTGTTCACAAACTAGAACACAGGAGGCTCCCTGTAAGCGTCAGGAAACACTTTTTCACTGTGAGGCTGACAGAACTGGGTACAGACTACCCATAGATTTCATGAAATCTCCCTCCTTGGAGATATTCAAAAGCTGTCAGAACCAGATTTTATGTAAGAGGCTTCTTGGTGACCCTGCTTGAGGTACAGGGTTGGACCAGGTCCAACCAGAAGTCCTTCCAACCTCAGCCATTCAATGATTCCCTGACACCTCAGAGTATCCAGACATTGTGCAGTGCACCTCTGTAGTTCATGTTTGTTCATAACTTTTCAGAACATATTGCTACTAAAGCATATTGATAGTCTGCAACAAACTGAGAAAAAGTTTGGTGCTGCTGAAGAGACCCCATGCCTTAATAAGTTCAGACCTGCAGGGAAATAAATAGAGAGGCAAGACCCCTGAAAGAGATACAGCTTAAGTATTTCTATTCATTCTGGCATAGTGTTTTGAATTTTATAGCAAAAAGAATCTGTGTTATGCAATTTCAACATGAAATATAATACTAACCACTGTGTGTAATAGCAATCTACATAGTATAGCAAAGAAGAGGTGAAGACAAAGACATCTTTCAGAAATCTTCGTGATCTCCTGGTAATATTGGGTCCATTACAGCCTCTGGCGAAGTTTAGCACAGCCTCAAGGATGCTCTAAAATCTGCTGCTTTGTAAATGCCTTCTGGGGCCATTATGCTAAGAACAGTCGAGCCATGCCCTTGGCACTTGACATGCAGGAAGGACAGAAGATGATAAGGGCAAGATAAAACCAAAGATCAAACAGACAACACAAGCATCAAACAAGAAATTCTTAATCTGTATCAGAGGAAGGAGTACTGAAAGAAAGTTAGCAAATCTGTCAGAGAACTAGTAGAAGGAAAAAAGCCATTAAGGAAGAACATAATATCAAAGAAAAGCTATTTTTTTTTGTCTTTACCATGTGCTGTGATTAAGGAGGTGATTATCTGGACTTCCTTTCTAATAATAAAGAATATCAAAGAATTAAAATAAAAGGCTTTGATACAAATTGATACATGTATTATCAAACCTTGCTAATATTTTTTTTCATTTAGCTTCTGCACAAGCTGAAGGAAGAGGCTGTTCAGCTCCTAAAGATTTCAATTTCATGTTAAAATCAATTAATATTGCAAAAGAGTAAAGTGAGTGCTGTAACTGTATTTTAAAATGTTGTTAAGCGTGATCCATGCAGCCAGATATATATAACATTATATATATATGAAATATATATATCTTATATATATATGATATATCTAATGTATATACATATGTGCATATATATACACATTAGATATACCTGTTTTAATAGTTTGAAATTATCTTTGATAAAAATTAAATTATTGGGAAATGTGGAAAGCAATTTTATTGATATATGTGTTCTTTTCTGCACGAGGGGAAAGTCATGCTTCAATAATCTGTTGCCATTCTTTGAATGTAAACTGCATTTTTTTAGGATTAACTTTCATAACGTTACTTTCTTGCTTAGAATTTGCAAAGTCTGACAATAATCTTTTCATAAAGAGAAAAATAAAATAAGGTGAAACAAAATTAAGGGCTCTGAAAGAAACTGGAAGACAAGTAGGGCAAGTACTGTTTTCTCAAGTACATCTGTAGAAAGAATTAGCAGACACAATTTACATGTCCTGTGAAAATCTCCTAACTACTAAAACAAGAAAAGATTTTCCATTCATCTATGTTTAGTGAGCATCTTGTGTTTTTCACAAAGCTGAGCTTTCACAGGAAGGTTCTAAGGAGTTTTAATTCAGAAAACACTATTCTATTTGGAAGAAGATTCTTCTTTGTCCGAAACATCAGAAAGTGATATGAAACTGGATTGTTTGGAGAATAATAAACTTCAAATATATGGACAGCTGATGCAAAAGTCATGCAGGTACCCCAAAACACATTGGATAAAATTAGCTACTGTTACTGACATTTCTCCTTATGAAAATTTAGTATTTTTCTCACACATTTAGGCCTCAGATACCTGTTGAAAATTATATAGTGAAGTTTAATTATTTTTTTTCAGGCAGATAAAAATGTTACATTTATCTAAAAGTATCTTTTCCAGACCTACTTTTGAGACTGTAATACAGCCTCATGTGTTTCCTGACAGAAAAATGTGTCTTTATTCTCTTGTTATAATAAATTGAATGGAAGATTAGATATTATTTTTCAATTTCTGCTCCTGGTCCAGTCATAATTTTTCTGTTTTTTGACTTCACTATCATATTTTTAAAATTTAAATTAAAAATTATTTTATTATATTATTTTTATTATAATTTTATTCTTTTTTTGCTGGTTAGCCACCTGCTCACTGTAGAGTGAAGCCACAGATTTGAAGGTGCTTTGTAATTTGTCTCTGGCCCCAGCTACTATTTTCAGAAAAGAAACTGGTACCTGTCTTTTTTCACCAGATTAAATTTAGCACATTTAACATGTGTTACTTAACAATTATTACTTTGGTGTTTTTTAAATTTTTGCTCCATTAAGCTGAAGTTATTGCAGAAAAAATAAAAATAAGCAGAAAGCAGGGAGCACAAGTAGCCTAATTAGCATTTACTGTTGCTAATATCACATGAATTGTTCCTACTACCTGTGAATTGTACATACTTCCATACTACCTAGAACAAATATGTTCAAGGGGAAGAGTCATCATCAATGTGTCTTTTTGTGCATTTTTCTGATCTATATTTACATAATATCTCTTAGGGATATTTGCTTTTACAATAGAATTTAATTTTCATGGACCAGACAAATCACTTTTGACAAATATGTGGCATTTATCAGATTATCATGCTTTCATTATTACTGTCATGTAACTGAGAACAGCACTGCTAACCACTATCAGTTCTATCAAATAGCTCAAAGATTTTACTTAACAAAAATATGATGTCTTTCACTTTCTTTTTAATCAGAATGCTGATTTTAGCACTCATCTTGAAAGTTGTTCAATTAACACCAAATACCCCTTTTTTTCTACCCATTTCTATATATTAACTAAGTCTTTTGGGACCTAAAGGTTGCCTTTTTTCAAGGGTTAGCAATTGTCACATTTGTCTTCTCATTTTAGCAACCAGTTCACCTCATCTAATGCAAATATTGATCTAGCACTATCAGTCCATGGCAAATTTAAAGTTTTTGGGCAAAATCTTCTTTACTTCTGACTGGGTCATTTATTTTTTGAAAAAGTATCTACAAAAGATACAGCACACACAAGGGCTGAAAGGAAAGGAGAGAACTGAAAACTTTTAATGGGAATCCAAACCTTCTACTGAGAGGTTGGACAGGTCATCTCCCTTAACAAGACAGATAGGAAGTATTCATTTCTTTTAAACTGACATTGGCAAGGACAAAATGTGAAATAGCTTTATTAAAAGAAAGAACTTGAACTCCTACAAAGGGAGTCATTAAAAATAAGTCTGTGATACAATGATCGTAGTTAAATACAGTGCAATTGGCATTTTAATTCCTAGCAAAAGTCTACTGACTATAGTCAAATATATGATGTCATTTCCTAAAATTAAGCGACAAGTCTCTTCTGTTAATTATTAAGCTTATAGGACCTTGCCCCACTGTGCTGGACTGCTCTAATGGCACTTACAAGAAACATTTCCAAAAAATATGAAAGAGGCTTTAGATCTTAAACATTAAATAACAGACATTTTAAATCTATGTAAAGGTTTAAAAAAATGCTCAGTATTTCTATAGTTATTCACAGCCTCGCAGATTGTCTTATCTATTCACAGATTTTTAGTGGAATTCCTTTAAAAGAAAGTCAGAGAAGATCTATGAATACTGTCAATTTGTTCCAAAAATCTCAACCATTTCACAAAATTGCACATTTTCCACCATTCCTATATAAACATGTAAAGACTCTGATGCAAATAGGGAGATAATTTTATTCTAACTTTAGAAGATAATTTAGTTCTACATCCTGGCTTCATCAGGTCCAAGTGTATTTTAGCTTTACAGGTATATTAGCAAAGACAGCAATCAGATTGAGGACAGCCTATTAATATTCCTTCCAGGCAATAATCAGGTGAATTTATATTTCATATTACATAGAATTTCCTAGAAACAATTCCTTGTTGTGTTTCTTTCAAGTGTCTGTCTTGAATCTTGTGTAGCATTGTTATCCAACACAACTGTCTTTAGGAAAGAATTTTTCCTCTGGGCAGTTCAATATGTTCTATGTGGTGTCACTCAAATGTCACTCAGAGATTACAAAAGCTGACAAACATATGTGAATCCACAGACCACAAAGATTCGCAGTTTTTATCTCACCATTTGTCTGTATGCCATGCCATCTACATGGGTTTCCCTCTAACTTTTGGGAAAAATACTTTTTCAGTCATCATGAAGAGACAAAGGAACAAACATCTTGAAGCAGAGAGCACAGACTGGAATGCATAGCAGGGGTTCAGATAAACAGTAAACTCGCCAAGACGAAAAGTCGAACTATTTTTCTAAAACTCATACGAATGCTGGTGGAATACTCTGAAGACCAAATTTAAGCTAAACTAAAGTAATTTATTGCCATTGCAACTGAAAATTCTAAAATCATCATCTTCCATAAAACTGACCCACTATTTTAGTTTTTTTCTGCAGTTTTTCCTATCCATGAAGATGAGACTTTACCAGTGAATTTCCTGGGAAACTATCCTAAAATAATGCTGATATCAAGGGAAAATTCTTTTATCTTTATCTCATAGTTTTCTTTTCTTTCTTTATAGCAGGTCATACTGTGGAAATTGTTTAGAGCAAGGAATGAGGCCGACAGTAGATTTCCAGCTTGAAAAGCCTTGCATTCATGTTGAAGTGAGCTTCAAAGGATCTGAAAAGAAAACTTGCAGAAAGGCTCCAAAGCCATAGCAAAACATTTTAATGCCCTCCTATTGCAAATGCACAAGTTGTATGTTTAATTCACTTTTGGTGGCCAGAGTACTGAAAGCTGACCATGTGCCTACTATTACTTGCAACTCTGGTGTCTCTTTCCACTAAAGAACTTAGTAAAACTAAAATGAGACAGAGAGGCAGGGAATGATCAAAGATAGAAGTACTTCTATAGAAGGGGATATTAGATTAGGCATCTTTAGCTTAGGGAAAAAAAGACCCAAAGGGATATGTTCTTGATGTATAAAATAATAAAAGCCATGAATAAGGAGGCAAGGGAGCAATTAGATGCTATTTTTGTAAAACAAGAACAAGGGGCATTAAATGAAATTATCATCCAGAAAATTTTTTAGCAAACAAAGGGAAGTGCTTTTTCACACACTGCATAATTAAATTGTAGAACTCATTGCCACAGGATGCTGTGGAGGCCAAAGATATAAATGGATTCCAAAAGGGATTAGAAATATAAAAGGAGATCGATCAAAACCAACAACAAAAAAATCCCAACCAACCAACTACCCAACCACAACAAAAAGAGAAGGTACTCAGAAAATACCTCTACTTTGCAGTGCTAGAAACTGTAACTCTGTCTTTTCCCAGTTCATATACTCTGCTTTTCCCAGGCCGCTGTTTCTGACATGTGTCAAGGAAAAGCAGGACATGTAATCTGTTCACGCTGAATGGATAGCCTTTTCTGGACATGCCTGCCTGGAAGCACTTGGATGGAGGAAGCAGCAGGATATCTCTGATTTAAAACATGTTTTCTTACACCACCAGAGGTCCCCACCAGAAAATCCGTCTGGTCTCTGTCAGATGCAGAGATAGAATGGCTGTTTTGCTACAGCTACAATACAACTAACCAAGCAGACACGATCTGACCTGACTTTTGGGCCAGTCATACTTACCAAAACTCACTTTACTTAAGGCTATAATAGCCAAGATGTTAATATGACTGAATGATAAAAATCTTATTTATTATGTCTGAATGATCAGGAGCCTCTGAAGAAAATCAAAAGTTCCTCTAAACACACAGAAATTTTCTAAATGTTTTTTCAATAAGAAAGGAGTGTAGAACTTAAACAAACGTTTAACCACTAAGTCAGTTCTTTGAAGTACTCCTATCTGAACTAAAACTCATTGTAGTGCTTCGGAGTCTTTCAGCCTCCTTCGACAGATTTTGAATCAAACCAGCAGAATGATAAGCATTGCTACAACTTAAACACTTTTGGATCAGTTAGAGCTATCTTTGTCATCTGATAAAAATAGATTTCTTTACAGATTAATTTTCAGTACCTCCTCTCTGAACTCATTTATGATTTAAGATTCCCCCAAAAAATTTAGAAAAAAAAGCTATTTATTTTTTTAAGTAAGACAAAAATAAGACTATGTTTTTTCCTAAAAAAATCACCCAAAAAAAACCACCCTTCTGCACTTTATATTATCCAATATCTTGACTTAAATAAACTGTTGATATTAACAAAACCTGAAATTGTGCAGTTTTTCAGTAATTTCTTAAAATGGACTTGGGATTTTTTTATCCTGACCTGTACTCCTCACAGTCTTGAGTGGACACATATGGAACTTTTCACATGAGTGTTTTTTTTTTGGTATCTAGCCCTTACTCCAAACGTTATTTATAACACCTGACTTTATATAGAAGTAATTACATAACTCCTTTAGAAGGCATGGCAGGCGGCAAGACCATTAAATAAATTAATCACAGGACTAGTAGTTGAAGACAAAGCTACCAATTTAGCACTTGTCCATTCACTGACACAAAATTCTTCCGGTTTCAAGGCAGAAGGCTTTTATACCAATGAGTTTTCCAGCAACTTCAGCTTCAAAAGCATCTATTAGTCAACTTCTGTCACTGGACTCTCAAACCAGCGCAGCAGATTTTATAAGTAATCAGAGAAGGCAATCACAGTTTTTGTTTGATGAACATCAGCTAAAACTCATAGATGAGAGGCTAGATACTGGTTAATTTAATCTACCCAGATGGAAGATGGAATATTGCATAGCTATAACAGATGAGAAGTATCTGAAATGTTCCATTTCATCTTGTAAGCTTATTTAAGGTACCAGTAAAAGAAAAAGGTCTGAAATAATTTTGAATTATGATAATACCTGCTGGTTGATTTTATATGAACCTATTTTACTGATTAAGTACCATTACATACATTTAGCAATTGAAAACAAAACCATGCAGACTACCCTTAAAGAATGTAGACCGTGTCTATCTCTTCTCAGCTGATGCCCTTTTGTAAATTAATTTGCTCTCTTCCTCATATAACATTTTTATCACTGATAAGTAAGAGTCTGTTTGAAATACAGTGAGTAGATTCACGAGTTAGAGCTGGACTTTGTCAAAGACAACCTTTGTAATCTGCACCTTAGAATTTCCCCCCACTGTTACTGAGGAAGAATTTCCCCACCACTGTTACAATACAAGTAAATATGTAAAACAAACTTGCAGAAGATTCTAAAACACAAGACAGCTGGGAAAATGCAAATGGGTGTCTGCTTCATCTAAATATTATAGGCTCTGAACTAAGGCTAAAAATCAGGAAATTTCTTGAACATTGCCAAAGAACAGATAAGGATGTTAAAAAAATATATTCTAAGCTGTGTCTGTACTTTTAAGGATAGGAATTGATGCTATGGATGAATAGTGTTTTGGTGGATTAAATGTGTGTGAATATACACACACAAGTGCAGAGTCTCATAAATAGTAATGATATTCCACAGAATTTTACGGGAAGGCATTACAAAGAAAGACAAGACATTTCCTATAGAGGCAAAAATTCTTGCAGGTGGAGAAATCTGCTACCATATTTTGCAGTCACCAAAAGTAGGTTTAGAGATTACTTCAAAAGCCCTTCTCACTGTGTCAAACTGCTTTACTGCTGGATTTGTTTCCTGCTTCACTGCAGCTTTCAGAAATCCTTCTGTATCACCCTTCTTTTTGACCTTAAACTCTTGGTGATCTCTGGCTGCCCGAATAAATTAATACACAGTCAAATCAAAGAGCTTCCCCATTTTTTTAATGAGGGCGTCAGCCTCCTGGTGCAAATTAAACAGGGGTCATATTTTTTTTTTCCCAAGCTATACATAATGCTGCTCAGAAACAATTGAAAAAATTCTTTTCTATTATATCATTGTGCGCAGTCAGTTTGACAGAAACTAAAGATTTTTTTTTCTGTGAGGCATATGGTGATGGGGAGAAACTCATGGAAGAGGCAGAGGTCATTGAAAGTATTTTTATTGACAAATTCTGATATTTCATAGGAAATTCTTAAGTCCCCTTTCAATCTTTTCTTACACAGCTTTGAGTTTGTATTTTAGGTTTGGGGTTTTTTTTGGCATTTATGCAAAAATTTTTGCAATACGTTTATTGCTTAATCTTACCAGATGCATTACTGACTCTAAGATATTTTAGCAGTCAGAGAGCGATTTTGTATTCTTGTGTAGGACTTAAATTTATATTGCTTGTGATCTTAGGCTTTAAAATATGCACTATAAAGAGAAAGAAGAGTTAGGCTACAGTAATTTTTTTTCAGATGCTTAGGAACCTTCTAGTTGGTTTTGTCACAATGTTCTTAATTTTCTGAGTTATGCTAATAAAAACCTGCCTATAATTTTGGATGTAGACAGCAAACAAAATGAATTGAAATCTATATCACTTGAGAAGAAAAAGAAAGAAATAAGGAAAGAGAAATGAGACACAATTAAAAAAGCTGGAAATATTGTTGATGCCTTTTCCTGGTCTTAAAAAATTGAGAGCCAGACACGATTAAGGGATAAGGAGTTTTTACCTCAGTGTTTAATAAGGATCCTCATGGTGCGCGTTTTGCCAAGGTGGGATGTGCCACAGTGCACACACACAATAAATTGCGTATACAATTTATAGACCTGACAAATTAGCCTATCTAACAAGGATGCCACAATAAGAGGCTTGAATGAATAGTGTGAAATCCTCCCATACTGAGGAATTCCCACCTGGATGGGCCAAATCTTTGGTTTACAGGATACGTTCTAGGGAGGACACTGGTTTCTCAAGATAGTGGAGGGCTTTCCAGCCTCCAGCTGAGAAGTCTGTTGGATGTTTGGTCTCCTGGCCTAACAGAATACTAGGACTATGATAAGTTAGCAGACTTAAGAAATTGCAACTATTTATGCTAAGAGCATTGAGGATACATAAAAAAGGTATATAAAAGAAAAGGCAAAAAATCATCTTGGCATCATTGTGACTGAAAAGTAACAGTCCTTTAAACGATCAAGTCTACAGACTAACTTTTTGTCTTGTTCTACCTCATAAGTGAGTAAGGCCGCCAATCTTCCCTTTCCAGCTATTCCACACTGGAGTTAAAGGATGATACATTATTCCTTTAGGCGTTTGGAGAATCATGTAAAATACTTACATAGAGTTTTGGCTTGGTTCTTGCATGTTTTATATTACAAAAAAATCCAGAGCTACTCTGAGGTATTGATTATATCCACTATTAAACAATCTGCAGACCTGGCTAGATTGAAATATTTATGTCACCAACATCCATGACCTGAGAGATAGTAATCAGTAAATAGGTAGATTATCTATTTTGCTTTTCAGGAACATAGTATATTTTATTTACACTTAGAAAGTACATTAGTGAGAACAACTTCTTGATTGCTTTCTATACTGTAATGGTAATGATAAGACCCTGTGTTGACCTGAACTCTTCAATGTGTCTGCTTTGAAAGTCTTCTTGTGAAACAGGCATACAGAGGTTCTCTAAACTTAAGAACCATAATGGTCTATAAGAACCATAATGGTCTGAAGTGACTGTGGTAAGCTCCTAGCTATAAAACTGCTGAATGCTATCTGCTTTTTATCAGCAAAATGAAGTTACATTTATAAAGCAATCCTGAACACAGAAATACCCATAGAAGTCAGTGGGAGGTTTGGAGATATACAACACAAACCTTGCACTTAAAGTGAAATACATCCTCACTGCAGTTACATTTTGTGTCTCTGAACTTGGCTAGTATATGGCACCAACACAAATTTTTTTTCAACAGGGACCAAAATCTTGTGATGGTAATTAAATGTGATCAAACTATTATATTTTTGTTATTTCCACAAAAATCAAACTATGGACAAACCCACTTAGATAAACTATGCAGTAGACATACTGGATACTTCAGCTTGCTGTGATTCAGTGGCCTCTCTGAAAGGCAGAATGCAGAACAGTGTGATGAATAATTTTCTTTCCCTGTTTAGAATAATGATATCAAGTATCACTACAATATAATATTTATGTTCCTAATGCCTACTTAATTTTTCTCTTTCTTTTGAAAAACCAAGAAATTTTATTTGACATATAAGGAATCAGCATGTCTAAATACAGCACTACTTTAATTTCTGTGCCATAAAACTCTATCTTAATCTGCAAGCAGATGAAATTATATGAAGCTGCTGAAGGCATTATTGGGAGAGAAAATCAAATTAGGTGTACAAGAGGAAGTTATTCAGAAAGAATATAGCTTCACTAGGATGCAAGTAGGTATTGAGATGGAGTGATAGAAGGAATAAAAAGTAGCTGTGTGAGCCTAATATTAAATAACTCATACACTCAATTGCAAATGCTTTCTAATGTGTGAGTAAACACAAAAACATACACAAAGCTCACAAGATCTTCCTGAGGATACAGAAAAGAGTCCAAAGCTTGGGTTGCCCTAAATACCCATAAAATAGATTGTCATATGAAACAAATACTACTGGCCCTGAATAATTAATCAAAGCCATTTTGTTATACAACTAAGCAAAAATGCAGATTGTAATGAGCCCTTTAAGGAAATGTGCTTACATTGCCTTTAAAATAAAGTACTTATATTGCCACAGAAAAATGTTAGAGAGAACATGTAGGAGTACAAAATCCCACAGAGAAATTATAGGGCTTTTAATATAACACTATTTAACTAAGTGATATGAAAAGAAGCATAGAAAAAATGTAGACTATATAAATGGTGAAGATTGAGACAAAGATTTTTAATTAGAATTTGAATAAACAAAATGAAGGAATTGAAAGTGTAGGCTGGAAAAAGTAATACATTTTATATTTGGTCATCTATATTACTCCATCGTAATAATGTTCAATTTTCAGAGCTAATTTTCCTAAGAAGGAAGTATAAATGGAACATAACTATCATCATTAGGCAAAAAGTAAAGCACCAGAACTTCAAGTGGGAACGATGCACGTGTCTGTTTACCCACTTAGATAAATACATGTTATTTAAAAATTCAGAATTACACTTTGGAGTACATTTTTCATTGCTTTAATAAGTGGACCTTCAAGGCAAAGAGAGCCTTTGCCATGAATTGGAGGAAAGAAAGAACTTTCTCTCCCACAGCTCAAATAACTCCTGTATATTCCCATCTTTCCCCAGAATTTCCCCATAAAATGCTGTAAAGAATATCAGTTCTTTGCATTGTTCACTTGAAAAATCACTGTTTACCCACTCTTGTCTTGCTGTTTAAAGGAAGGCATTGAACCTTCTAGGCAGCATATTTAATTTTTTAATTTTTCTGATTTTAAAAAAATGTTTTAATGAGGATTTGAACTATTTCCATAAATTTAATGTGGGTATTTTGTAAATTTTTTTTCAGTCCAAGCCTCTACCTTGCTTTTTGTCCAAAACCATCACATGATAAGAAAAATTATGTCATTCAAACAGCAGGTAAATGATTGAGAAGTATAAATAGCAGGTAGAATGGTGAGCAGAGTTTCTTTAATTTGAATTACCAAACATCCACTTTGTTTCCCTATTTATCAAGTTTAACAAACATTTCTAGCCATAATTACTTCATTTCTGCTTTTATGATGGCTCAAGCAAGAAATCCAGCAAATAAATTTCAGGAGCATCAGTAACTGATTTCATATTTTTGGCTCCTTAGCATATGCTCCATCAGGCAAATAAGACAGATGATCTACTGTGTACCACTATCCTTTCATTTCCTATATTAGTACCCTCTCTCACGGGTCAGAAGCTCTTCACAGTATTTCATAAAGACAGGGTTAAGTATGCATTTGCCTCCATGTATCTTCCAGCTGCTTTAAAAATTATTGATGATTATGTCAAGCTATTTAAAGAATCACTAAATGAAGATTCACCTGTTTAGGCCCATGCTCTACTCAAGAAAGGATATTCTTTAAGAAAGAATAAAGATCTTATTCTCTGTCTTTCTTCACAGCCGAAGAAAAAGCCCTGGTCTATCAGTATTGGCATTTTTTTGTTTGTATTCATATTTCTTTTCCCCCCAAATTTTCCTAAGTGGGAAATATAAGTAATGTCTTTCTTTGAAAGGTAGTACTTTATGGTCGTTATCAGGCCCTGATAAAACTGTGTGAAATTACACCAGGGATCCTGAAGGTAAGGATAATAGGTTTATGTCTAAAAACAGAAGATGAAAACTAAATTTCAACAATGTCTCCATCTTTTGATTGACCAAGTACATTTCCAATTCAAGTACTGAGATCTCAAGTCAGAAGTCATTGTTATATATACTATGATTTATTCTTTTTTTAAATAAGGGAAGAAAAATAATTTCTAGTTCAAGCAATAGTCTTTCAAATAACATTTTTTCAGTTTTTTGGGCTTTTTTCTGTAGTTTGGTTTGGTTGCTTTTAAAGTCCAGCTACAATTTCAGCTGTCTTTATAACTAATAGTTGATTGAATGGTCTTAGAACTAAGGCATAATTATACATTTCAACAAAAGAAGCACTAGGCTGTCATAGTGTTCAGTTTCTTCCAAGAATGAAGCTAGGTTTTCTGACAGTAAAATGCATTAAAATTGTAGTTTGCTGATGAATAATAAACAAGTTTATAAATAAAAATTTAAATCTCATCCAGAATATTTGGTACATAACCACTGTTGTATAACAACTAATAATCCATGTAATATTGCTATTTTTTAAGAAAGATTTCTTAGGAGTGTTTTTAAAGTTGCTTTTATATATTATTCCTTCAAAAAGACACTACCTTTATTTTGTCTAATTTCATTACATACTTAAGTAAAGTGGCATTATAAAAAATATATAATATAAACTAATATATGTTTATGTAAAGTTTATTCACTATATAAACTACTATTTCTTAAGCACATGAGATGAAAGCAGATGATTCCCTATAGATGGATGTCTCATGCTTACCACATGTCCCCCTGCACTCCTTTGGTCAGACTCAAAGATATCCCAGATATATTCCAGAGGCATTTTCCATTGTCAGCTGCCTGGTAGCAGGTGGGTAACTCAAAAATATTCTTGGACACTCCTGAATCTTGTAAATGGGTCTGGAATACATGTTTAGACATATGAATAAATCCTAATAATAATGAAACATATTGATAATTAGTTAAATATTTTCTTCATAGTTTATACACAGAGAGGGTCCGGGGGTTCGTGAGGTGAAACGTTTTTCAAAGGATAGCTTTTAAAGGCCTAAACTTTAAATTAATGAAAGCCTCATTTTATCCATTTTCCAGAAACTGAAGATATGTTGCACACTTTTCTCTTAATCTATTCCTGACTTAAAAGAAGAATAGCTAAATTTCCTGATTAATTTATTCATTTATTTGGCTTTATTGGGGTTTTTTATGCATGTGTATGAATGAAAGTGACAGAAAATATATATCTGTGGTCATATGAAAAAAATTTTCTGATACTTTCCTAAGATCACTGAGAGATTGAGAGCAACACATGCAAAGACCAGATAATTTTAAAGTGCACTAAATAAAAAAACATTTTCTGTCATCTATGTATATAACTCTCTACATGATGACTCTTTTTGGATATATCAAAAGTTTGGCTTCCATTTCGAGATTGAACATACATTTCTGCATAAACTCCTGGAATACATTTTGTGGAGTAAGTATTTTGGTCTAGTAAGTTTGGTGTACTAATTTGGAGAAAATTGTGTTCTTTAAAACCTGTTTTGTCTGCAGATGAGAGGGAAATGTGAAACGGATGGAGTGTTGTATGTAAAGAATGAGGTATGCATGTAGAGCAGAATTGACATGTGACTAGTAGGACTAGTACAATGTATAGTGAAATGAGAAAAACCCTACATTTATAATCTAATTCTAATTCTGACCTTTTTTTTTATCAAGGAAAGAAATGTAGGCTTTATTTTTCTTCTTCCTTGCAGAAGTCAAAAACTAAATTTAAACACATTCTGCCATAGTACAATGATGAATGTATAGAGGTACTTTTACCACCAAATGCCTAAATTGGAATTCATCCAGGTCATTAGTAGGAGAGCTCAAAATATGTAATATAAATAACTTTTACTGAGCAACTAGTCCAGTGAATGAATCACATGGGTGTCCTATAAAAAAGAAGGTGATGCTATTTAATGTTTGTAAAACAAAACACTACAAGGGCCATAAATGGGTGAAAACAAACTGTTTTGAGATATTCTTATAGACACATAACACTTGTCATAGCTAAATCCTGTACTCATTTAATTAATGTGGCAGTTTCAGTTTGAAACTGGGCAGAAACATCAATTTTGTGTAATGGTTTTGGTTTGCCAATTTAAGATTTCCCCAATTTTGAGATTTTCCCAGCCAACACACCAAAGAATGTGGCGGGTTTGGTGCTGGCCAATCACCAATACACTCACTTACTGCTGTGAGACAGGATTAGGAGAAAGGCAAAGCAGGCTCAAAACTTTAAAAGGGTATAAAGAAAATTTTATTAAAAGTAACTACAAGGAAAAAAAAAGTAGTAAGAATCAAAGCAAACCCTCCAGAACACTTCTCCTTCCCCCACAACCTTTTCTTTCCCACTGACAGTGTAAAGAAACCATACCCAAGATTTCCAGTCAGTTTACCGCCTCTAAAATAGCCTTACTTCAGTTTACTGAGGGAAACAAGTCCCTCTTGTTAAGGTTATGGAGACTTCTCAATGACAAATAAAAAGAGTTCTCTGGTGGTTATCAATTTTATCACAAGTAGCAGCCCCCGGGGAACCCTGCCGTTGTGAAATCCTTCCCATTGCCACAAGCCTTCCCACAGCTTGTCAATGGGCCATGTTGACTTATTGGGTATTGCTTTAAAGATGAGCTGTTCAAAGGCAAAAGTTCTCGCTATCTATTCCTAAAATCATCTTCATCCCTGGAAACAGAGATCTTCTTCCTCTTCTCCTGGAAGCACAGGACTACTCTTCTCTCTTCCTCTGTTCAAACTTCTAATGGGTTCACAGTTATTTCAACATCTGCTTATCTTAGCATGGAGGCTTTTGCCCGATATCAATTTGAACACTTTCATCTCCCCATAGTTTCATGAGTTATAAGGAAAAAGAGTCCTTTCTCCATAGCTTACAAGAGGATCTCAGCTCCAAAAACAAGGCCTCTCCTCCTCCCTCACATCTGAGACCTAACTTCTTCCTCACTGACCTCCATGTCTTCATGCTGCTCCTTTACATGCTTGCATCTTGCTCCTTTCTCTCACTAGGGAGAGGACGGAAGCGCTGAAAAAGTTAACACTGCACTTGAGGCCTACCTGACCCATGGTAACTTGTGGTGGGTAGCCGCGGCTGGGCTGTGTCAGGATGGGCCTCATGGTTGGTCTTTGGTTTCTGCGTAGGCTGTAGAGGTCTCTGGTCCCAGCCGTGCTGGGGAGAGAGGGTCTGATGGCAAGATTTTCGCAGCCATGACCAGCCCTGTTCTGGCCAGGGCATGGCAGGCCTCCCCTTCCTTCCTGCCTGGCAGCTGCTGGGGTCTGGCGTGGCCAGAACGGGGCCGATGGGAGAAGCCAGTGGGTGGCCTGAAGAGGGGGGAAAAGGACCTGGTCTGCAGCAGAACCACCAGGCCCAGCCTGGCCGAGACAGGGGAATGAGGCTGGGGCCCACAACCTGCTCACCGACCAGAAGGGAGAGTTCCCGGGTTTTGTCATCTCTAATGCATGTTTCACGGAGGTGTGTCCAGCTTCTCAGTGGTTAAACAGACTGTCAGTTACACAAAAAGCTTGGCATCACTTCCCTGAATTTCCTCCCATTCCAAACCAGGACAGGATTAAGTAAATTGATGAAAAAATTATTCTCAATAGCATAATACTGGATTCCGCAGGTTGGAGAAAAGACAAAGAGCTGAAATTTTCTCATACATTGTCTGTGAGAAGGGGTGGCACATCATCAGGGCCCATCTCTTTGTCTCATCAAGTAGGCAATTAAATCTTATTAATTAATCTAAATACTTGATATACAGGACTATTGTACTTGACAATGTGTTTCAAATTACTGACAGGCATTTAATGAGTATATTTTTTTTTCTTAACTGGCTTTTTATCTTAGTATTGTTTAGCAAGCTGGCTAAATAAGGAATTCTGCCATTGAAGATTTTATTGATGGTAGAAAATATTGAAATCCTAGAAAAGGAAAGAATGGGAATGAAGCCTGCATATTCTGTGTTGGTGACTCGATTGATTTATGTTTGTGCCATATATTCTTGATGTTAAGGATTTACTTCTCAGCTTAATAAGAATTGAGTAAGGTCCTTAGTGAATTCCCTAGGTATACAATGAATTGTCCAGGTCAACCTTCTTTACCATTTATTTTTAAAAAGCATTATAAAAGCATCAGGTATTAACCTAGCAAATCTGGTAAAAATTCAGAGCTTGTTTTGGCTTAGAACCAGCTGCTGTTTAGGTATCTATCCAGACATTCATGTGAGAATTTTTGATGAAAATTGTGTTTTCTTCAAAGTTTGAAGTCACATTTTCAGAATCGAATTTGATGTCTCATGAGTCATCATGTAATGACTTTGGGTCACTACATTCCTCAATCATCCTGGTATAGTCCCAAGACAAGTGAAACTACTGAAATCATATTTTACTATTCTGAGTTGGTCAAAGCTTTGTTATTTGCAGAATGACTCATCTCATTCCTTAATCTCATTGTACTTTTTCAGGGAAAAATTTTCGTTGTCTTTGAAGTAGTCAAATCATGAATAGAACAAGGGCAGAGAATGGCAGGTAAAGGTTTAGAATCACATATAAGTGATGCTACAGATTACATTTATAATGCTGGGATTTTTTGGTATTTTGTTTCCACTCTTCCTACAATTATACATTTATAATGTAGTGGTGTCTAGAGGGCAACAGGCTTTGGGGAATATATAAAAATGGCATTCCTTTGCTCAAAGAGATGACAGTCTCAAAGAGACTGTGTAACAAGTGGATGCAACAAGCATACAGAATAAGGGCATAGCTGCTGAGATGTTGTGAAGAGGTGGGAGGAGTATGATTTTGAGCTAGTTGCAATGCACTGTCTGTAAGTTCACTGTGTACCTGTTAAATTTCACCATACACAAGTTATATATGCATCAGTTCATGTCTCTGAAGTTCCTGTATCCTAATGCAGGCAGCATGAGTAGTTAACATGATGAGGGAGAGACCTGTGTGCAGCTGCACACTGTGGTCTTTTTGGAGATGTGGTGGGATGACTTCTATGTCTGGAGTGCTGCAATGAAGGAGGGGATATGGGCTCTTTAGGAAGCACAGAAGGAAAAACTTAAAGAGAGAGTGTTACCCTTTTTCTAAGAAGTGTCTGGAGTACATAGACCTTTGCCGGGATGGATGAGGAACCAAGAGCTTATTTGCTAGAATTAAAAATTAAAAAAAACAATAAAAATGTAAAGGTGGCAATAAAGTGGATATCTGCTATTGGCCGTCTGAGCAGGGACGAGCAGTGGATCAGGTCTCCTACAAAGGAACAGCTTTATTTTCACAAATGTTGGAACTCATAGGGACTTCAACTACCTCATATCTGCTAGAGAAACAGCACAGTAAGACATAAGCAATTCTAAAGGTTCCCAGACTGCATGAGCAGTTACTTTATCCTCTGACTGACAGAGAAGCCAACAGAGATGGTCTCCCAGACCTCATGCTCACCAGCAAGAAAATAACCTCTGGGGATGTGACGATCAAAGGCAACCGTGGCTACAGTGACCATGAAGTGGGGAAGTTCAAGATCCTGAGAGCAGAGTGAAAGCAAACTCACAAGCCTGGACTTCAGAAGAGTGTATTTTGGCCTCTCTCAAGACCTGTTTGGAAGATGTCTGTTGAATTGAGTCCTGGACGAAAAAAGGGGGCTAAGAAAATTGGTTAATATTCAAAGATCATTTCTACCAAGCTCAGGTTCCATCTGAAGAAATACAAAGTCAGCCAAATATGCGAGAAGGCCTGGGTGAGTGAACAAAGAGCTTCTAGCCAAACTACCTGAAGGTAAGGTGCAAAGAAAATGAGGCTCTTAGTGGCACCCAGTGACAGGAAAAAGGGCAAAGGACTGAAACACAGGAAGTTTGCTCTGAACATCTGAAATCTGTGAGGGTATCTAGGCAGTGGCAGAGTTTACCCAGAAAGATTGTAGAGTCTCCCTCACTGGAAATACTCAGGAATTGTCTGGCCATGGTCTTGGGCAAGCAGGTGGCCCTACTTGAGCAGGAAGGTGAACGTCTAGAGGTCTCATTCAACCTCAAACAGTCTATAATTTTGTGATTCTGCTTTACACCAAAGGTGAATCTTGAGGTGGAATGGTGTAGCAGCATTTTTACAGAGGACTCAGAAATCTGTATGCCTCTGGAAAAATGCCTAGAGCTAAAAGACTTGCTTCTCATAGATTGTGATGAACCTGCTCTACTTTATTATTAATGGTATGCCAAATGCAGAATCCAGTATGAATTTTCATCTGATTCATCTTGTTGAATTGTATATAACAGAAATGAATTACATGAACTTAAACAGACTTTTCAAGGACAAATACAATACACAAGCACAGCGCCCATGAAACAGAAAAAATAATCTTAATAAAAAATGTCATTCATTACAAAAAGGTAATATATAGTTTTGCTTAGATGATACTGACATTTTACCAGTGTGGAACCTTAAACTGTTCCCTATTAGAAAAAAATGATTTTTTCTTGTAAAAGATCAGAGAAAAAAAAGTAATAGCCTATTGCTCCAATAAAACCCATCAGCTTATTGAAAAAATTCCAGGCCAAATCTGCCTTACCTTTGCTGCAGCAGAAGCCTCATGCTGAGACCAGAGGTGTCTGATTGACCCATCATCCCTGCTGGAAGCCTCTACTCCTCTGCTAGCCCTGACTTGTGCGACCTCAAAATAAGTGCTGGTATTTTACAATTCATGACACAAAGGAAAAGAAAAAAATTAAAATGGAATATCTGATTAGGTATATAATTTTCAGCCACCACTGTTTCCTGAATGCTTTGACTCCTGGTACCAGCAGTTTGAATCTGTATATATATTATGCTGGAATCCTTCTTCCTGTAAAAATAGACTAATCAATGCTTGGATTTAAGCTGGTTTTTTGTCCTTAAGTGGCACGAAAAACAAAAAAGAAAAAAAAGAGCAAGTGTCAAGTATGAGTACTTGTCCTTCATTAGCCAACAGAGGATTTAATTAATACATTGCACAGATCTTTTTCATGTGTGGCAGTTCCATTATCCCTACTGGAATGCTAGTGAAAGCCTAGAGTCAAATATCATATTGAATTATAATAAAGACTTGTGCAAAACACAAGAGGTCGTTGTACAAAGTAATGGAATTTTATTCCATTTTAGAACCACAAAGATAGAAAACAATTTAAAATCTGTATTGAAGCAAGCTAACTGGATTTTACACACTTTTTTAGCAATTATCACCAAAAAGAATCCTAAAATTCTGTACTATACTTTCTTTTAAGGATTTCTTTCCTTATAGGGACTATATAATGTTTTATTAGTTTGTGGTACTGAAGTATTTATTTAGAAGAAATAATACTAAGAATTTAGTGTTTCGAAAAGCATCTATGTAAACCCTTGAAGCAGCTTCTCTGAAATAGCTGTTTCTAAGTAGCCAGTTTTTCCTGTTAGCATTCCAGTTCCATCTCTTCTCACTGCTCTATCATTACCAAAGGAACTTCCTTGACTAATGCTGTCACCTGTAAAATTTCATTTTTGCTTAGGCTTACAATTGTCTTATTCTCCTCTTACCATTCTGTGGTGTGTACCCATTGATTTTTTTGGCAAACCTGTTTAGAAAATATGCTGAAAAAATAAACCCATCCTCCACCTCCCTCACAAAATATCCAGCCAACCAACCACCCAGACAAAAACAAGCAAACAAAACCAAAAGAAAACA
Organism: Camarhynchus parvulus; assembly: GCF_901933205.1. Taxonomy (NCBI): domain Eukaryota; kingdom Metazoa; phylum Chordata; class Aves; order Passeriformes; family Thraupidae; genus Camarhynchus; species Camarhynchus parvulus. Next base: position 95,163,939 of record NC_044572.1, on the reverse strand, counting down.
AAAATAAAACAAACAAACAAAACCAAACAAAAAAAAAAAAAAAAAAAAAAACAACAACAACAAAAACACCCAAAAACAACAACAACAACTTACCTCTCTATTCTATTTTGGTGAGTTTCAAGATTTTCTTTTTCTGTTCAGAATGGTAATGACACGATCAGAGATTCAGAGTTCAGGATCCAGCTCACAAGTGGCATTAGTCTATCTTACAGCTGTGCATGAGGAAAGATGAGGATTTGACATGCCTTTTGCCTTTAGTACTCAAAGTCCAGTCGCTGCATTATTGAAATGGTTGGGTTTTTTCTTCTTTTTATTTCTTCCTTTTCTCTTTACCTTTAATATTGCCAATTGCCTTGATGTAAGTGAATGTGAAAAAATTGGTAACCTACACAGAGTAGCTGTACACTGAGAAGATGCAGAAATCCCAGAGTAAATTCTTTTTCTATATAAACATGTTATTTCTATTTTATTCAGTTACATAACCCAGATCAGTGTATGATTATATTAATGGTCTTTTGGAAATCAAACAAGACATATAGATATGTATACATATATATATGTGCATTTATATGTATTTATCAGTCATTTTGTTTGTTGGCTGTAAAAAAAAAGAAGGTTTATAATGAACTCTGTTGTGAAAGACACTATCCTGGTATTCTATTTTTTTCACTGTAAAGCACATTCTGACTTGCAAAAGGGGAACAAAAACAAATGAACCCCAAACATTTTTCTTCCTTTCCTATTGAACATAGTATTCTAAACAATGTATTGTTCCAGAGTTTAAGTAGAAATGCTAGTTCTAAATATAATTGGGCTAAGGGCTTTTAATGCTAGCATAAAATACTAGTAAGAACCGAAGCCAACATACATTGTCTTACATGAAGGTACTTCAGATGCATTCAGTGAATTCAATCAAAGTTTGAGATGTTGTCCTTATTTACTTTATCTTAATGCATTAATCTAAATTATTTTTTCTTCTAGCTAGAAGTGGTTGTCTTAACTTCAGTCTATTTTACCTTAAAAAGCTTATTTTTCTCTGCTGTGAATTAAAAATAGTTTCTGTTTTCAGACTACACTACTAACTGAACTCTTTAACAACTAGTTATTTGTGTCACTATAGATAAAATTTAAAACCAAGTTCCCCTATATCTGAAGGCTTTATTATTGCTTAAAGGAGTTGATATTCATATCAACTCTGCTTCAGATACAGTTTTCTATATGTCCAAATATCATGAAAAAAGACCCATTAATCACAGTTATTACCTAAATTATTCTGAACCAATAGATCTAGCGTGTTATTAAAACACACAATTTTTTTTCATTTTACTTTCTGTTTAACAGTTCAATCCTGAATCAAAGGATGTTATCATAGTTATATGTCTTAACAGTATTAGACAACCTTTTGCCTATTTTTATGTTCTGATTAAATTTCTTCCTGCTGTTGGGGATTCCTAACTCCATCATAGAGGTTATTCGAGTTCCACTTATGTTCAGCTTTGCAAGTTTCCCATCCCTGGTGTCACACTCTTAATATCCTGACATCTCAGAAAATATCAAACTTTAATGTACAATATAATGGTTATTCCTGGGGCTGTGCCATGTATCTTGGCCGGCTTGACTAGGCAAAGCAACACCCAGGGCAGCAAACTACCAGAGGCAGCTGCTTTCTCTGGGTAGTCACAAGACTTACTGATGCTGGCAGGCAAGTAGGAATGGTTTCAACCATCATGCAATGACAGCAGCATTAGCCCAACCTCAAAATATCCATTATTACCATCTTTCCCAAAGGAGCTTGATGTCTTTTGCAAAATCTCAGCTTACCTCCTGCTCTTTGGGGTAATTTCATTCCTCTGAATTTGTCCTTTCCTGTAGGAGCCACTTACCCCTTAGTACTCAGCAACTGCATTTTGCATTTATCTCCTGCAAGCCTTGGGCTCTGTGTGATTATCCTGAGGTTACAGCTAATAGATCATGTCACAACAGTTTGTGTGCAAACTAATGCTCCATATCTTTAGGCAATTAATAACATAATTTTCTCTTTAAGTAGTGAAGTTCATTTTTTTATCAGGCATCAAAATCTAGGTCTTCACTTTGGGTTTAATTTTGCATCAAGTATTCTTGATTCCATGCAAATCTTCATGCTCACATGTAGTACTCTGTCTCTACTACTACAGAAATAGACATAACATAACAAGAAAAATAGATTTCCTTGGTTGGTTTCCTGACTATAAAAATATGTCATTGGCTTCACTCCTTTATTCCTTTTGGGTTTCTCTGAATCCTGAACTCTTTTCTCAAAACACAGATTTGAGAATTAAGTGTTAATTGTCTCCTGTGACCATGAGTACCAGAAAGTGCCAAAACTGATGTGACAAAACTGTCTCTCTAAATGCCACTCTGGCATCTAAATATTTTATATACCCTGTGCAGGCAACACAACACAATGTAAAGTACTTTCACTTGATGGTTGTAAATTATGAAAGAGCTCCTAGTTTTCCTGAAACCTTAGGTGAAAATCTAAGGACTCTTGCCAAGATGTGTCTTGCAAGTTAATCAGCTCTACCTCTATGAGGATAACAGTTCAGACAGATGGTCATTTAGAGTCCCCTGTTTAGCCACGGAGGAAAAAGACAAGAAAATGGAGAAGAGAACCTGTTGGGGCAAATAGTACAGTAAAATATGCAATTTTTCTTTGTTTATTACACTATGAATTGAAAGTGCTAACTAACTGAAAGGTGAAGATAGACATGGCTACAATATTGAAAGTATTGAGGTGACATTTTATGTATTCCTAATAACTGCTTGCCTACCCATATTGGGTGAAGTCTTATATGCTGTGCTACATGATCTTAAATTATTGATAACTAGGATATATGAAACCTATATTCATTGAAAGACATGAGCAAAAATAACTTCTCATTCTTTTAACCTGCAGTCTGCCATCTGATTTGAGAATTCCACTTTTAAAAGGATTTTCCCAGATCACAGACTAACTGCATTTGAATTTCCAAATCATCCACATAACTGGAAGAGGAAAGGAAACAATCAACTTGCAGTATATGTATTCAAAAGAAAGAACCCAAAATCATGCTTATTTTTGTCTATGTTTCCTTATAAGATGTGGCATATGTGATAAAAATGGTTCCAGTCCTTTATGTAGAAAATTACATAAAAAATATTATTTGCTAGAGTCATATCCTATCAGGCTGATTTTCCATAACTTTTTTTTTGAAGGTTATTGTGTTTTTCCTGCCAAACCTTTTCAGCTGGTGTCTCACCTGAGCAGAAGTTACAACTGAATCCAGAGGGCTCTTCTTGCCACTGAAATTACACTAAGATAATTTTTGCCTACATCTTCCTGGATTAGTGTATTATTTGAACCCATTGTGCTGCATATTCTCACAGCCTGTTTCCCCAGCTGGCCCAGAGATCACACTCTTTCAGACATGTGTTTGGAGAACAGTTCCAGAAAGTGATAGAGTATTTGGCCTCACAAATCTGCTTCCTGACTGCAGCCTGTGTGCCCAAGTTGTTTGGCAGTACCTGAACACCCTAGCATTGTCACATCATTGGCAGATACTTCTCAGATCATAGCATTCCTGTTAGCTCCTCTTCCTTCATAAAATCAGAGGCATTAATTCCTGTTTATTCATTAATGTTCTGTGTATCTGTCATTAAAATCTTGGGTCTGAATTAGTCTCCTTCAACCAGAGTACAACATTACATCACTGGAGTTATTTCTAAGAGCAGTATAAGGACAATTTAATCAGTGGAAGTTGTACAAGAAATTAACACAACCTGCATTTCCAACTGCTCTTTAGAAATACGCAAGAAAGTAACATGAAAATGGTGTCGAGAAAGAAGAAGAATAAGCATTAAGAATAATAAAAAACCCTAATAAAGCAGATAATTCAATGGAAAGAATAACAAATAAAACTATGAAAATGTACCTTTATGGAACCAGCCATAACTGTATAGTTATGCACAGTTTCTGAAGTTGCTACAAAAGGTTAAGATTTCTTTTAGGGATAACTACATAGGGTTTGTAAATCTGATTATTTCTACTTTTCTGTTTCACATATCTTAAACTTTTTGTTGTTTTTCTTAAAAGTGATTTTTTCTTGTGAATTCTTTCATATGTCACAGAAAAAGGACATGTCGACATATATAGCACATCTATTATATGGATTATAATCAGCCCTTCTGGTAAGTACTTAGAGCCAGAAATTTACAGGAGACCTCTGGCCTCCCATTGTCTTTCTTGATTTATGCTAAAATTGGACCTTTTTCCCTGTGGTTCCTTTCTGCTTTCTTCTAATGCAACACTTGCAGAAAATATCTCCTAAAGGTGTGATGGCAATATTTATTATTATTTTGTTATTTTTCTCCGTATATCTACATATTCAGGTAAGTATGTATATGTACATGTATATATTTTAGAAGTAGAATATTTTAGTTTTTTCCATATCCCTAAATACTACACTAACTATGCAGGGTGATTTTGAATCTTCAAATTTAATTTTCAATTTCACACTCTATGAAATGTTTTGGCATCAGGTAAGTAACTTTAAAGCAATTAACACAAGATATGGCTAAAAATGATTAATGTAGCAATTAGTACAGGAAATGAACTTTTAGTTATAAAGTATTTGAATATGAAACTTGAATTTTCAAAGCAGCTCACTTAATATACAAATAAGTGTGTAATCTTCTCCTTTGTGAGATTATATTCTTCTCAGTAATCAAGCAATAAGTTCCAAAGAAAAAACAAGGCATCATTTACAACAAAGCTGCCTTTAACATCCCAAATATTCTAGGACTTTCTGAAATCGTGCACTAATGATATAACATCATGACCCAAAGTCCACTTTCCATTACATCAGTATTTCTGTCTTACAGGATGAATGATGCATTCTAAAACAAAAAAATCCTCTCACTTTTTTAAGGGACAGAAGAATGTCCTGCCTCTTGAGGATAATTTGAAAGAAAGCTGAGACCAGCAGCCAATCTTAGTTATGTAAATTACAGATAGTGGTTTTAATAATTTGACAGATACATGCAGTGAAGAGTTATAGAGTATTTTGGCTTCTTCTCAAAAAGCAGCCCAAACCAAAATTGTGGTAAGTTAGACACCATGTGTCCCACTGTTCACGTATACAAATTATTACCATCACCACACTAACCCAAAATAACAAAACAAAAGAAAAACTTCATGGAAAAATATAAAAAGCAGTAGTAAATGTCTTAAAAGAAGACTGTCTCAAAAGATTTTTGTTTTTTGCTTAGGATTAGATTTGTTTACAGAGAATCTCTCCAGACCGTGGGATGTCAGAAATAATCAGGGTGTAACAAAAGGCTTCCAGCCTTGCTTTTCTGTTCATCAATCTTCAAACAAGAAAGGTTTTGAAACACTCTATTTGCTTATCTTCAACTTCTAAGCTTTCATCTTGTCATACTGCCTAATTATTTCTTATATTAAAATCTAAAGAATTACACTATCCTAGTGAGTAGCCAGTACCTTTCCTAAGTAAGGATCCATCATCAAAATATCTTGAAAAGATATCAAATGAAATAGAGTTAGGATTGCATTCACTGAGTTTCAGTTTTAACTTTTTTATAACATTATCTATATATTGTATTTCTTTTCTTTGTTAATTAAAACCCTCCCTGAATGACCTCCACCTTCCTTTCTTGTCTCTGCTTTACATTTCCCTTATGTAAATTTGTCATATTTTTCACTTGCATTACAAAAAAAAAATATTTGTCAGAATTCTCATTAGTCATATTTAAGATTATTTCTTTCTCAGTGTCTCCTCAATTATGTTTCTGTCTGCAGTTGTGATGTTGCTTTCTATTATTTCTCTTTTCTGTTCACTATTAAAGTCAGCCTTAACAACTACTAGCACACATTAGTAAATGCTATCTTCACTCCCAGCTAGTAGAAAAACTCATATCATTGTTTTTGCTCTTTTTTTCTCTCCCAACTTTTTATCTCATATAGACCTTTTGGCAATGACATTTCATTTACTACTGTAATCATAGATATTTGGAACTTGGTTTAGTACATACTGATGTATGTACTAAATTATCATTATTTACCTAAGCAGGGTTTTGTTTTGTTTTTTTTTTCCTATACAGAAGCAAATGAAAATGTGAATAACAGCACACTGTACACAAAGCAATGTAGTTCTCTATATTTTCAAGACAAGCTTTTTGGTTCTTTGAACTCTGCATCCCTCAAGTATAATTCAGTTTTTCATTACTCATTTATTTTTTGAAATTTACTCCATGATTTATGAAATTTTATTTTTTCTTCCTTATTTTATCTTGGTGCTGTCATAATGTGTTTCATTGTGTTATACAGATAGAATTACAAAGGAACTGAGAAAATAATTCTCATTCTGTAAATTGTCTGAACTCATCACAACAGACATTCTGCAAACTTTTGTTTTTCTATTTTCTTTTTTGTAAAGAAATTATATTTTGCAAGGGAATGGAATTAGTATGTAAGTTTTCAGTGTTTTTTATTAATTTCAGTGGAAAATATAGAATAATATAGAAATATAAAATTATTTAAACCCCCAAGATTTATTTTAAGTGAAATGCTATGTTTAGAGTATTATACTAGCAGGAAGTAATCAAAATAAGTACAAACCACTTGAATTTAGGCAATCTATTAAGTTGATACACCAAGTGTCTTCCATAGGTAAGGGGGGTGGGTAGACATCTCTAAGAAACCATCCAGACTACCTAGGATTTGAACCACACTTTTTAGACCACCCCTCTCTTTGCATTAATTATAAATAAATAAGTAAGGAGGAAACCTCAAGTTATAGTACTTCTACTTTAATTACATTTGGGTTATGTCAAAATTCAGTAGAATGCAAAACCAAAGTACATTGCATGTTAAGAGTTTTATTCCCTGTCCCAAATGTACCTGATGAAGAATTTCTGACTTGTTTGTACAGATGCACAAGGAGAGACAGAACCTAACTTGCCATTTCTTCATCAATTGTTGTATTGGCACAAGCTGAAAACAGTTCCTGTAGAGAGTGTCCAAATACAGAAGCTAGACATTCCTATCAAAATTCAAATAACAGAGTTATTTCATAATTTAAAGCCCATCTGGACCCGAGCCTCCATTTTCTGCCAAATGAGCACCTTGGCAAGGGTATGAATTGTTAATTTTATGGTATGGCATTTTTAGTAAATACTGAGCATGTAGCACTGTGAATTTATGTCATACTTTACAAACAGATAATAAAAAACAGTTCCCCTCCCAATTCTGTGATGAGATTGCACAAGACAAAACAGAAATGTTTCAGAAATTTAAAAGTGAGCAGATAATGAAGAAAGAAAAGGTGGAAAAACCCTGAACTTTATTTCAATTAACCTTATTTGAAGTGAAATAAGTGTCAGCCTTGTCAGGGAAATGAATCAGGCTTTCCAAACTGCATGATGAGAGAAGGTATGAAAGTTAATTTAGTAGAAAAAATATCAGATACCCAGGAAAGAGAACAGGGAAAGAAAATTTGTCTAAAACATCTGTCTCTGTATCTCCAGGTCAATTAATGTAATGACATCTTTCTAAAACTCCTTCATTACCTTCAATTTCGGTCACTGTAAATAACATTGACTCACTTAAGAAGTCAGTTTGCTAATAATGACTTTTTTTTATGTCTTAATAAATGTATTGAACAGCATATGATTGAAGTCAGATCACGAGCACTAACTTCCCCCCTTATTTCCTACCTCTTATTTGATTATCAATCAATTAAAATATGTTCTGTGGATTGTGCCTCACCACATACTCATTCATTCTGTCTGCTATTTTTTTTTTAATTTGGCTTTCAGTTGCAAGAACCAGAATAACCTTTTATTTATGGAAAAATATAATAATATAATAAATAGATATAATAAATACCAAGAATGCTGACATGGTCAGAAGTATAAGAGAAGCAAACAGTTCTGCAAAAGATATTTTGGACACTCAGAAAGGTAAGAGATCAGACAGGTGACAGAAGTCCATCTGTCTCAAACAGTCTTATGAAAATCCCATTAACAGGGCCTGAAAAGTCAATCTGCTCAAGGTGGGAAAAACAATACTCTGTATCAGCTGTTGAAGTAAAATCCAGGTTATTAAGGAGATATAAAATTCTTTCACCTGTTGAAAAAAGTTTCTCTGGGGTAGATACAAATTGAGTTTTTGTGCAGTAATTTTCAAAATCTCTGTTGGGCTTTATTTATTTTTTCGTAACTTAAAAATGTGTGGATGTACCATAAAAGCCTTCCTCAAAAATCTCTCCTTGTGTGCACAACTAGATTATAATAACCATAAGAATACAGAGCTAGTAAGAAAACAACAGTTTATTCAATGGTGGCATTTTCTGTCTGTTCTTCTTAGCAGTTAAGGATTTAAGAGAAACAACGAGAAAATAAATGCAGAAATTTTTGCTATAATTCTATTAAGTAAAATTGAAAAAAATAGAAGCATAAATATAAAGCATGATCACTCTATGACTGTATAGGAAATTTTTTTAATACTGTACTTTGAATTGGAGCATATCTGACATGTAAATTTTAAAATATCTGAGGTCAGCTTTTTGTCACTTTCAATTAAAAACACTTAAGAAGAAGAAGCAACGATATACACAGTGATCACTTTCTCCTGCATAATTAACCTCCTTCATAATACAAACCTGTATGCTTACTAATACATGATAGAATTTTTTGGTCTTCTTGTTTTAAAATTCAAAATTCTTAGACTTAATTTGAATTTTAAAATTCTAAATTCGGTATACTTATTAAGAGAAAAAATACCTTATAATGAAGTTCAGCTCAGTGCTTTATAGGCTTTAATATCTAAATATATGCACTCATATAAAAGGAACTGCTTAACCCGGGCATGATGACCTCTAATGGCCTAACTAACCTGTTTCTTTACATGAAATGCATTTAGATTAAATGGCACTTCTTGTTTCCCTATTTTTGTCCTCTATCTCCTATATATGAGTCAGCATTGAACTAAAGCTCTTTTCTATCTACTGTGTTCTGTAAGGTGTGATGGATAAGAAAAAGCCAAGGTATCCAGCATGTGTTAATATAAAACCCAACAGACATTTTGCAAACATAGATTGTCATGGCCATTGTCACGGTTTGAGGCTGGTGCAATGCCAGGGTACCCATGAAAATACCTTCTTCCTGGTGTCTGCTGTGAGATGTGACCAGGAACAGAGCAAAGCAGGCTCCAACTTAGGAATAAAGAAGAAAAAACTTTATTAACCTACAACTGTATGCAAAAAGAAACACACAGGAAAAATGAAAACCTTCCAAAAACATTCCTCCTCCCCCCACCAAATATCCAGTACATCCACCTCTCAGATCACCAATTCTCAGTCCATCACCACCCTTTAGATATTCAATTCTCAGTTCATCAAAGAGTGAGGAGTCCCTCTTGTGCCATAGGCTTCCCCTGGAAACACAGTTGAAACCTTGTGTGTTTCCATGTCACTCGTGGCATCGCCCAGACATCATTTGCCATCGTAACATCTTCCTTCCATGCCCCATGCTCTCACCACTGCGCATGGACCAGAGCTGCTTCTAGGGTCTTCATTTTAAGGTGCTTTGTCCAGTTCCAAAAAGAGCACAGTCTCTCACTTTTGGGACACCTATCCCCCCCCAGATTTCACCCCCTGGGGCTAAGGGGTCTTGACAACAGAGATCTTCTTCTTCTCCCCTGAAGACAGAGGGCACCACCACCCTCCTCACCCATTGTCTCTGTTCACGCACTCCTTCACATAACAGCACTGCACTGTCTTGGCTCCAAGCCATTGCCTCTCCTCTAAATGCAGTCTCTGTGTCACAGGGAAAAATGGTTCTGTCCATTGCTATACAAGAAAAGTCCAGCCAAAGGCCACTCTATCACCTCTACCCATCCAAGATTCTTCTCCACTTCTCTCATGGCCCATTTCCTCTTATCTCATCTCTATCTCTCTTCTCATTCAACTCCAGGAGGATCAGCATTTGTAAGGTTTCCATCATCCAAGAAAAGTGTTAAAAATTTCAAGCTCTGCCTGTCCAGAACTCCCACGGCTGCCTTGCTCTTCTTGTGGAACCCCCCCTTTCTCCTTCTCAGCTGGCCTGCTACCAAATTTCAAGGTGGCACAAGCACAGGCACCACCTCTCTCTCTCTCTCACCTGGACAGGGAGAGGGGGGCCGCCCAATGGCTCTCCAATGTTCCTCCACCCTTCCATCCTGTAAGGGCCTCTTCACCTCCTCTCTCTGTCCAAGACGCCGGCTCACCTCACCTGGCCGCATGGCTTTCTCTCCCCCGCCCAGCCAGCAGCAGCTGGGCAGGGGAGCTCTGAACATTTCACTGACCAAACCAAGAGAAAGCTTTCCTGGGAGTTCTCTGCTTTTAACCCACTGTGTTCTCAGAGGCATATCCATGTCCTCAGTGGCCACACCAGGTGCCAATATTCAAATATGAGCACCTATTGGTTTGACCACAGCATCCCAAAAAACTCACTTCCTCTCAAACCAGGACAGCCATATGTATTGCTTACAGGCAAAATCACCTTAATATGTCAATTCAAAGAGTCAAAGATTTTCTGACTAGGACAGGCTTTATGTTACGTTCAGAAGTTCAGAAGATTTCTCCCATCCGTTCTGGGGGAAAAACAAACAAATCCCAAACATAAATACTGATGTGCAATGAAAAGTATAAGGACTTTCAAAGAACCTAGCAATGTGAAAGACATAGCTAAACTACTTTTTTGTTTGGTTGGTTGGGATTTATTGTTTTGTATTTTGTTTTTTATTATGATTTATTAATTTATTATAATGTATATAATTTATAATTTTATTGTAATTTTTATTATTTATTTTTACATTATTATTAAATTGGAAAAGATCTTTAAGATCCTCTAGATCGCCTGTAAACATAGCACTGCTAAGTCCACCAATAAACTATGTCCCTAGGCACCACATCCACAAATTTTTTGAACACTTCCTGGGATGGTGAATCCACCACTTCCCTGGAAATCCTATTTGAGTGCTTTTCAACCCTTTTCAGTTAAAAATTTTCTTGATATCCCATCTAAACCTTCTGTGGTGCAACTTGTGGCTGTTTCCTCATGTGTTGTCCCTTATCGCCTGGGACATGAGGCTGACCCCCACCTGGCTACAACCTCCTTTCAGGCAGTTGTCAGGAGTCATAAGGTCTCTGCTGAGCATCCTTCTCTCCAGGCTAAACATCCCCAGCTCCTTCAATTGCTCTTCACAGGGCTTGTGCTCCAGACCCTTCACCAGTTTTGTCGCTATTTGGATGTCCTTCAGCAAGAGCTATATTTTGTTCTTATAATAATGACAAAAACCAAGAATCACTTTTGTCAGTATCACAGACTTAAAATTGTTGGAAAAACTGACCCCTTTTCAAAATATTTTTTTTCTTCACTCTGGTTAGCAGATCAGGTAGTTGAATATAGAAAGTCAGTTCATAAAGTGGTTAAATGAAAAAATTGTACATACATATATTGATATTTTTTCTACTCACTGATCCATATTTTAGTAAAGTTATTCCATACAAATTCAATGAGTTTTAGAAATGCAATAAGTGATCTTTCAGCCAGATGTAAATATTTGACAGCATTATGAGATATAAATTTTTTTTTTCTACTAAACTTAACCTTTTTATATAGCTTATGTTGCTTACTGCAAAACTAATGGACTACTGAAGATTAAACAAACCTATCTCATGAATATAATGATATTTCATGTGTAAAATCAAAGGTGCCAGATAGGCAGCTTATGAAAGCAGTAGTCCCAGAATAAAACTCTGTAGAAGTCATATTGAAATTGGCATAAGGCAAGTTTTTCAACATAGCACGGTCAACACTCTTCTGTTCTGTCCTTAAAGAATACTTATTGCTGAAAAATTAACAGAAAATTAATACATATTCCTTGGCTTCTATGCTAAAATGGCATCTAGTAGCAATTGGTCTGAGACTGTAAATTTTTTATAAATGGCACAGTCAGTACCACGCAGTCATTGTGAATAAAATAAGGTGTCTAATTGCCTAAGATGAACTGATTGCAATGTCCTAAGAGGCAGGGGAACATCCTATATTTATTTTTTTTTTACCAATGCCTGAAATATCTAGTATTTCTCCTACTGCAAGTGTTGGACATGCCAAGGATATAGAGGTGTATTATTTTTTTTTGTTTCCATCACAAAAAGCTGTATTCTGAAGGGTTTTTTCTGATGTTAATTCATGAAATCTGAAAGTTAGTGTGACATTGACAGTGTAATTTGAGTGGGAGTTGGTCACTGAAATGAACTTTTCCAATTCATATCATCTAAGAGGATGTCTGTAAAATAAAGAGATGATGAGTACAGTTGTAAACAAGCTACATTTCAAAGAAGGACAGACGCCAAGCAGATTTGTCCCAGAGTGTATTCTCTGCTTATTTCATTTTGTATATTTGAGATTACCAATTCACATCTTTAGCAAAATTTTCTGCTCTCTATTAACTGAAGTAATCTGACATCAGAACTGCCAAGGGTTACAAAGATACCTCAGAGGAAAACTTTCAGAAATAGTAGATTTACTTTTCCACATAGAAAGCAAAAACATCATTAGAAAGAAAAAGATGAAAAGTAGAAAATAAAACTCACTGTGGTGAGAACTGAAAGAAACTGGATGAGCTGATCCTGATTCAGGTATCTCTTTTCAAGGGATTACTGGGTGTTACATTAATACATAAGATGAATAGAAATAACAGCAGATACACAGTGAGAAGGGTAAGATTATCTTCATCTGTCTAATAGTCTAAGCTGATTACTTGGACCCCTTTAACCATCAAAGGAGAGGGACAGGCATCTCTAAAGGATATTGTGCTGTCTGCTTTGCACAGAGTGACCCAGTCAGTGCAGTCTCTGTCTCTCCAGTCACTGCAGGGGAAAACAGCTGGGAACACTTGTAAAGCCAATTCTTTGTGCATTTCTTAGACAGTGGTAAAAAAGAGAAGTTTACCAGCCACTGCTGGTGTAAGATATGTGGAGAAGACAATACAATCATTGGCTACTATATGCAACTGGCTGATAGTTACATGAAGAAGGTTTGTTTTTTTTCTGGGCTAACAAATAAAAGACTGAAAAAGATGAATGATGATGGTATGTGGGAGGTGGTAGAATGCTTGATCAAAGCTGCTTTCTCAAATACTTTTATGTGAAAGTGAAAGGTTGTGGAAAAGGTCCAAACAGTGCCAGCATAAAGTTAAAATGAGATTTCATAAGAAAGTAGCAGTAAATTAGTTAACATGTTTTAGAGACATTATCTTGGAAATAACAGAAAATATCAATTCTAACAAAATTTCTAATTAAAAGGATTAACAAAAATATTAACCATCCATGACATAAATGTTAAACATCTGTGATATACAAAAATGTTACAAACATAGTATTTCTAAAGAAAAACTCTAATTCTAAATTATTCTGCTAAAGAAGTACTTATTAATTTCAGCAGTAAATACATCCACATACAAATGTAGATAGATAGATAGATAGATAGATAGACAGATTGATCTTACACAAATTATATATCGCCTGCTCACAATATTTCTCTTAAGAATATATTATCAACACTCCAGTGCTGATGTATAGAACAATGATTTTCCAGCAAATGAAAGACATTTCATATATGTAACAGACATCAATGTCAACTTCTAATAGAAGAATTCATATATCATAACACAGACTGATACTAAACAAAGTATTTCCTTGTTTTCTGTATGTCATATTTCCTATGTACAGTGCCTTTTAGCATTTTTCCAGCTTACTCTAACATCACTACTGAAGGCCCATGGCCTTACTGGAACTCTGCCTCAGTCCAGAAAGGAGTACAAAGGGTGGTGCTGAGATCTTATGACAACTGGAATTATAGTCCAATAAACCAGTCTAAGGAGTCACCATTACCCATTGAATCTACACATATATTACTTTTCTACTGACTAAACCCAGAATTTTGTAGATGATGGAGAGGAAAAAGCCTCAAAGCTTTCAGATGCTTCCAGAATCAATTGTGTCTTGAGGAATAGACTTGTTGCTTATCCAGATCACCAGTGAGTATTTCAGTTATCTCCTTTGTACCTACAAACATCATCCAAGAGCAACTTTAATCCTCTGTAAACACCTATCCATGTAGCAATACAATACACAGTAGGGTACCAGTTGGATCATTTTCTATACACACCCTGAGAATTACATTAGGATTTAGCACAAAGTGATGCTATTGTGTTGATTGTACACTAAGGAGTATAGAAAAGGATTACTGAGCAAAAAGTCTGGGATTAGATTTGCCTTTTAAGAATGACTTTTGCATATGTGGGCCGGCATAGCTTTCTGGGGATGTCTGAGGGTGTTGGAATTACTGTCGTAAACCCATCTGTTCTCCACCAGAATGTCTGTCATTCTCAACAATCTATGAATAGCTGCAATCAAGGCCTAATTAATTTTAATCAGAATGACCTCAATCATTTTAAACAGGTTTAAAAATTAAAAGCTTTGCTGACACAACCCCATTTAACTGCAAGTGGCTGCAGAACAGCCACATAAGCTATTTTAGAGCCATACCAAGGTATAGAGAGAAGGGAAACTTCTGTATGTTGGAAGCTTCTGTCAACTTAAAATGGGTCATTGTTTTTTGGTGCAATTGCAGGGTTCATATATGCCTGTTCATATATGCATTGTTTGGCCAATGTCTATAAATCGTGAGCAACATTAATAGATGCTCAGCAAACTCAACTGCTGATTTCTGTTTGCTTCTTTGTCATCACTTTTTTTAATTGTTTCTTCTCTTCCTTCCTACATATCTTCCCCAACTTCACTTGCAATGCAGAAGAAAATCCAGTACTTAGGTGTCTAAATGCAATTGATATTTGGGTGGTGTTTCTATGCATTCTGACAAAGTGCAAAATAAAAATATTTGTCAAACTCTTCAAAGCAGGACAGCATAATAAAAATGTTTATTCAATTCTTTTCTTAACTTGAAAAAATTGCAGTGAATGTTATTTCTTTGTGTTTAATATGTTTTTAATTATTTAAGGCAATCATGCTTACTGTATCATTTGGTAAAACAGATTTATGTTTACTTTCATCACCACAGAAAAGATAGATCTATAAAGGTAATAAATCTTTCAGTGCTCCATAACCTTAGGCAGTCTTTATAGGTTGAAAGATAATCAATAATCATGACAGAAAAACTGCATATGATTCATCTTTCAAATCAACTTGCTTCTTTATGACACAATGCCAATAGATGAGAATGTAAATGCCGTGATCAATTTTTTTTTTTTTTTAATAAAAATACCTGGACTTGAAAGGCTATTCGTTAGAATTACTTTCCCAGGCAAAATTAACACTAGATGGATCTTCCATGTTCACTACACTCCACATGATGTCAGATTGCACTATCCAATTATGCAGTCTTTGCTGTCTGCTGCAAGGTATTTCTGTCTGCAAATTTAGCCGTATTTATACTTTTATTCTGACAGTGTTTTCTACTTCTAATTCATTAATGTGGGCAAGTGCTAGCGAGGGGTTTTCTATCCAATGTAATCAATTATTTTTGAATAATTCAATAGATTGAATTTCATTTTAAATGAGCAGCTTTTCATTTCTGAAGTGACTGTATCCCAAAGTGTCAGGCTTTTCTTGCTGAATCAGTGTGCTTGAGCTCAGACAGCCTTCAAGATGTTTGTTGTCCTGGTGACATCCTTCATAGTATCACTTCAGCAAACTTAAAGTGCCAAGTAGTCAGGAATCTAAATTTATCCACACAGGTATTACTTGAGACAAGGCTCTCAGAATCAGGATTTTTATTTTCATTAGTATTTTTTTTATTCTTCTTTATTCTGGACTGTAAATAAGGACAAAATGTATCAGGAACAGTGCTTGAAATTATTTCTCCTTTTCTTCTTCTTCCCCTGTCCTCGTCCCCTTGAAAATACAGAAAATTATAGTGACAGCACAACCTGTAAAGTCACTGTAATTCTCACTTGGGAAGAGAAATTTGCTCGAGCTACTTAAAACCCTCTTTGCCTGAAGGCATTGCAGTTTTGGCCTGATACTGCTACCCTATTGAATGTAAAAACTGTACCAGCATGATTAATGAAATACTGAACAGATAATTGTAACTTGAAAGTCAGTCTCATTGGATATCAGCACATTGATTAATTGTGCCTGAATAGTGAAAGAAAAGCTGACACAGAAGCTTTGTTGTAAAATCAAAGTTTGGTTCAGAATGTGACTGTCAAGTGCACCAATTACAGGATAATTACATTTGGCCCATCATATTCTCTGCTGAACAGTTAAAAATACCATAAAATTACTTTTTGAAATATCTTTATTGTGCTTTTTTGTTAATGGAGTTTATAAGAACACAAGCAGTTTCCAAGTTTTGAAGCACATAGTATTAATGTGTTTAGGATTGTTGAGTTAAAATAAAATATAGTTTAGGTTCATATGCAATGAAATATATATTTAATACAATTTTTAGTTTTATCATTTCTCACTCTAGAATTTACACTATTTGTACAACAAATGACAGTGAAAATTAAATATGGCAAAACATTACCTTAATGGATGCAATTAATTTCAGATATTAATCTAATACATATTTGTTTACTGTTTAATAATACATATTTGTTTACTGTTTAGTACTGTTTAAAAATATGTATTATGTACATAATATGTACATAATACATATTATGTACCTCAGAGACTGGGTTGGTGCATGTAAATAGACATTGTCACAGGATTATATATGCTGGGTTACACTATTTTTTATGTACTTATTATCAATTCCAGTAGACATTCATTATACTGTAGACTATGTGATAGCAATAAATAACTCTACCATGGTCACTAGCTTGAAGTTCTTCTGAAACTTTATTCTTCTCTTATTTAAGATATAGGTAGTATTCATATATTCATTAAAAATGAAAACAAATATAGGACAGTTCAGGAACTTGAACTCTCTATACAGAACACATTCAACTAGATATGTCTGTAGAGGAGATGTGTCTGAGTGAAAATAAGGAGACAAAGCACCTCATAAAGCCTGATCAGCCTTACTGCAAGAACATGAGATGTGAGGGGTTTGGAAAAAGTTGCTGCTATTAGTTGAAGGACCCAGTCTGCACTCAGATATGAAAAGATATGTATGCATTTTTTGTAAATAAAGATAATTTTATAAAATATATTTATATTAGGCACAGCATCAGCTATTGTTTCTAACTGTGATAAACAAGATGCCCCAGTTTCACTTTACCTCTCATGGAAAAAGGGGTAAATGGTGAAGTTTCTTTGAAGCTGGTACTTTCACAGTCTGTAGCCAGATATGTCTGATGGCACAGAATGTTCTTCTGGGATGACTCCTGACAGTTAGACAAACTGTTACATTTTCAAAACATTTGACAGTGACTATTTTCTTGAAAGCAAAAGCATGGGTGCTGGTGGGGAAAGGGAGGAAGAGAACTAGTCCTACAGCAAGACCTTTGAGTCTTGCTGTAGTGTGGGGCTGAGCCATGCGAGTTTTGACTCATGGCTGGACATAGTATCCTGGCAATGAGCTGTTTCAAATAGCAGATATGCAAACAGGTAAGAGTGGATTTTCAACTCTTGCTGGACTTCAGCGAGTATAAGTATTAAGCTTTTAGGATTCTTTGAAAATTTCATTCCTTTCGAACATTCCTTCCATCGTTTTTCTTTATCAACACTTCACAACTTAAGTAGTATCTATTCCTCAATAAAAATGACACTGTACATGTCCTAGTACCACAATAAGAAGCCTGGAGACAGAAATTGCCCTGTAATAGATATCAAATCATTATAATTCAGAGGCAAGATAATATAAGTATTACAAATATCCAGAGATTTAAAATTTTCATTAGTTTTAGACTAATCTTGAGGAGCATTCACACAAAAATCCTCTGCTAAAATATGTGTACAAAATGGATTTTTTAATTCTCATTTAGGAATTTTGCCATGAAATATCAACTGAAATTAATTAATTTTCATCAATAGGAGTTAGAAAAAAATATTTGTTTCAGTGCACTATATAATGGACACAGCATTCCACCCTGCAGAGTAAAAAAAATTCTTATACTAACATATAGTTCTTATAATAAAAAAAGTATTTCAGGTTCAAATAACTAATATATCTTGATATTTTATTAAGTTTAGTAAAAGGTTTCACTAGTGGTATAGCCCTCCAAAACAGCTGAGGAAGGGCATGTATTAATATAACACTATAAAACCATCTTACAAGCAAAAGCTGGACAATAGTTTAAGTTAGCTACTAAAGTGGTGTATATAATACAATTCAGAATATTTCAGGAATTGAGTGTGCTAAAATGAGAAATTTTATATACATGTATATATATATATGTATATATAAATTTTACTAATTCTTCATAAAACCCAGTGGATTATTTAGGGATCTGATTTGTGCTGTTTTACACCATGAAATATGCTATAGTGTGAAATTTGTTGCATGTTCATGAAACATGTACAATCACTCTTAACTGTGTGTGAAAGTGCAGTCCCACTGAGCTGAGTCCAGAATGAACCTGGTTTTTAAAATTTAATATCTAAACAGATAAGTATGATGTCCAAGGGATCTGATGAAAATCTCTGTGCTCTCTCTGCAATTCAGAGCATAAATTAACAAGAAATATAGTTTTTCATGGTAGTATTCCTTAGTTCTTATAATGAAAACAAAAGACAGATAAACATAGCCTCTCCTTGCCTTCCCTAGCTGTCCGGGTTATGTTGTGTTGATTTTTCTTTTTTTTCATTAAATGGAATAATTGACAAGAAAATAGGATAATTCGCTTATTTGTACATGAAGGGATTTAAGGAACAATTCTATAACTTAGAATAGCAGCATCTGTTGATCTATCTAATATTTAGATTTTGGGGGTTGCTGTTCATTTAAATGGTGGTCAGTCAATTTCTGTTTCAGCACATCAATTTTAATAGATTGCATTGAGATAAAATTTGGTTAGTTGAACAGTTTTTTACATCGAAGTACTTTAAAATCATTACATATTTTTAAATCTTAATTTCTCATGTTGAAAGTAGGAGCTACTGCTATCAATCAGCATGAAAAATTTCCCCATGGTGGTGAACTACCTAAGTATTCTATGATCACACTGAATAAAATATTAGATAGTGGTGTAAAGTTTAATCATCCTGTTTCCTCAATTTCCTTCATTCCTTTCAACAGCAACCACTGGGGGAACAATTCACTTTTCTGCTTTGTGGAAAGCTCAGGCTAAGGATTTTCTGAGCTCTTTTAATTACTCGGTTTAAGCTAGAGATGCCAAAGAACCCACTAAGCAACAATAAGGGGTAATGACTTATGCATAGAAAATTGAAAAGTGTTCATCTTGGTAGAACAAAGGAGAATAAAACAGAACAAATGGCAAGTAAAATTGGAAACACAGAAGAAATGAAGGTGAACTATATAGATTTCAAAAGCAATCTATTGCTGCAATTAGAAACTATGCATTAAATCAATTTTTAGTTCTTTTGAGGAATCGAAAGTAACGAGGGTAGTTCAGAGTACTGTACCTACTTAATAGATTATTGATTTTAAAAAAAAAGATAGCAAGACATCTTTCACATAGAGCTATCAAATTTGCACTTATGGTACTTTTACATTCCTTTTTTCCCCCTTTTTTGCTCAGTTGACTGTTAATTGTATTTTGGTTTAGTATTGAGGCAACAAATTCATGATTACTTTTGGGAAGCATTTTCTCCCAGACACATATTGTTCAGGATGTTTAAATGAAACCCTGATAAAACTTTTGCAATCTTTCCTATAGCTGTAAAGTTATAAGGGAATATGAGAATATATTGTGTTCTATTGAGAATATGAGTGCTATTGCAGTGTTTTGGTCTTCTTTGCTACCTCATCCTTCCAGCAAGACTTGAACAAAATCTCCCTTGGTTTCCTTGTCACCTGCAGTAGCTAGGGCATTCATACCAGGAAGAGTGGCTGTTAGAAATTCCTGATGCACTTATGGGATCACTAGACTATAACAATACCCAATTCTGAGCCACTTTCATGCAGGGGGAAAAAAAGGTAAGAAATCCTTAAACTGATTTTATAAAATATAGGGGTAATTCAAAAGACCATTGCTTTTTATGTGGAGTCCTGAAAAGAGGGTAGCACCAAAAGTCTCAAGTCCAATAGAGACTTTCATTTTTTTTGTCAATATTGCATACAAAAAATTTAAGATTGTTTGAAGGAACTATTTTAATTCCATTTAATTCCATTATGCATCAATAGTAATGATATTTCTGTCTATTGCAAATACAAGAATTTGAACCCGAGGCAAATAAAAACTTAGACATTAATAGGTGAGATAACATGATAATTTTAATTTAAAGCATATTATTGAAAGAGCCATGCCTAAAATATAGCTTATATAGTGCTGATATTTGTTTAAACACTTTGATTTGCTACATTATGCAGCTCATTGTCTACTACAAAATATGCCTAACTGCGCACATGACCTGGAGAAGGATCTATTCAAGGCTACTAAGAACAGATGTGACTGAGCAAAAAATTTTTGAAATTTAGGAAGTTATTCTAGGGAGGAGTTATGATGTTTATTCTACATTCATATTTTTGAATATCCAGTATTTGTTGCTGTCTTAAATAGGGTGTCAGAATGGGAAAACCTTTAATTTGACTCATTCTCTCAGCCTTACCATTAAAAGTAAATTTTTAAAAACATATTGAAGGCAGTCACTTTTTTGATTACCATTATTGTCTCAGTATGACTACAAGGGCATAATTCAAAAGTGCTGAAATACATCTGAGCTAAAAACTTACATGTAATTTTAATATATCTTCCAAAAAGGAACTCATTTAATTTGAGAAGCCAAACATTTTATTACCTGGTTTACTATGCTTGATGGCTAAAGCAGTTGCCCAGCAAGAAGATGACCCACTATACCCAGTTCCTTTGGTGTAGTTAAATGATCTAGTACCTCTCTGCAAAGCTGTTTTTATTTTGTTTTGTTTGTTTGGATGAAAGAAATCTGTCTTGGACTGCTCCTCAGAAATAGTTTCAGAATTTTTATTTTCATTTTGTTTGGGTGTAGCTTCAAAAACTGAGTTTTCATTATAATTTTCTCTTCAAGTAGTGTCATTTAGCCCCTGTGATGCTAAAACCAAATTTCTTATTTATCTTGTTTAATAATTTATTTTGATAGAAGCCTTGGCTTGAACATCTTAAATCGGCAGACAGATGAGGTTTTCTAAATCCTCAGGTTTTTTTCCTGCTTTGTTTTTATTTTTTTCCCTCCAAAACTGGATTCCATTATGAACAACTACTTCACTGCATTTTTAGACAGGTTCTATATTTTCTCTATGAAATTAGTTATTTTCTTTGCTGTATGATTAGCCTTGACAATGCAGGCTCACTGCTACTGTATGAACCTTATTCCCAAAATCATAAAGAAAATACTTTTCCTTTTTTCTTCTATATGAGCTGCGCCCTTTTGAAAATATATGACAATAAAATTACTCATTTTTAGAAAACACAAATTTATCATTTTTTTCATCTAGCATTGTACATCATATGCCATTTGTCTAATTATTATGTCACAGTATTCTTTGGAAATGCAAAATGGTGCTCAAAAATATAAATTCAATCTAACCATTTGAAATGCCAAAGTAATTTTTCATTGTTAGTCCTTTTCATTGAATTCAAACCTCCGTCATACCTAAAATAAGGTGAGAACATTAGCTTCTCTACTGACACTGTTCTGTGTTACATCTCTGGAGAAACATTTCTGACTAGCCTTGAGTTTACTTTGCTAAATAGGTATTCAAATTTGGTGTTAAAAATCAGCTTTAAACTGATGATAAAAGCAGCATTTAATTTTTAAAATATTTGTCCTGATTTCTTGCCTATAAGGTTTTCAGATGGATGTGTCTGGACATTTTAAATTATAGTTTTTATTTACTTATGCTTATTTATATATATGCTTAAATAAGTGGAAATTTCAAATCCAAATGAATGATAACCATGTAGATCTATTTTATCCAAAACTTTTCAGCCAGAAATTTACTCTCAGTCTTTATTGAAACCCTAAAATGGAAGAAGGTTGGGAGAATGCTCATTCATGAGGCTCAGGGAAAAAATATATATATTGGCTGACTGTGGCTGTTGCAAAGAATGTTAAATTTCTCTCAGCACAAAGGGGACTGAAGGATGGCCCTTGGCCTGAATAAATGGCTACACATGAACCAGCCAGAGTGCTGTTGATCAGTCAAGTGGATCAACTGGCTTTGTCTCTACAGTGAAATAAACTTTTAGACTATTAGACTAAGCATTGCACTTGTATTGTGGTTCTGCTGTAAATTACAACTGCCATATTCTCATAGTGTAATTTGTATCTGTCCTGTGATTTACCTATACAGTTGTATCCCTCACTAAATTAAAATTCAGTATAGCATAAAAAATTAAAAATAGATATTAAGCATCACACTTGCCACAAGTAGGTAATTTAAAAAAACTTGGTCAGAACATATTAGACTCTGATAAAGCCCTAAAGGAAAATCCTCACGGTCCCATGTTAGCACTGCTCACTCATCTCCCTGCAGTCCCATCCAAGTTTACATGAGGGAAATAAATTAATGTTATCAGACAACTTGGAAGCAGTCAACTGTACTAATAACCAGTTACCAGCTGTAGCATTTACTGTTCACAAGTAAAGAATGGAAAGGGAGAAAAGCTTTGGTTCATGTGGATTTTCAGGGAGTATGTTTCAAAAGGAAGTTTGAATTTTTAATGCAGCCTTACTTCTCTGAACAGAAGTATACTGTTCTCAAAGTAACTTACACCTTTACTCCTATTTAAGGTAGATTTATCATTTACAGCTCAAAACACTCTAACATGGAAACTATAAATTGACAAAGAATCATAAATAAATGCACAAATATGGACACAATTAAGCTAGAATAGACAAGCAGTGAAGAATTCACAAGTTGATTTTAACTTTGTTATTAGGACATTAAGCCTTCTTGGAAAAGCTATGGTCTGGCAGATTGTTTTAACGTTAACTGAAGTAATTCAGTAAAAATCCCTTCGCTATACATAGATATCAATTTAAGCTGTTAAAGTGTGCCATGTACTTACAGTACTTTTTGTATCTTATATAAGGCTAATTATTTTATTTCTAACATTCCTGTGAAACAGGAAGTATCTTCTTTACTAGAGAAAATGAAGAGATACCTGCTTTAGAGCTGGGGTTTTGCTTCAGTTTTTTTCTTTTTTTTTTTTTCTTTTTCAGAACGACACAGAACAGTTGTATCACAGAATCATAGATTCTTTTGGATCAAAAGGCATCTTTAAAGATTATCTGGTTCCAACCCCCCTGGCATGGGTAGTTGCAATTTCTCCTAGACCATGTTGCTCAAAACCCCACCCAGCCTGGCCTTGAACCTTTCAGTAATGAGGTATCACATCAGCTCTGGTCAAGAAGCCCATGCTGGAGTGCGGCTTCTCTGAGGAAACTGACACTGGACAAGGCTCCCAGCAGAACTTATGACCCTGGGCAGAATAAGTCGGTGCTGGAGGAGGTTTACTGGCAGGACTTATGACCCTGTGGGAAACCCACACTGCAGCAGTCTTTTGCTCAAGTACTGCATCCTTTGGAAAGGACCTACACTGAAACAAGGGAAGAATTTGAGATGTCCTCCCCCTGAGGAGGAAGTAGCAGCAGACCCGAGGTAAATTAACCACAGCCCCCATTCCCTTGGTCCACAGTGGGGGAGTAGGAGGTGGAGAATTCAGGAATAATGTTAAGTGCAGAAAGGAGGAGGTTTTGGGTGGGAGGGGGTTTAAAATTACTTTGTATTTCTCATTATCCTGCTCTGTTTAATTGACAATAAATGAAATTATTTTCCCAAAGTCCAAATATTTTGCCTGTGTTGGTAACAGCTGAGAGATCTCTGTGTCTTTATCTCAGCCCATGAGCTTTACTCTCTCTTTCCTGTTGGTGGACAGGGAATAATAGAATGACTTGCTGGGTACCTGATGGCCAGCGCAAGTCAACTCACCACAGATTTGTCCCAAAATTTTTCAGTGCTGACAATAAGATCACAACTTTCTGGCTGCCTAGCTGGGCCACTGCTCATGACAGCTTACTAGAGAAATATGTCCTGATTCCTTTGTGGAGTATCACAGATGTTCCCTTGTTGTTTCCCAGTAATTCAGCAGGCTCTGGTTCTTTTATGTTGTGCAAAATTCACTCACTTCCCCATTTAAAAGGCAGGCATTGAAACAGGCAGACTGAAACATAATATTAATTAAGAGGCAGATTGAAATGAACTGTTTCATAGCACTGTATTAACCAAAGCAGAAAATAATGCTGAATATAATACAATCCCCTGATTTAAGTTAAACTACTTGAAAAATAAGCATTTTGATTTTTTTAAGTAGTACATACAGTAATAATGAAAACTTGAATTCCATTTATGAATGTAATTCATTCAGTATCAAGAATCTTCAAAACATTTTCAGCTCTGATTAAGGAATATATTACTTACCATTAGGAACTTATGATTAAAATATTACTTCTTCAAGCTGGCTTATTCTTAAAATAGGTATATCATTATGGACCAGTGCTTGTTCTTGAGTTTCTATTTCCCAGATCCTAGCAGTCTTTATTTATTAATGAAACATAACTAGTTTCAACTTTATATTTCTTTATCAAAATTGTCAATGGACAATTAATTTTTATCTGATTAAAATTTCTCTTTTCTACTGAAAATAAGTATAAGTATGTACATATAGGAATATTTAATAGAAGATATTTCACCATCCAAGGTTCAACAGGTACCTCAAAGTGTCTCCTATAGGAAAGTATTTGCAAATATACTACCAAATATCTTTTTGAAAACTCCAATATTTTTAAACATTAAATAAATAATTGAATTTTTCCATTAAAAACAAGAATGCCATTTTTAGATTTAATGAGTATTTTCTATTTCATATTTTCAAAGAAAAAGTAAACTATATGCCTCACATATATATATTCTGCAATCATAAGTGTCTTCTAGTCTTGTTTGTTTATTTCATTAGTTCTTTTCATTGAGAGCACACACAGTCCAGTATTAAGGGAGTGCACTGAGGTCTGTAATGCTACACACTGGGCTACAGATCTACACATACATCTTGCACTCATATGTATTCTAGGGAATAATGAGAAAAATACACGTACAAATGTCTCTGCAAAGATTAAAAGTTTATCAAGAGTATCTTGGAAAATTTTGTAATTATCAATAGCAGTGTTCTTTGAAAACTAAAGCACTGTCGATTACTAATCACTTAAATGGATTTTTAATTTTTTTAAAAAACTCAGCAATGTCAATGAAGTAAGACAGTTAAGAGGGAAAAACTTTTAGAAAGAAAACTACAGAATTTCATGAGTTATACATAATAAAATGCATCTCTCAGAAAAGGCAAAGATATAGTATCTACTGTTATGCCTCAGAGGAAGGATCAAGGAGCAACTAAAAACAAATTCTAGACTTTTATCTGAATTTTCTGTCAGCTGAGAACAACAAAAACTTCAATAATTAATTAAATCCTATTACATTGACATTCCCTATTTTTGTGTGAGGGAGTCTTCTGCACTAAACAAAGTCACAAGACTTGGTTGACTCTTTTTCAGTGTGATTATTAAAGAAAGAAGAAAAATAATACATTATTTGGAAAGGAATTACTGAATGCCTGGAAGATATTGGATTTTGGCTCAGTCAGATGTAATTCAGTAATGAAAAATATGCTCTGTATTTGCAAGCCTTGGCTGAAAACCCTCTGTATTGATGTCTCTGTGGGTGAGAGCACAGGATTTGTTATGTTATTCTGGGAAATATCTCCATCTTTGACTTTCAACACCTCTTAGCATGTTATAATTTAGAACCAAAATCTTAATCTAAGAATGACTTGTAAAGATAACATTTCATATCCACTTGGCAAATGCTTTTCTCCCATGCTATGGTTTAATTAGCAGAAAAGGAGGGGGAAAATACAAAATATTAATTTGAAACAGTCATAGATGACACACAGACATACTACTGGGTAATAGTTTAAATAACGGCATGATGTTAGTA
The DNA here is from genome assembly GCF_901933205.1 of Camarhynchus parvulus. Lineage (NCBI taxonomy): Eukaryota > Metazoa > Chordata > Aves > Passeriformes > Thraupidae > Camarhynchus > Camarhynchus parvulus. Next base: position 95,137,737 of record NC_044572.1, on the reverse strand, counting down.
ATTTTAATAGTATTAAACTCTAACACTGAAATTTGTTTTCTCCTGATATTTTTAATACAGATATATATCCATCTCTGTTCTTCATACTATAGCCTTCTGTTTGCAAATCTTCTTCTAGTTTAGAACACACAGTAAAGGATATTCTTCTGGTGAAATTCACCAAATGAATGAGGCTATCAAGATAGTCATTAAAAGTGGCAAAAAATAAGGTTTTCTAAGTAAGATCTCCAAAGCCAATGGCTGCAACTAGCACTAAGATAGCACCATTGTGAGATGAGTGCCAGCACAATTTGGAGACATGTTAATTATCTTAGAAACCAATTGAATTGTACAATTCTAGAAAAGATGAATTAGATATATAAAGGCATCTATCCTGTCCTGAACTATAGCCTATACAAACAAATTGTTTTGAAAATGGTGGGGAAACTGTACTCTATTAGATGAGAAAAAATCTAATTAGTTGTACTTTTATACAAGACAAAAGTCTGTCAGTTTGAAATATTACTACTTTTCCCATGTGTTCTATATTTTCTACAGTCTTAATTTTCACTATTCTTTCCCCTGGATGGTGTAGTGTTATGATTCCTACTCTTTATTTCTTTAGAAAAAAGAATGCTTCATATATGGCAGTGGATTTTTCCTCTTCTTTTCATTAACTTTTGCTGTTGTTTTTAAAGCTTGGTAGTTTTCTTTTAGTAATTTATTAAGCAAATCTTAAATATCCTATTCATCAGTGTATTCAGCTGTATTGGTTTTGCACAGCCTGTTTTTTGGCAACAGGGAGGGCCACAAAGATGGCTCCTGTGAAAAGCTCCTGGAAACTTCCACCACATCCAGCAGAGCCAATCCGTGATGGCTCTGAAGATGGACACGCTGCTGGCCAAAGCTGGGCCAATGACAGAGGTTGGTAGCGCCTCTGTGATGACATATTTAAGAAGAAAATCAAAACAAAATCACACAGTTTTTGCTTCTAGCCAGAGAAGAGGAGGAGGTGACAACAAATGAGGGGAAACAACGTGGTGACACCAAGGTCATTGGAGAAGGAGGGGGAGCACATGCTCCAGGTGCTGAAGCTGAGATTCCTTTGCAGGCCGTGGTGAGACCATAGTGAGGCAGCTGAGCCCTTGCAGCCCATGGGGATCCACGGGGGATGCAGAGATCCACCCACAGCCCATGGGGATCCATGGGGGATGCAGAGACCTACCCACAGCCTATGGGGATCCACAGGAGATGCAGAGATCCACCCACAGCCCACGGGGATCCACAGGGGATGCAGAGATCCACCCACAGACGGTGGGGCAGGTGCTCACACTGGAGCAGGTGGATTCCTGGAGGAGGCTGTGATCCACTAGGAGACCCAGTGGAGAGAGAAGGCTCCTGCTTCCAGGCTGGAGCAGCCAGTCCTTGGAGGAGTGCACCCCGTGGGAAGACAGACCCACATCATGGCAGTTTTAGGAGGACTGTTTGGCTGTGGGAGGGACTCACCTTGCAGCAGGTGCAGTAATGCTGCTGCTTCTGAGAGTGGACCCACACCTGGGAAGTTCAGAGCACTGGCTGCCATGGGAGGGACCCCATGGCCTCACAGGGGAAGAACTACTCTCCCAGAGCAGTGGAAGGAAACCTCAGGTGATGAACTGACCAAACCCCTGTGCCTTGTCTCCCTGTGCTGTCAGTGGGAAGGATGGAGGGGGGGAAAGGTGTTTTAAGGGCTTATTTTACTTCTCATTATCCTACTCTGATTCTGTTACTAATAAATTCACTTTGCAGCTTAAGCTGAGCCTGCTTTGCCCTTGAAGTTCTTCTCCTGGTCCTTATCTCACTCATGAACCCTTTGTTAACTTTTTTTTTCAACCTCTACTGCCCAGCTGTAGTAGGGGAGGGTGAGCCAGCAAGCGACTCTCATGGGTACCTGGCGTTGGGCCAGTGTTAAACCACAACATCAGTTTACTGTAAAAAATTAATCAGCACCACTGTACAAAGCTGGAAGGATACACAGATCAGGAAATTGTATCTCAGCATAGACTGTCAGTGCTGCAAAATCTTTAGAGCTTTGTGAACCTACTGGATAGATTTTTTTCCTGTTAGTGAATATAAATCAACAGGGCTCTTAAACACCAAAGCTAGTTTGGATTTGAGCATAAACTAGAACAAAGTCTTTTAAAACTAGAGAAATCAAAATAAACAAAACCTGTAAAACATAAATAAAAGGGCAACCCAGAGACTGACAAGGACAAGGCCAGCATCCAGGCTTTGCTTCTTACTTTCTGATACCCAGTCACATTTTGTTAAAAAAAACCATAATACACTATTCATAAACTACAAACAAAACAGATAACATGGTCTTCATCTAACGGTCTTCAGCTTGTCACAGAGTTTAGAATTGCATGATACCTGTATCATTTTAACACAGGAATCAGTCGTGTTTACTTTCTTAGTGGAGGCTGGTTGCTAAACTCAGCACAGAGAGAGATATACAGGATCCTGGATTTTAGAACAATTGCTCCCCATTTAAATGAAACTTGACCTGCCACTACCTGCAAAATAAATGGAGACAAGCAAAAGTCTTTGCAAACCACTCTGAGTCTGTAGATATTTCCAGAGAATATGAATTATCTTGATGGAGAAATTTAAATGTCATCCTTAGTTGACAAGTCTTTACAGTTGGCAAGCACCCCGTACATTTATTTACTGGAGGATTTTTTTGTCTGTTTATGCAAATTCAGCAGTGCCTAGAAGCTCCAGTGAATCAGCTTGGGTCCACTGAATTTCACCCTCCATCCATACAAAACAGTAAAATTTTTCCTTCACTGGTAAGGATACTGCTTTGAAAAGGTACGTAATAACCCACCTACTTTTAAGAAAAATGCCCACTGCCTTACTTTTTGAAATTTTCCTCTTTTCTGCAGATGGAGTTTGATTTCTTTTTTACTGTACAGAGTGCTTAAATATATTTTGACAGAAAGATCTAAAATGTTTGCATTTTCAATGAAGCACAGAACTTACCTTTCATACAAAGTAACTGCTCTCATAATCAAAATGGTTTCCTGTTATTAATATGACATCCAGGACAAAAAAAAAAATACATCTTTATTATTTTCTAGTCTATTATTGTTGATCTTCGACTATGAAAATAATCAAGAAGCATTAAGAGTATCATTGTGTTTTAATGAAAACCAAAACTTC